>NC_141877.1:544328678-544631709 GCF_056163025.1 Triticum urartu
CTGGCTCTGTACAGAGGATTACATGCAACAGCGGCAAGACTCGTACAGAAAGGTGGTTGCCGGACAGGGTCCGACAACCGCGCCTTACGAACGAAACTTGCGAAGAGGCTCGATGTTCCAGGAGTTGCTCACTGGCGTGCCATCTTCGGTCTCCAGGCGGACAGCGCCAGGCCTGGTGACTCGTTTCACCCGGTAAGGGCCTTCCCACTTCGGCGTCGACTTGTTTGGATCTTGGCCGACTGAACGCGCCGAAGAACAAGGTCGCCTTCCTCGAAGCTTCTGGCACGGGCTGGGAGCGACGGCTCGCACAGCGGCCTGAAGACGATCTTCCTCAAGGAGCAGCGCGTCATCTTGCCGCAGCCGCTCTTGCTCAAGCTCATCATGAGCGAGCACTCGAGGTGACCCGTATACGAGTTCCGTGAGGATATCTGTTTCTGCGCCAGGGTCTGCGCCTGGCTCTTTACAAAGGATTACATGCAGCATCGGCAAGACTTGTACAGAGAGGTGGTTGCCGGACGGGGTCCGACAACCGCGCCTTACGGGTAAAACTTTCGAAGGTGCTCGATGTTCCAGGAGTTTCTCACTGGGATGCCATCTTCGGTCCCAAGGCGGACAGCGCCAGGCCTTGTGACTCGTTTCACCCGGTAAGGGCCTTCCCACTTCGGCGTCAACTTGTTGGAATTCTTGGCCGACTGAACGCGCCGAAGAACAAGGTCGCCTTCCTTGAGACTCCTGGCATTAACTCTGCGGCTATGGTAGCGGCGCAGAGCTTGCTGGTAGCGAGCAGCTCGCACAGCAGCCTGGAGACGATCTTCCTCAAGGAGCAGCGCGTCATCTTGCCGCAGCCGCTCTTGCTCAAGCTCATCGTAAGCGAGCACTCGAGGTGACCCGTATACGAGTTCCGTGGGGGTAACTGCCTCTGCTCCATAGACTAGAGCAAAGGGTGTCTGCCCAGTGGCTCGATTTGGCGTCGTCCTGATCGACCAAAGAACCGTCGGTAGCTCCTCGATCCAGTTTCTTCCGCACTTGTGCAGCCTGTCGAAAGTTCTGGTCTTGAGCCCACGCAGCACCTCAGCATTTGCCCTCTCCGCTTGACCGTTGTTCCTTGGGTGAGCAACAGAAGCGAAGCAGACTTTGGCGCCGAGATCTTGGATGTACTGCATGAAGGCGTGGCTCGTGAACTGTGTGCCGTTGTCGGTGATTATCCGGTTAGGGATCCCGAAGCGGCAAACAATCGACCTGAAGAACTTGACGGCTGACTGTGTGGTCACCTTCCTCACTGGTTCCACTTCCGGCCACTTTGTGAACTTGTCGATTGCGACGTACAAGTACTCAAAGCCCCCGACAGCTCGGGGGAAGGGGCCGAGGATGTCGAGCCCCCAGACCGAAAATGGCCAGGATAAAGGGATCGTCTGGAGAGCTTGAGCTGGCTGGTGTATCTGCTTGGAATGGAACTGGCACGCTTCACACTTGGTTACTTGTGCAGTTGCATCCTGGAGGGCTGTTGGCCAGAAGAATCCTTGCCGGAATGCTTTGCCGACGAGTGCTCTTGCGCCAATGTGGTGACCACATATGCCTCCGTGTATCTCTGCCAACAGCTTCTGTCCGTCTTCCCGGGGAATGCACCTCAATTTCACACCGTTGAGTCTTCTTCTGTACAGCGTCTTGTCGATGAACTGGTACATACTTGACTGCCGGGCTACTCTTTCGGCTTCTTCTTGCTCTTGAGGAAGTTCTCCTGTCTGAAGGAAACGTACAATCTGATGTGCCCATGTCGGAGCCTGTGGCTCGACAACAAGGACTAAAGGCAACTCTGCTGCCGCGGGAACATCCGCTTCTACGGTGAGAAGCTGTGTCTCTACCGGAGCTTGACGTTCCGCGACAAGCTTGCCGGGAGCTTCAGCTTCAACGGAACAAACCCTAGGGTTTGCCGGAGCATCTTGCTCCCCGGCGCTCTTGGAGTTGATCTTGGAGGTTGCTGCGGGAATATCCGCTTCTACGACGAGAAGCTGTGTCTCTGCCGGAGCGTGACATTCCGCGACAAGCTTGCCGGGAGCTCCTGCTTCAACAGAACAAACCCTAGGGCTTGCCGGAGCGTCTGGCTCCCCGGCGCTCTTGGCGTTGATCTTGGGGACCTTCTTGGCGGCGGCTTTGGGAAGCTCTGCCGGCAGGTAGTCACCAGGAATCAACTTCCTCTTCTTGCTTTGCCCAATGGATGGTGCCACGGACGGTTGAGTCAGCTTGAGCACAAAGGTCCCTGGTTCCACAGGTAACTTAAGTGCGGCGCACTTCGACAGGCCATCTGCAATGGCTTTCTGAGTTCTCGGAACGTGCTCCATTTGTAGGCCGTCAAAGCGCTCTTCTAGCTTTCTCACTTCGTCGACGTAAGCTTCCATCAATGGACTCTGATAATTCTTGTTTACTTGGTGGACGACAAGCTGTGAGTCATCCCTGACAATGAGCTTCTTGATCCCAAGGTCTGCCGCGATCCGGAGACCGGCAAGCAATGCCTCATACTCGGCAGTATTGTTTGTTGCTTGCTCCTTGGGAAAGTGCATCTGGACTATGTACTTGAGGTGCTCTCCGGTGGGCGCGATAAGCAGCACACCAGCGCCGGCGCCTTGCAGCGAGAAGGCACCATCAAAGTACATCAGCCACTCTTTGCTCGCTTCTTTGTCGGGGATGCTCGTCTTCGGAATTTCTTCGTCCGGAGTTGGCGTCCATTCTGCTATGAATTCTGCCAATGCTCTGCTCTGGATAGTTGAAGTGCTTTCAAACTTGAGACCAAAGCTTGACAGTTCCAGTGCCCACTCAACAATCCTGCCGGTCGCTTCTGGATTCTGCAGTATCCTCTTCAGCGGAAAGCGAGTGACCACTGTGATCTCATGTGCTTGGAAGTAATGGCGCAGCTTTCTCGAGGCCATGAGAAGGCCGAAAAGCAGTTTCTGCACACCAGAGTACCTTGACCTAGCCCCCTGCAAGAGGGAACTGACAAAGTAAACTGGGCGCTGCACCATTTTCTTCCGTATCTCCTCGTGTATCAGCGCGGGTTCATCTTTGTCGGGACCAGAGCTTGTCGGGGAAGCCCCCTGCTTGTCGCTGGATGCGCTTGCTGCGGTTGCTGGCTCGTCATCCGCCTCCCTCTCTGCCACTAACGCAGCACTAACCACTTGATTGGTTGCCGCTATGTACAGCAGCAACTTCTCTTGTGGTTTAGGCGCGACAAGTATTGGAGGGGAGGACAGGTATCTCTTCAGGTCTTGCAGCGCAGCCTCCGCTTCCGGAGTCCATTTCATTGGACCTGCTTTTTTCAATAGTTTGAAAAATGGCAGGGCGCGCTCGGCAGACCGAGAGATGAACCTGCTGAGAGCAACCACGCAACCGGCAAGTTTCTGTACATCCTTGACGCGCTTCGGTGCTTCAATCTGCCCAATGGCCTTGATCTTGTCGGGGTTGGCTTCAATCCCCCGCTGAGACACGAAGAACCCGAGAATCTTGCCGGAGGGAACTCCAAACACGCACTTCTCTGGGTTGAGCTTGAGGCTGATCTTGCGCAGATTTGCGAAAGTCTCGTCCAAGTCTTGGATCAGGGTTGCCCTGTCCTTGCTCTTGACCACTATATCATCCATGTAGGCTTCCACATTTCTGTGTATTTGTGGCTCAAGAGCAATATGGACTACTCTTGCAAATGTCGAACCAGCATTCTTTAATCCGAAAGGCATCCGTACGAAACAGTACGTGCCACGTGGAGTTATAAATGCGGTCTTCTCTTCATCCTCCTCTGCCATGAAGATCTGATGATACCCGGAGTACGCATCAAGAAACGAAAGCAAATTGCATCCAGCTGTGGAGTCAACAATCTGGTCAATGCGCGGCAAAGGAAATGGGTCTTTGGGACAAGCTTTGTTAACGTTGGTGAAATCGATGCAAAGCCTCCATTTCCCGTTTGCCTTGCGCACGACTACAGGATTGGCCAACCACGTGGGATGGAGCACTCCTCTGACGAGGCCTGCTGCTTCCAGTTTCTTGATTTCCTCCGCAATGAATTCTTGGCGCTCCACCGCCTACTTCCGGACTTTCTGCTTGACGGGCCGCGCATGAGGACAAACGGCAAGGTGGTGCTCAATCACTTTCCTGGGAACACCGGGGATGTCAGACGGTTGCCATGCAAACACGTTGACATTCGCCTGCAGGAAAGCAACGAGCGCGCTTTCCTATTTAGGGTCAAGCGTGGCACTGATGGTGAAGGTACCACCAGCGCCGTCCATCTTGGCGGGTACCCTCTTCGTTTCCGGCGGAGCTGCCATCGTCTTCTTGTGCTTGCCGGTGGAGCTCGATGGTGCGTCCTCGACGGTAGCGTAGTACTCCGAAGAGGCGCGCTTGCCGGAGTGGGCACCAGAGCTTCTGCCGGACTGGGTCTTCTTGCTGGTGGAGCTCGATGGTGCGTCCTCGACGGCAACGCAGCACTCTGAAGAGGTGCGCTTGCCGGAGTGGGCACCAGAGCTCTTGCCGGACTTGGTCTTCTTGCCGGTGGAGCTCGATGGTGCATCCTCGACGGCAGCGCAGCACTCCGAAGAGGTGCGCTTGCCGGAGTGGGCACCAGAGCTCTTGCCGGACTTGGTCTTCTTGGTCCCGGGAGCTTCAGCGGCAAGTGGATCGCGGTCTGCCGTGGCTGCTGCTTCCCGGTAGATCTTGTCGGCACAGATAAGAGCGTCCTTCTTGTCGCCAGGGACAGAAATGACGCTTATCAGGCCTGGCATCTTCAGTACGTTATACGCGTAGTGAGAGGCCGCCATGAACTTGGCGAGTGCTGAACGGCCAAGTATCCCATTGTAAGGTAACGGGATATCGGCAACGTCGAACGTGACCTTCTCAGTCCTGAAGTTTAACTCGCTGCCGAATGTTACCGGCAGCGTGACCTTCCCCTTCGGCTTGCTCCTTCCTGGATTGATTCCTTGGAATGTGCCGGTCTCTTCGAGCTCGCCGTCAGGGATCTGGAGTTTTCGGAACACAGCGGAGGAGATCAGGTTTAAGCCGGCCCCGCCGTCAACTAGCATCTTGGTGACCTTGAGGTTGCGGATAGTTGGTGAAACCAACATCGGCAGACACCCGACCGCGGTTGTGCGATCGGGGTGGTCCTCAATGTCAAAGATGATAGGCGTGCTGGACCACTTCAGAAGCTTGCGCGATTTGATGGGTGGTTCCGCTGCATTGACTTCCTGCACCCACTGTTTGAGTTGGCGGTGCGAGGTATGCAGGGAAGCACCCCCGTCAACGCACAAGACCTCTATTGCTTTCTGAAACTCCTGCTCACTGGTCTCAACGTCATCCAGGTCTTCATCCTCGCCGTCGTCGTCGTCGTTGTCGCGACCGCGGGGAGGTCTGTCTCCTTACCGCTGCTTGGCCTTGCCGCAGCGTCCTTCCTGGCCGGTGCGCTTCTGGCCAGGTTTCTCGGCACCCCCTTGGGCTCTCTCCCTGTCGCGCCGCTCATACTCAGCCCTCTGTTGCTGGACGAGCTGCTCGACCTTCTTACAGCTCTGGAGGTCATGGCCCTTGGTGCGGTGAATCTTGCAGTATTGCTTGCCGGAGCCGTCCCGCTTGTCGGCGACCGCCACAGCCTGACAGTTGGTGCACGCGGCAACTTCCTTGCCGGAGCTACCAACTGTAGCTTTCGTGGCGTCGCCTTCATTGCCGGACTGCTCAACGACCAGCACCTCGTTGTTCTGCTTCTTCCTGTTGTTGCGCCGTCGGCTTCTCTTTGCCGGGGCGGCATCCTCACTGTCAGATCCTCCTGCTCCAGTGCTTTCTCCGGGGAATTTCCTCCCCTCCTCAGCGCGTGCACACCTGTCGGCCAGGGCATAAAGCTCGCTGATGTCCCGAATCTTGCACATCGCCAACTCCTCCCGCATCCTGCGGTTACGCACGTTCTGATGGAACGCGCTGATTACCGCGGCAGGGTGGATATTTGGGATGTTGTGGTGTACACGGCTGAACCTCTGGATGTACTGGCGCAGGGGCTCTCCTTCCTTCTGGACGAGCAGATGAAGATCGCTCTCTTGGCCATGAGGTTTGTGGCCGCCTGTGAAGGCGCCAACAAACTGATGGCACAGCTCAGCCCAGGAGGATATGGAGTTGTCCGGCAAGTGCATGAGCCAGGACCTGACGTTGGGCTTGAGTACCAACGGGAAGTAGTTGGCAAGGATCTTGTCGTCCCGCCCCCCAGCAGCCTGCACCGCGATGGTGTAGATGCTGAGGAACTCCGACGGATGCAACTTGCCGTCGTACTTCTTTGGTACGTCGGGCTTGAAGTTCTTCGTACTGGGCCACTGGACTTGCCGCAGCTCACGAGTGAACACAGGGCAAGCCACCGGGTACGGCAAGTCGCCTGGTTCCCCTGGCGCATGCATGTCAGCAGAGGGCCCAGCGCGCTGGTCTGACTGACGTCGCGCTTCTCTCCGGCGCTCGATGCGTGTACGAGCATCTTCCCGCTGCCGTTCTTGAAGAACTTGGCGCTGATCGCGACGAGCTCGGGGATCAGACGACGCGGTGGAGTCGCTGTCGAGGTGGATCCGGCGAGTCGGCGATCTTGGCCTTCGGGGTGGGGAGTGCACAGTGGTTGCACCCCCACCAGTCTTGTCTCCACCGGTTCGCGCCTGGCTGACTCGCTGCGGCTGCGACGTGGTCGGCTGCCGAGGAGTGTCGCCGTTGGCGAAGCCGATGAGACTCTGGATAGTGGCCCTCCAGTCGTCGATCTTGTCCGCCGCTGGAGGGTAGTCTAAGAGCAGCTGAGCTCGTGCCAGAGCTTCTGCTCCGGTGGTGGGCGGCGGTAGCGAACGGTGCGAGGAGCGGGATATGCTCGGACTCCTAACCATGTTAGAAGGAGCAGTATCTCATCCAGGCGACCGCGTCTCGCTCGCGCCGGCTTGTTGACGCGCATGGTGGTCCTGGGCGCCCCGGGATCCACCAGCTCGATCTTGATCCAGCGAGCGCATGGTACCGTGAGTACCATGACGCTGCCGGTCCCGCGCCTCCTAAGATGGGCGCGGTGCATGCACGGACGCCGAGGTCTTGGAGTGCGCCCGGTCGTTGTGGGTGCCGGCTACGCCGCCGGCGGGCAGCGCAGCCTTGCCCTGGGACCTGGCAGCATCGCGAGTTCCCTCGTCAACGCGTGTTCCTCCGCCAGCGCCTGCCCCACCATCTGTTTGCTCCGGCGGTGGGTGGCTCGGCGTGGACGGAGCAGCTGCCTCCGAAATTTTCTTCTTCGGTGGCATGTTGATGAAGCTGAAGAAGATCTGGCTCGCAAGGATGCTGGATCTGATTCACGCAACGTCGACGCCCCCTACCTGGCGCGCCAGAGATGCCGGGGTTTCTGATCCACGGGCACCTATGGGACCGGCGGACCGGGTCCCTTTTGGTTCGGCGGGGGGCGGAGGTTGCGCAAAGAGCAGATCGAGGCGAAGCAAGCGGGCGGTTGGTCGTGCGAGGAGTAAATCGGGGCAAAGCACGCGAACGATTTACCCAGGTTCGGGCCGCATGGATGTGTAAAACCCTACTCCTGCTTTGTGGATTGGTATTGATTTCAAGCTCGGGAGCGAGCGTGAGTGTGTGGAATTGCTGAACCTCGCGAGGGCTCTCGAGATGGCCCACCCCCTCTACGTTGCACACGGGCCTCCTTTTATACTCAAGGGGTTACCAACATAGAGCAACGGGGGCCAAGGGCAAAAATGGAAAGGGTGTCGTGGGTAGGCATAGCTAGGTGCTATAGTAGGCACAGCTAGCTGCTACAGTGTTATCATACCTAACCCTGACGGCAGGGGACAAGGGCATTAAATGCCCGTCTGTGTCGCCTAGACAGCACCGAAAGGGACCACTAGGGATGCCACCGTCTTGCCACGATGGTTGTCTTGTCAGCGCCTGCGTGCCACCGCACGCCCCTAGCTGCACAGCCTCCTGCCACGTGCGCTCGGGAGGGGCCCCGGAGCGACACGTGGGTGGATGTGCTGGAGCGCGGGCGTGTAGTGGGGGCTTGCCGCGGCAAGCGCCTTGCCGCGGCCGTCGACCTGTCGCTTCCGGGAGCTTGTCGCTCACCGGGCCTTGTCGGGGCGCGTAGCGCACCGCGGCAAGTTCCTTGGAATGCCTCGGACGGCCTTCCCGGCAAGCGCCTCTTGCCGGGGTCTTGGGACGCTTCTGATGGCCTTCCCGGCAAGCTCCTCTTGCCGGCGTCTTGCCTTCTTCCCGGCAAGCTCCTCTTGCCGGGGTCTTGTCTTGAGTACTTTGTTCTTGAATGGTCTTCAGAGGGACCATGGGGAATCTTGGCGGTGACCTGGCAGGCCTTGCCGCGGGACGCTGCGACTGCCCGTGCACAAGTTCGGGGTACAAGGGTACCCCTACTCTAGTACACCGACAGTATGCCTTGTCCCTTACTTAATAAGAGGGCTCGGATTTCCAATTCATCCGTTTCTCCGGGGGCTCCTGGAGTTCTATGGCCTCCAGCTGCACAACCTCACGTCTGCCTCCATATTGCATATCGCGGGCTTCGTAGACCTTTGCGAGCTATTTTTGGGCTGCGAGGCTCATTTCGTGCTGTGGAAAAGGCTATTCTGCCTTGTGCCCCGTTCTCAGAAGGGGTCAATATATCAAGTGGGCAGAGCCGAAGTGTGGCGCATCGTCGGGACCGGATATCTATCCGGAACCCCAAAGAAGGCGTCCGAGGACTGGCCTTTGGAATGTTTTTATATAGAGGACGTCCCGCTGCCGGATCCTGTCCACATTGGCCTCCCTGAGTTCGATAGTGCTCCCCTCAAGAAGCGCCTAAGCTGGCATCCACGGAGCCCCCAGAGGGAAAGTGACAAGGACGTTCTTTACCTGATGAGTCAGATAAGATTGTTAGCTCATTCCGGACTGACCATGATCGGGGTCATGGCCGCATGCATCATGCGAGGGGTGCAGCCGCTTCAGTATAGAGGCCACCCCATGTGGGACTTCAACAGGGAGGACGACGCCACCCGCCACGGCCGTAAGGGGCCGGAATCGGCTCCCGCTCTAATAAAGATATTGTCCGCTTTGTACAAGGGAGAAGAGGAGGAATTTCTCTGCGTCAACCCACAGGGTGGATTTTCTATGTACAATCCCCCAAGTTGGGTAAGTGGACACTTTTACTTGCCCATCCGTTTGATATTCCCATCATTAAATATTCAGTCTAACGACTTCAACGCAGGAACTATGCCAGGCTGTTAAAGAAATAAACAACCCTCCTCCACAACCCGAGGTTTCGGGATGGTCCCTCGACCCGGCCTCTCAAGAGGATCCGGACTTATCTGTGGAGCTGATTGATGGGGTGTTTCATCAAGTGAGCAAGGACAACGCCTTGGTGGCAATTACGGCCGATTACCCAGGGCTACTCCCAGCCTCACAGGTAACTGAGACCGAAGTCCCAGCACTTTGAAAAGGGATCTATCCTCGTGTGTTTTCGATTGCCGTATGACAACTGTGTTTTGCAGGGGAGGTCCTTGAGATGGGAGGCCGAGCCTGCGGCGACTAGCCAACGAGGGGCGGCAAGGCCCCACGGGCTGAAAAGAAGTGCGGTCCGGACTGAGACGCCGGCGCAAAGGTATGGCGCGCCATCTTATTCCCAAGTGTTATTCCTTCAAGGCGTATTAACGCTCGTGCTCTCTTCAGGACGAAGAGACCTCACCGGACTATATCCGGAGAGGTTTCCAATCGCGCCTCCACCAGCCAGGCTCCAAAGCCTGGTCCGGAAGCGGAGGCAAGCACGAGGCACGCACCGGACGCTCCTCCGATAGAGGATGCGGACAGGCTGTCTGCCACCAATTCCGAGCTGGAGAGTGCCATAAACCACAGGCGTCGCCGGACAGTTCTTCGCGGCGCTTGTTTCTCCCAAGAGGCATTGGATGCCTTCAATTCGGGAGATGCGTACCTCCGTGCCGCTCAAAATGGTCTAGCCAGAGCCACGGAGCAATATGTAAAAGACATACGGGTAAGAAAATTTTGGTAATTATATATATATACCAGTAGCCCCCGAGACTTGAAACAGTTAGGATAACTGATTTAAGGACCATTTGTTATGCAGGTTCTTACAGAAAATAATACCCTACTGTCCCAGGAGCTGGAAGAGTGCAAAGCCCAACTTGAGGCCGCACTAGCCGCGGCAGGGGAGCCCAAGGAGACCCCCTCTGGTCATATACGTTTCGAAAGATAAGTATTTTGCGAAGTGCGGCGTGGGTGCAAATCTGACAAATGAAATTGCAGATGGCGCCTGTCGGTGTCAAAACCGGCGGATCTCGGGTAGGGGGTCCCGAACTGTGCGTCTAAGGTGGATGGTAACAGGAGGCAGGGGACATGATATTTTACCCAGGTTCGGGCCCTCTTGATGGAGGTAAAACCCTACGTCCTGCTTGATTAATATTGATGATATGGGTAGTACAAGAGTAGATCTACCACGAGATCAAGGAGGCTAAACCCTAGAAGCTAGCCTATGGTATGATTGTTGTATATAATCTATCGACTAGCCTGGCCTTGGTTTATATAATGCACCAGAGGCCTAGGATAACAAGAGTCCTAGCCGAATACGCCGGTGGGGAGGAGTCCTTGTCTTGATCGCCAAGTCTTGTGGAATATTCCTTGTATGCGGCAGCTGTCCGAACTGGCCCATGAGTATACGGCCATGGGGGTCCTCGGCCCAATCTAATAGATCGGGAGATGACATGGTGAGTACCCCCTAGTCCAGGACACCGTCAGTAGCCCCCTGAACCGGTCTTCAAGTTAGGGATGCTCCTCGATTCTTCCGAACTATTCTTCATCTTCGGTTGACGGTCTTGAAAACTGGTTCAACAAATCTTCTCATCTTCGATCTTGAGGATCGCCGAAATGCATTCGGCGAGTTTACACATCGGGTATCCGAGGAGCCCCTTTAAGTTTCTGGCCTTTATCAATGCCTTGTTATTTTTATGCCACACCTCGGGTTTGAAGTTGTTCCCGGGCGGCAGCGTCCTCTTGCGTTCGAGCTCCAACACCGGACTGCATTCGAGGTATCTTTTGCAGCCGAGCACCAACGCCGGACCGCTTCCCAGCTCTAACGCCGGAATGTATCCGAGCTCCAACGCCGGACTATGTATCTGAGCTCCAACGCCGGACTATATCCGAGGTGCCATATCACCTTGGTTCAAAAAAGGTTGAACGAGTTTAGCCGAGCTTAGTGCCGGAAATGCCCTCTATGGAGCCAGCCACTAGTGCCCGAGCTTTATGCCGGACTGCTTCCGAGGTGGTGCACCACCCCGACTGTGGGCCAATTTTTTGTCAATATTTTTTATTATTGCAATTTATTCTCTGCCGAGATATATGGCCAGTAGCCCTCAAGGTGTGTATCGGTCTAAAACCCGAGATGCACCTGAAGGATGACGTAATACCGCTGATCCCAGTAGCCGTTGAGACTCAGGTTGATTTGCAAAATTGGCCTGAGGATCAAGTCCTAGCTCGGCAGAATACTTCGGGACACAAAAAGCGGCGTGCTTAGTCCTCGAGACTCAGGTTGGGTGCAGCTGACCAACCTGAGGATCAAAATCTCCTCGGCAACTGTATTGCACTTAAAATTTTCTGCATTGAACAGGCAATGCAGTAGCCCCCGAGACACTGGTCGGGTGGCAACACCAGATCAGGGGATCGATGTGCCCGTTTAATATTTGTAAATAATAAGCCCAGTAGCCCCCGAGCCTTAATGCGGGCACGGGTAGCCGAATTAAGGATCAATATCCATAGTAAAATCACAAATTATGTGTAATGACTCTATGTATCCAAGTACTTTACGTCATTAATGCTCGGATCCGCATTGTACAAAACTTTGTTTGACCGACCATCGGCTTCCACCTCCTCGGCCAGTAGCCGAGGAGTGTTTGTCCTACTTTATAAAGCCTTTATGAGGGCAAAGATTTACAACAAACAAGGCAATCTGGCCATACGGTTTTATAAACAAAGGTACGCAGAGAGTTATATCACTGTTTAACAGAAGAAAAGTCTTCCAAAGAAAATAGTCCCGCTATCGGTTCCTTTCTTTGGGTTGTCATGCTAAGCATGATCATTACACCTCAGCTCTAATGTAAGAGCAAAATATTGAGGATTTAGTTTGGGAGGCCAGTTAATAGCCCCCAGTAGTGTTCGGCGACAGTCGGGGTCAAGTCGTAAACACTTCGGCCAATGTTATGAACGGCCCATCATTTAACATAGTCATCGGATCGCTGACCAGTTTACGCTTATTGTGAAAGTCAGTTTTCGGCTTTCTCCACTGAGGTGCTTAACCATGTGAGCTGGAAGCACAATCACAGTGGTTCTCCCTTTGCACGCCTAGCCGAACAAAATGGAACGTAGGAAGCAAGTGCAGGAGCCAGGCAACCCAACTATTGACCGAAGACACAATTCGAAACCGATGCATATATAGCAATATCTGAGAATGTTTTTCCGAATCCCTAAAGGTTTCCGGCGTTGCACTGCGAGACTAATGCTGGAGAAGCACAAATAGTTTTAAAAGTGCCAAAAAGCTTGGAAAACCAAGAAACGTCAGTAAAAACATGACATCCGAACAATATCAAGTGTTCGGTGCCAATCCGAAAGTTGGTCTGCGAAAAAAAGAAGTGCTTCTGTCGTGCTTTAACATGATACATCCTATCTCAAGACTTCGAGCGGGTCAGCCTATGGCTTCAACCTCCTATCCCGAGGGCGGAGTACTTCTCATCAGGCCAGTTTAGCAAACTAAACTCTAGCGGCTTTGAGAGAGAAATTAGGCTCCCCGGCTAGTGACCGCACACTCGTGTCGAAAAAGGAGTGATAAATAATAATAAAACTTTGCAATGACTAAGAAGGAGAACACTTATTATAAAATGGCTCAAATAAACTTAAGAGCCCCCAAGTGACTTGGGTAGAAGAATGATTGCATGTACCGAAGTACTTATATCATATCTATTTTCAACCGAACTTTAAACGCGTCTTAACCGACCGTCAGCTTCTCCCTCTTCGGTCAAGGACCGAAAAGTGTTATGTACTCCATCGGTCGAGAATATCGACGGTGTTTCCAATAACCAGGCAATCAGGCCATAAGGCTGTAACAGACAAAGCGTGCTCAGGGAACTTATGCTATATTACTGTGAAGTGTAAGAAGCATCTTCGAAGAAAATAGTACCCCCATCGATACCTTTCTTCGGTGCTCATTGTTATTATGAGACTTGTGCAATAGATTTTTTGTACTCATGAGTTCCATTGTGTGCCGACCATCATTGAAAACTATAAGAGCGCTAGCTTTTGGCTTCACCCAGTCTGAGGTCCGGCTCGGTTGACCCGATCGTGACAATCGCAGAGGTGCTCCCTTTACTCCCTAGCCGAACAATCGGGAACTTAGGGGTAAACACAGGAGCGAGGCAACCCAGCTTGCAAATCGCTTAAGTCAATATGGTGCATATTGTGGCATAATACACGAACAAGGAACGAAGCCATACAAGTATAATCATATGCAAGAGGAAAAGCTTCATAAATGAAGCCCCCAAGTGAATTGGGTCCTTGAATTTGTGTGTCACAAACAAAGTTTGGACAAGGAAATTTTTTACAAGCAAATTTTTTTCCAAAAAAGTATAATGCTTGGTCGAACCGAACACAAGTTAGAAATTAAAGCTTTGAGCATGAAAGCGACTTAGCTGGTTAATGTGTTCGGTATTGATGACGCGGTCCGAGCTTGATGCGGGGCAAGGTTCCATCCCCCAAGCTGGTCCTGAGGTGGTGGAGCGGAGAGCTCGACACGCCGAAGTGGTGACATAGCACGGTCAATGCAGACCGGCAGAGTGACGCCGAAGTCCCCGGATCATTTTCCTGTGCACAAAAAATAGTGCAAACTGGAGATAATAGTAATAATGATAATTAAAAAATGTGTTGCATAATAAATAATTTATGCAAAGTGAGGAATAGAAGAAATATGGCCTGGCGCCGAAGTCAATGTCGATGCAGGGCGTCGGCATGATGTAGTAAAGGCGTGGCAAAGCCTGAATTCACAGGTCGGTCCGAGCTTCGGATGCGGCGTTCGCCGGACTATGTACGGAAACTGATCGAACCACCACGTGACCATCATTAATGCGGTCACCATTTGATAGACCTGTGTACATATCATGGACAAACCAGAGTAATAATTCCTTAGGAAAAATGAACCCAAACAAGCAAAAAATATTGGGATTAATAGCACTTGGTTTATTTGTTGTAGCAATCCGAAGGAAGGTGATTCCCAAAATTGGGACTCGCTCCGCACACCCATTGCCTGATGGGCGATAAAACGACGGCATGGCAATGCTGGTAAAGGTTGACTCGCCGAGGCAAAGCCCTCGGCCCAGCTAACGTGACGGAGCTGGTCGGCTAGTGAAGCCGAAGTGTCTGGAGTAGGTTGATGAAGAGATGGCGAAGCCCCCGGTCCAGCCGAGATGTCGAAGCCTCGACGTCAGCCGATGAGTCGAAGCAGGTCGGCGTGACGGACACCAGCTTGAAGAAGCAATAGTGCGGCCCTGTCGATGCAGGTCGTGACGTGGTCGATGCCGGCTTGATGAAGCGACCGTGCGGCGATACCAGTATGCCCGCTCCGTGTAATCCGTGGGGCGGCGATGTTGATGATGATTTATCCTTCGCAATGCCGGACTCTTGTTCGGCTTGCCGAGATGATGATTCGAAGAAGTTGAGCTCGGCTAAAGTGACGACGTGTCTAGCGCAGGTCGGCAGCCATGGAGTAATATTGCCGGACTGGTTTGATACCAGCATGATGTTGAAGATCATGTTCAAAAGATCTTAAAGTTAGTGGGATGTGTTCGGGAACGAAACATAATAACCCATACAAAACTTCCTTCAAAAGGGATGTCCGAAATCCTGTTCATAAAAAAGACGAACTTAGGTCGGATTCGTTTTCGCGCAGAAAACAGATCCGAAAAGTGATGCACTAATCGGAAGGTTCCCGGAGTTTGGACGGTCGGATCGATCTGAAATTTTGAGAGGTGGTAGATATAGGAATTCCGCAGCCGATCAACGGTTGGATCTTTCAAAGGACGTCTGAGATAGAAGCTGGACACCACGCCCTAAACTCGTCCAGATTCCCGTCCAGATTTGACAGGGCTCCGGTATATCATAGATTTCCAGAGATTCCTCCGTCGGAACTCGACGAAATTTTCTAGTGTTGTTGTAGACTCGATTCCGCACAATTCCACCGAAGCGATCGTTAAAGCGATGCACGAGCAGGCGGTCGTGGCGGATACGCGTTCGCTGTTTGGAAAAACAACACGGTCGCTTGAGGGCAATGTTGACATTGAGCCCCCGATCTCCATAGATGATTCCTCCGTGATCTTGATTGAGATCGGAGTTGATGTTTGATGAAGGCCCTCGTCCGAACATGGTGATCCGAACACGGGGCGCAATTCTTGGTCGAACCAAGGTGACCAGTCGAGTTGGTGACGAAGATGCCGAAGTCGCAGTTGATCTGCAGGCGAGCCATCGATCCTTTTGTCGATCACACAGCGGAACTCTCAATGAAAGCACCAATGTCGGTGTCAAAACCGGCGGATCTCGGGTAGGCAGTCCCGAACTGCGCGTCTAAGGTGGATGGTAACAGGAGGCAGGGGACACGATATTTTACCCAGGTTCGGGCCCTCTTGATGGAGGTAAAACCCTACGTCCTGCTTGATTAATATTGATGATATGGGTAGTACAAGAGTAGATCTAACACGAGATCAAGGAGGCTAAACCCTAGAAGTGAGCCTATGGTATGATTGTTGTATATAATCTATCGACTAGCCTGGCCTCGGTTTATATAATGCACCAGAGGCCTAAGATAACAAGAGTCCTAGCCGAATACGCCGGTGGGGAGGAGTCCTTGTCTTGATCGCCAAGTCTTGTGGAATATTCCTTGTATGCGGCAGCTGTCCGAACTGGCCCATGAGTATACGGCCATGGGGGTCCTCGGCCCAATCTAATAGATCGGGAGATGACGTGGTGAGTACCCCCTAGTCCAGGACACCGTCAGCGCCGAATTAAATCCGGAAAAGCAACAACTCCTACGCCAGCTGAAGGCTGGTGAGAGTGTGCTGACAAAGGTGAGGCGGGAGAAGAACGATCTCCAAGATGCCAACACCAAGCTGGGCGTTGAACTGAAGGATATCCGTGCCCAGCTGTTGGACTCCGTGAAGGAGAATCAGCGGCTTCGACGCGGCATATTTAGTAAGTGCTTAAACGAACTTTGAAAAAAGAGTTCGGCGAGGAAGTCGACTAACAGAGTAATGTCTGTAGGTATGCTAACAGGTCGTCCTACAGAGGAAATGCCCGGTTCTACGGGTGACCTTCTTCCCGAGCTCTCACAACTGCATGAGCGAGTTCGGCAGGTGATGCAAGGCGTCGCCCAGGCCTTGTGGCCATCCGTCTCCATGCCCGAAGGCCTTGGAGAGCTTGTAGAGAAGCTGAAGGGAGCGCGGCAGCGCTTCCGATTGTGGAAGATGTCGGCCTGCCGTCAAGGCGCCAGGGAGGCCTGGGCCATGGTGAAGACGCGGTACACGAAGGCTGACCCAAATCACATGGCCGAGGTCGGACCCGTGGGGCCCGATGGGAAGGAGTTCCCTGTGAGCTTAGTATACGGCCAAGTAGAATTGGCCGCAAAGTATTCCCAACAGGACTGTAAGCTAGACAGCCTGTTAGATGGTATTGAAGAGGAATACAATCAGTCAGATTGACTACGTAATTTTAATTGACATGTGTAATGCCTTCTAGCTGGATTGTAGATCCTTTGTCATGGCCGACCTTTTCGCTTCAACCTCGGGACCTGACGGTCCGGAGTGTGTCCGAATACCCTCGCGGTTATATAAGAACCGGGGTATGCATGGAGACCAGGCGTAGGGGTCATTAGTGCTTGAACAGACAAGTGCCCAACTAGTTATGTTATATTACATGGTTAGTAAGAAACATCTTCCAGGGAGAATAGTTCTGTTAGGGGTTCCTTTCCCTGGGAGGCATGCCCTAAAGTGCATGTCCATTCTGCGAAAAGATACGTAGGAAAAACATCTAGGGGCGTATAGATAAATAAGTGAAAAAAAGATCATCTTTAATTCACCGGCCGAATATTCCCTTAAGAACTCTAGCTTTCGGCTTCACCCAGTCTGAGGTACACATCCGGCTGACCCAGCAGTAACAATCGCAGAGGTGCTCCCTTTACCACCTAGCCAAACAATCGGGAACGTAGGGGTAAGCACATGAGCCAGGCAACCCAGCTTGGCCAAAACTTAAATCATATCGATGCATATAATGGTGAATAAAAGGTACATGCGGAAGTGTGACACATGTGTTGGGCATGAAGCCCGTATAAATAAGCTTCTGTTTAAAGAAGCCCCCGGGTTTAATGAGCGCGGATAGCGCGTCACTTTATGAGCCTTTAAAGGCTATAAGAGAGAGAGGGGGGAGAAGGAGAGAAATGTAAGACAGAAAGTATATAAAAAATGGACAGAGGAAGGAGACGAACACAGAGTCCGGCGCTAGGCATAGAATCTTCGGAGACGGGCTGCGTTCCATGGGTTCGGCTCGAGTCGGTTATCCGATGCATCTCGCAGGCGGTACGCTCCACCAGTCAGGACTTGGTCAATTATGAAGGGACCTTCCCACTTGGGCTTGAGTTTGTCCTTTTTCTTGTCCGGCAGGAGTAGGACTAATTCGCCAACATTGTAATTTTTGGCCCGTACTTCTCTGCTTTGGTATCTTCGAGCCTGCTGTTGATAGAATGCGGAACGAGCTTTTGCCATGTCATGCTCTTCCTCCAAGGCGTCCAAACTGTCCTGCCGATCGAGCTCGGCTTCTCTTTCTTCGTACATGCGCACTCGAGGTGAGTCATGAATTATGTCGCAGGGCAAAACTGCCTCTGCGCTGTACACCATGAAGAATGGTGTGTATCGGTGGTGCGATTCGGCGTGATCCGCAGCCCCCAGAGTACAGAGTCGAGCTCCTCTACCCAGTGCGTATTAGATTCCTTAAGGGACCGCACTAATCTGGGTTTGATGCCGCTCATGATAAGACCATTTGCACGTTCGACCTGGCCATTAGTTTGTGGGTGATAGACGGAAGCATAATCGAGCTTGATGCCCATGTTTTTGCACCAGAGTTTTACCTCGTCGGCCGTAAAGTTCGTGCCATTATCAGTGATGATGTTGTGGGGGACGCCGTAACGCTGTAAAACCCCGGATATAAAGTCTATCACCGGTCCGGATTCGGCCGTCTTAACAGGCTTGGCTTCTATCCATTTGGTGAACTTATCCACCATGACCAGTAAGTATTTTTTCTTGTGGGTTCCGCCTTTAAGGGGTCCAACCATGTCAAGCCCCCAGACTGCGAAGGGCCAAGTGATGGGGATAGTTTGGAGGGCGGTGGGTGGCATATGGCTTTGGTTTGCAAAAATCTGGCAACCGACGCATCGTTGGACTAAGTCCTGGGCGTCTACCCGGGTCGTCGGCCAATAAAAGCATGTACGGAAGGCCTTGCTTACAAGGGACTGAGCTGCAGCGTGATGACCGCCGAGTCCGCATGAATTTCAGCCAGGAGGTTCCGCCCTTCCTCTTCGGAGATGCACCTTTGAAGGACTCCGGTAGTGCTTTCCTTATAAAGCTCTCCCTCATGGACTTTATAGGCTTTGGATCGCCGCACTAGGCAGCGTGCCTCATTTTGGTCCTCGGGGAGTTCCTGCCTAGTAGCGAGGAATGGTTCTGTCCACGGGGAGATTACGGCCATTATTACGTGGGCTGAAGGTGTTGTTTCATTGGCAGAGCCTCCAATTATGTCAGAGTATTTGGTGTCGGGCAGTGCGGTTGGGTCCGGGCTGTTAATGTCGGGTTCCCCTTCCCATACTACGGATGGTTTGAACAGCCTTTCCAAGAAGATGTTGGGGGGGGACTACATCGCGTTTTGTGCCGATGCGTGCCAGGAATCTGCCGCCTGATTATTTTCCCAGGCTATATAGTGAAATTCGAGCCCTTCGAACCTAGCTGACATTTTTAGGACGGCGTTGCGATAAGCTGCCATTTTTGGATCCTTGGCATCAAAGTCTCCATTTATTTGGGATATTGCGAGCTTCGAGTCCCCGCGCACCTCTAGGCGTTGAATGCCCATGGATACTGTCATCCAGAGACCATGTAAAAGGGCCTCATATTCGGCTGCATTGTTGGAGTCTGTGTACATTATCTGGAGTACGTATTGAACTGTGTCTCCTATGGGGGACGTCAAAACGATGCCAGCCCCTAGACCGGCCAACATTTTGGAGCCGTCGAAGTGCATGACCCAGTTTGAATATGTGTCGTACTCTTTAGGGAGTTTGGCCTCCGTCCATTCTGCGACGAAGTCGGCCAAAACTTGCAACTTGATAGCTCGCCATGGCATGTAAGTTATGTCGAACGGGAGGAGCTCAATGGCCCATTTTGCAATCCGGCCCGTCGCGTCGCGGTTGTTTATAATATCGTTAAGTGGCACTTCCGAGGCTACTGTTATTGAACACTCTTGAAAGTAGTGTCGCAGCTTCCGGGATGCCATAAATACCGCGTACGCAATCTTTTGATAATGCAGGTACCGTGACTTGCATAGAGTAAGGACAGTGGACACATAGTAGACCGGCTTTTGAAGGGGGAATTTATGTCTGTCTGCTTCTCGTTCGACGATGAGCACTGCGCTTACGACCTGATGGGTTGCTGCGATGTATAATAGCATTGGTTCGCCAATGTTTGGCGTGGCCAGGACTGGGTTTGTTGCCAAGATGGCTTTTATTTCGTCGAGTCTGGCCGTGGCTGCATCCGTCCACTCGAAGTGTTCGGTGCGCCGAAGGAGGCGGTAAAGGGGTAGGGCCTTTTCTCCCAAGCGGGAGATAAAGCGGCTTAGGGCCGCCATGCATCCGGTTAATTTTTGTATTTGTTTGAGGTCCTTCAGGATATCCAATTGTGACAGAGCTCGAATCTTGGCTGGATTTGCTTCAATTCCTCTACCGGATACAATGAAGCCCAAGAGCTTTCCGGCTGGAACGCCGAAAACGCATTTTTCCGGGTTGAGCTTGATGTCGTATGTTTGGAGGTTATCGAATGTTAGCCTCAAGTCGTCTACTAGAGATTCGACATGTCTTGTTTTAACAACCACATCATCTACGTATGCCTCCACTGTTTTGCCGATCTGGTTTGCCAGACATGTCTGATTCATGCGCTGATATGTTGCGCCGGCGTTTTTGAGCCCGAAGGGCATTGTGTTGAAGCAGAATGGGCCGTATGGTGTGATGAATGCCGTTGCGGCTTGGTCTGACTCTGCCATCTTTATTTGATGGTAGACGGAGTATGCATTGAGGAAACACAACGAATCGTGTCCTGCGGTAGCGTCGATAATTTGATCGACGCGGGGGAGGGGGAAGGGATCCTTTGGACAAGCCTTGTTAAGGTCTTTAAAATCAACGCACAGGCGCCAGGATTTGTCCTTCTTTGGTAC
This sequence comes from Triticum urartu, assembly GCF_056163025.1. Lineage (NCBI taxonomy): Eukaryota > Viridiplantae > Streptophyta > Magnoliopsida > Poales > Poaceae > Triticum > Triticum urartu. The sequence continues at coordinate 544,349,196 of NC_141877.1, forward strand.
CATCACCAGGTTTGCTAGCCAGTCTGGGTGTTTTATATCTTTGATGAATCCGTCCTCCAATAGCTTGGCTATTTCCTCTCCCATGGCATGTCTCTTAGGTTTGGAAAAACGCCGAAGAGCCTGTTTGACTGGCTTGAATCCTTTTAGGATATTTAAGCTGTGTTCGGCCAGCCTGCGTGCGATTCCTGGCATGTCTAAAGGGTGCCAGGCGAAAATGTCCCAGTTCTCTCGTAGGAACTCTTGTAGTGCGGCGTCTACATCAGGGTTTAACTGTACCTCAATGGAAGCTGCTTTGCTGTGGTCCGTTGGATGGACCTGGAATTTGACTATTTCGTCCACCAGTTTAAAGGAGGTGGACTTGGATCTTTTGTCGAGTATCACATCGTCCCTATTCACTGTGGAGCGCAGCGCAGTCAGTTCCTCACCCGCTAGGGCTTCGGATAGTGCCTCGAGGGCCAGTGCGGCTGTCTTGTTTTCGGCGCGGAGTGCTATGCACGGATCACTAGCGAGAGTGATGATTCCGTTAGGCCCGGGCATCTTGAGCTTCATGTACCCATAATGGGGTATTGCGTGGAAGATTGTAAACGCTTCCCACCCTAGCAGAGTGTGGTATCTGCTACTGAATGGGGCCACTTGGAACGTGACCTCTTCGGACCTGTAATTATCCGGCGTGCCGAACACCACATCTAGTGTGATTTTTCCTGTACAGCGCGCTTCCTGACTAGGGATTATTCCTCTAAAGGTTCTGCTGCTTCGCTCAATACGGTTCCAGTCTATTTCCATTTTTTGAAGGGTTTCCTCATAAATGAGGTTCAATCCGCTGCCGCCATCCATGAGTACCTTGGTAAGACGAAAGCCATCCACTATTGGACTGAGGACCAATGCGGCTGGTGCTCGGGCTGTTCGGAATTTAGGTTCATCACTGGCGTTAAAAGTAATAGCCGTGTCACTCCATGGGTTTATTGTTGCTACTTGGTAGACTTCCGCAAGGCTGTGGAGTGTTCTTTTTCGCATATTATTTGATGTGAAAGTCTCGAAGACTGTTAATACCATACTGGTGTCTCTAGGGTGGCTTTCTGTGGCTTCTGGAATTAGAAGGTCTTCACCAATTTTTGCCACCTGCCGAAGTATCCAACATGCTCTAAGGCTGTGAGTTGGTGTGGCGCCCTCTACACTGTGAATTTTACAGGGTCCATTAAGCCATCCTTCCAGTACGGTTCCGTGCCCTGTAGAGGGCTTTTGCTTTTTGGTATTGAACCCGGGTGTCTGGCGATGATGCACCCTTTTATTTCGGACTGGGTTTGTATTCAGGGCCGGATTGTCCCAAAATTTTATTTTGGTTTTCCAGGCGCTTTCCATCGCACAGTACTTTCGTACTATGGACGCCAAGTCAGCGAAGCGTGTAATATCACGGCGACTTATGGCGTTGAGGATTCCCTTGTCCGTGCAATTATTGCAGAAGAATGAAATTGTGTCTTCCTCGCGACAGTCCTTTATCCTGTTCATAACCAGGAGGAATCTGGCCCAGTAATGATGTACTGTATCTTCAGGCTCTTGCCTAATTTGGGATAGATCGCTTATGTACGGGTGGGTGGGTGGAATCAAATCCGAAACCTCACCCAATCTAAGACCCAGAGGCCAAGGAGTTTCCGAACTTGGAAGTTTGGATTCTTGGATGTTGTCCAATGAATCTAGCGTGTCGTCTGACTTTAAGTTCAGGTCTTGAGTGATGTCCTCCCCTCCGCGGGTATCCGGCTTGGAGGGATCGTGAATCCGGACACAGCTAGTCCTTAAGATAGATGAAGGGTCGCTGCACTGTCCCTCTACCACGGCAATGTGATGGGTGACCTGGGGAGAGTTAATCTCTCTCAGATCGGGTTTAGGCCCAATCTGGTCGTAATCCGTAGCGACTCCCAGGGCGGCGATGCGATCCAAGAGCTCGTTTAGGGAAGAGAGCTCCATTGGATCTAGCTGCTCGGTGAATTCCGAGCTGATGTGAAGATTTCTTTCGATGACCCGAGAGGTCATCGTCGACGCAGCAGCCGAACAGGCGGTCATAAGGAAACCACCTAGCCAGAGAGTTTGGCCGACAGTCAAAGCTCCCTTAGCAACGGTACCGTCTTTAAAGACGGGATGAGGCATCTTTCCTGATGGCGTTGGCATAGAGGAACTCTCAATGAAAGCACCAATGTCGGTGTCAAAACCGGCAGATCTCGGGTAGTGGTTCCTGAACTGTGCGTCTAGGCGGATGGTAACAGGAGACAAGGGACACGATGTTTTTATCCAGGTTCGAGCCCTCTTGATGGAGGTAAAACCCTACTCCTGCTTGACTAATATTGATGATATGGGTAGTACAAGAGTAGATCTACCACGAGATCAAGGAGGCTAAACCCTAGAAGCTAGCCTATGGTATGATTGTTGTTCCTACGGACTAAAACCCTCAGGTTTATATAGACACCGGAGAGGGCTAGGGTTACACAGAGTCGGTTACAATGGTAGGAGATCTACATATCCGTATCGCCAAGCTTGCCTTCCACGCCAAGGAAAGTCCCTTCCGGACACGGGATGAAGTCTTCAATCTTGTATCTTTATAGTCTAGGAGTCCGGCCGAAGGTATAGTCCGGCTATCCGGACACCCCCTAATCCAGGACTCCCTCAATGGGCATAGACCAACTTAGACCAAAAGCCTAAGCTTGGGGGAGTGCGTATTTCTCACCGACATTACATTCATGCTCACACACTCATGCCAGTTGTTGGTGCTCATTCTCTTTCATTGTATCGTCCATGCTAGTTTATTTTCTGTTTTAAGCTTTCTTCTTGTGTGTTTGAAAAACCTTAAGAAACAACAAAAAAAACTAGTTGTAGCTTTTAGCTAGTTTACTTTCCATTCCTGTAGTAGTAATAATTAAAAGAAAACCCAAAAAGATTTTTCGTTCTTCTTTTGCTTGTTGGGAGCTTTCCCGTGTAAATAGTTTTATTTCTTTTCTTGTTCTTTGGGGTCGAGAGGAGAAGACCATGATGAAAATGTAGAGTGGCTCTTATATTCATTATTGTTGATTTTACCAAGAGCCCATATTACCTTGTCTTCTCCCTTGTATTAAATGCTTGCAGATTCCAGCTTAGTCCAATGCACCTGCACTATTATTACTATCCACACCGTTCGGTCATGCAAGTGAAAGGCAATAATGACGATATATGATGGACTGATTGAGATGAGAAAAGCTAGTATGAACTCGACCTATCTTTTTTTTGTAAATATGATTAGTTCATCATTCCTGATTCAGCCTATTATGAATGAAGCATGTTTGCAATGACAATTAGAGATTATAGTTGCTCATGCCATGCTTAAGTAGCTAGGAGTTTATAATGGTTTACCTTGCGTGCCAACATGCTATTAAAATGGTTGTGATGTGGTATGATAGGGTGGTATCCTCCTTTCAACGATTTGAGTGGCTTGACTTGGCACATGTTTACACATGTAGTTGAAACAAAATCAACATAGCGTCCATGGTATTTATGTTCATGGTGAATTATATCCTACTCATGCTTGCACTCAGTGTTGATTAATTTTAATGCCTGTTCATGACTGTTGTCGCTCTCTAGCTGGTCGCTTCCCAGTCTCTTTCTAGCCTTCACTTGTACTAAGCGGGAATACTGCTTGTGCATCCAATTCCATAAACCCCAAAGTTATTCCATGTGAGTCCACCATACCTTCCTATATATGGTATCTTCCTGCCGTTCAAAGTAAATTTGTATGTGCCAAACTCTAAACCTTCAAATGAAATTATGTTTTGTATGCTCGAATAGCTCATGTATCAACTAGGGCTCTCTATATCTTCCATGCTAGGCGGGTTATTCTCAAGAGGAGTGGACCCCGCTCCTCACTCATGAGAAAATGGCTGGTAACCGGGATGCCCAGTCCCTTGCTTAAATTAAAATAATTGCAAACAAAACTCCCCCAGGATTGTTGTTAGTTGGAGGCACTCGTTGTTTCGGACAAGCCATGGATTGATGTTTGTTGGTGGTAGGGGGAGTATAAACTTTACCATTCTGTTTGGGAACCTCCTATAATGTGTGTAGCATGGAAGATATCGAGATCTCTCGGTTGTTATGTTGACAATGAAAGTATACCACTCAAAATATTATTCATCTCTATTTAAAAATCGAGCTCTGGCACCTCTACAAATCCCTGCTTCCCTCTGAGAAGGCCCTATCTATTTACTTTTGTGTTGAGTCATCATCCTCTTCTTAAAAAGCACCAGTTGGAGAGCACCGTTGTCATTTGCATGCATTACTATTAGTTTACATTGAGTATGACTGTGATGGGATATCTTTTACCATAAATTACAATTTCCAGTCAGTCCTTGATCTTCAGAGGTGCTCTGCATTTATGTTTTGCGGTCTCAGAAAGGGCTAGCGAGATACCATCTTGTTATATCTCTAAGTGCATCTAGTGCCACCCCTAGTTGGTTTTGGAGTATTGACGACAAACCTGGTTGAGGGACTAATGTGTTTGTGATAATTGCAGGATAACACAGGTAGTAGTCCCTCATTGATTCGGTTTACCTACCGGAGATGACCCCTAAAAATGTGTGAAGACATTGAAGACAATGGTGGTATGTAAAGATATTCATATTGAAGACTATGACATGAGAAGACATCGCATGAAGACTTTGGAGCGCGAAGACATAGTTGTTTCGTAGTTTCATTTTCTTCTTCGTTGAGTCATAGGAACCATTGTACTCTTAAGTGGGGTCCAAGTGAACAAAGTCAGAGTGACTAAAGTGATGCTCAACCAAATCCTAAGTCTTCGAGCGAAGACAATGAGAGCAAATCTTGTCAAGAGCTGGATAAGTCAGCTTTAGTTGTAGCCCAAGTCAAGCTGCCGCGTGTGTTTGAAATCTGACCGTTGGAACATGTGTCAGTTCCTTAGTGACCCTGGGTCATTTTGGACAAATCAGGTTGGGTTGTCTGCGGTATAATCTTTCCATGAAGCAATTTTGCAATGCAATAATATGATGCATGAATGTGACATGGCAATAATGTTATGATTTGCACTAATGCATCTAGCAACAATTTAAATGAAGTCCAAATGGACCAAGGGTTCATATGCAAACTCCATATTTAGCATTTAAAATGACATTATCATGTTTTCACTTATACAGTGGGTATAAGTTGGTTGATCATGCATTAAAGTAGCATAAATGGATAGAGTGGATTTTTCTGATAATTTTTCATATATAAATTATTTCATTTGGAGTTACGGTTGATTTTCTATGATTTTTAGAAGTTTTAACTATTTTCTGGAATTTCTAAATCATTTCTGAATAAGAAAAACCAGAAAAGCATTTACTACGTCAGCATGACATCGGTGTGACGTCAGCAAGTCAACATGACCGTTCCTGGTCAAATCTGACCAGTGGGTCCCGCGTGTCACTGTCTAGGCTAATTAACAAAGTTAGTAAACACTAAACTAATCCTAAACCCAGGTTAATTAGGGGCCTGGGCCCACACGTGGGTGACTCAGGGGAGTCAAACCCCGGGTCAAAGGTCAAACGCGCCGGCGGCTTGACGCCGGCGATGGCAGGCGCAGCGGAGTGCTGCGGAATCACTGCTCCGGCCACGGTTTGATGCGCGGAGGGGTGCTACACAGAGCTGGAACCCGTCCGCGTTGTTTGGTGCAGGTGGCGTTGCCGTAGGTGACCTAGAACGACGGCGGTGTCCTCAAATGCGGCGGCCGGAGTTCGGGCGATGATGCAAACGTCGCTATGGTGCATGGCAGGAGCAACGGGTGGTTGCTCTGGGGCCGTGGAACTGTGCTGAGCACGGTGACGCGCTCGGTTTTGAGCCTGAGCGGCTGCGGCGACGGCGGTGACATGGCCGGCGGGCGGAAGCTTTCGGCTCCGGTGAAGAGCACAGTTAGAGGACGCGTTCGGCAGCGAGAAGAGAGGTGAAAGACGGCGGGGCTCACTGGGGGTCGGAGGAGAAAGTCAGCGGGCTCGGCGGCGCGCCAGACGTCGCGAATCGAGGGCGGTGATCGGTGGCACCCGAGGTGGAAGACGAGCTCGAAGGCGTTACCACGGTGCTCTTGGGTTCGGGATCTTCCGCGTGGAGGAGCTGTGCGTCGTCACGGAGCTTTTGGACACGGGGAACGAGCGAGAAGACAACGGTGGTCACGGTGGCAGCGAACGGCGGCGACGGACCCGTTCGGGTGAGTGAGAGGGAGAGGTCCAGGGGAGGGGAGAGGCCACAGGTGAGGGAGAGGGGAGAGGGGCCTCTGGCCGTCTTCGTGGCTCGTCCAGAAGAGCCGGCGTCGCAGTGGAAGCAGGAGCTGGCGCGCGCGCAGCGACCACGCGCCCCTGCTCCTACTGGCAGGAGGTAGACGACGCGGTGAGGAGGTGGGTGGGCCCTTTACAGCGATGGGCCGCAGCTGGGCTGCTAGATGGCCTGCGTCAGGTAAGTCCACTCTCTCTCTCTCTCTCTTTACTAATTTGTTCTGCTTTTCTATTTTTGTTATTTTGTTTTGATTTAGTTTATAACCCAAATCATTTTAATAAATCCTTAAAATAATTGTGGGCATTAAATGAATTATTACAGAGGCCCTTAACTATTTTTAGAATTATTGGGGCATTTAAAAATATTAATAGTATTTAAATGCTCCAATTCAAATACAATATGGGTTATTCAAAAATCCAGAATGGCCTAAAAAATATGTGCATCATTTTTGGCAGAGGTTTTCACCTTTATCAAAAAATGAACTTTTCTAAAGGGCATTCTGGGTTCATTGGAAATATTTTTATTTTGATCCTAATTGCATTTCATTTAGTGCTAGGGTTTGTCATCCCTATTTCAAATTTCAAACAAATATAGACATGATGCATGGATGCTTACGAAACTAATTGCAATCAAATTCTAGGGCTGTGACACACACATTCAACGGCGGCCTCGGGGACTACACCCAGTGGGTGCACTCTGCGTGCCTCCACTAGTCCAAAAACTACAATAGACACAACCTAGTCGACTCAACTGGGAAAAATATTCGACGTAAATTAAAACACCCAGTGGGTGTGCAGATGCGAAGAGCAGACTAACAGATGGACGCACAAAGAAGAGTTTTTTTGGGTAGCATATCCAAACAAAACAAGCGACAAGATAGGAGTTCAGTCGGAAACCAATTTACCTGGACATTGGCTCGGAGGGCTGCACTGGCATCATAAGCAGCTTGACTATTCTCATGCACGGTCTTCACCCCCTCCATCATCAGGCCCTCTTGGCGTATAGCTTCTGCTGCGGCGCTTGCCTGGTCCTCCGGGACGTGATGGGTGGTGAAGAACGAAGTTGTCGGTTCAGTCGCAACAGTCTGAGAATCCGAGGCGTGACGTTGAACAGATGAAGCAGGGATGGGCACGGTCGACGATGAAGGGCGTTCACTCGACACTAGAGCAAAAAAGGTAACAGAGGTCCGGTTCGCATCTTTAGGCTGTTGAACCACTGGCTCCGTCACCGGCACCGACTAAGACATTTTGCCAGCGTATGCCTTCTTGCTTGAAGCCTTGCCCCTCCTTCCCATGGTCCTCTATCGCACGTCTTTGTCATCATCCGGAAGCTCAATGACATTGGGCGGAGCTGCAAAGCAATCGTTTACAGGAGTTCACTCGACCGTCGAAAGAGCAGATTAAATAATGACAGAAGGGCAAAAAGTTTTACCTGCATGAGAGGTGACCGCGTTTTCCATCTCTTCATCTTTGTCATCTTGGTAAATAGAAGTCCCAGAGGCAGCACTACAAAATTCAGAATTCACTCGGTCAAAACAAGAAAGTGAGTCGACCAAAGTTTGAATCATGCAAAAACTAAAGAGTTGGGATCAATAATTACCCAGAAGCGATGGGGACAGACACTTCAATTTTGGGCAGAGCCTTCTGGGCTTTTGACGTCACAACTTTGGGCTGCTTAGGAGCTTTTTCAGTCGGCATAGGAGAAGACGTCCGAGTATGCTTTAAAGGTTGTCCAGTCGGAGTAGTCATTTTGCCCCGAATGCTTGCTGGATCCCGCCTCTGTTTGGAGTGCCTCTCTGTGCAAGGCGGAGAGTCGACCTCCTCGCCACTGCTCGAGTCCTCGCTCTCCTTGTCTCCTCCTCCATCAGAGTGCTAGTCGCCGCTGTCACCCCCGCTCGCCTCTCCCTCCTGCTATTGCTCTCCGTTGGGCATTGAGTATAGTTCACTAAAGGTCTGCAATGGATAGAGTCGAGTGGATATTAATCAGTTTCAAAAGCTAACACATATCAGAGCAAAATACACTTGGAAGGAAAGAATTGAACCTTGTCGGGCTTAGTGGTGTTGTCGAGTGGAGGAACCCTTCTGGACCCCCTAGGGTTGTCCTTATTCCCAATGATGCCTTGTAACCACAGCTCCATCGTCTCCTCGCTGACTTCCTCCGGGTGGATCCGAGTGATGTCCTCAACGCCCGAGTACAACCACATTGGGTGGTCAAGAGCTTGGAGCGGCGAATGCATCGACTCAGAAATGCTTCTAGCAAATCCATACCAGTCACGCCATCGCAGACAAGTTGGACCACTCGCTCAACTAGCATAGCAACCTCCTATTTCTCCTCTGGAGTCACTTTCAATGAAGAAGGCTTCTCAACTCGCTCGGTGGAAAACGGAGGAAGACCGGTCGACTGACATGGAGTCGATTCATCCTTACAATAGAACCAGGTCAACTTCCACCCCCTGACAGACTCGGGAAGAATCATGGAAGGGAATGTGCTTTTGTTCCTCATCTGGATCCCTAAACCCCCACACATCTGGATCACGTGTGTCCTCTCATCACTCGGATTGGAATTTTTTACCGACTGAGAGCGGCAGGTGAAAATGTGTTTGAAGAGGCCCCAGTGTGGTCAACAACCCAGAAAGTTCTCGCACATGGACACATAGGCAGCGAGGTATGTGATAGTGTTGGGGGGAAAGTGATGAAGTTGGGCTCCGAATAAATTCAGAAACCCCGGAAAAAAGGATGGGGGGCAAAGAAAAACTGCGATCGACGTGGGTCGCAAGTAGGACACACTCAACCTCTTGCGGTCGTGGCTCGGTCTCGTCCCCCGGAAGCCGCCAAGACTCGTGGGCGATCAGCCCTCCGTCAACCAGATCCTCCATGTCTTCTTTCACAATGGCCAACCGGATCCAGTCGCCCTGTATCCAGCCGCGCGGCAAAGCGGATCTTGACGATGACCCGCCCCGGCTCGTCTACTTCCCCTTCGCCTTCGCTGTCGCTTTCTTCACATGCTCCAGAGCGTCGGTCTTGTCCTTCCCCATTGCGGTGGAACGGGCTCGAGCTGGGCGGCGGCGCCGAGAGCGGAGGCAGAAGCAGTGGGGAGCGGAGGAAGGAGGAGGAGAATGGGGCGCACAGTGCGAAGGCAGTGGCCTCGGTGCCTTATATGGCCCCGTTCCCCAAGTGGCTGACCGATGGACCCAGGTAATCGTGTCAAATCCCACAACAGGCGCGAGCGCAGTACATGGCGAAAAAGGTGGCGTGGGGATCGAGGCGCCCCTGCCTAATCTTCTCCGATTACCATGGCCCTCTGCGCCCCGCGCACTTCCCCAAATTTCGAATCCCTCCAGATCCAGGAATAGCAGGGCAGTCAATCATGCCGAAGATTTTATGCAACACTAGCAGTCGAAACTCATGAGCAGAAACTTCACTCGACAACTTCTAAATGGCTCAAGGCGACTGATACGAAGTCGAAGCTGTTGCATGGTTCACCAATCTAGTCATATGCTTCCGCAGCATAAAGGTTGGGTCGGAACCGTTGTCAACTTCATTTTCCACTCGAACCCAGAACCATTCGAGGGCTAATGACGGTGCCGCATACCTAGGGTAGGGCAATAGACCTGATCTAAGCACCCTTCCCAGGGACACTGCCCTATAGTCAAAGACATCCAAAGCACAGCAAATTCTATCGACTGGAATCACCTCAAGATGCAACCCACTCGACCATCACTACAAGAAATATGTCAACTTATGACCTTCTGTCAGTGACCCTCGAAGAATTGGTCATAAATTTATGACCATTTGTAGACCAATTGGTCGAAAGCTGTTCAGGGGGCTTCAAACCCTAAACCATTGCGACCATTTTGGTCAGAAAGGTCGTAATTTCCTTACACGAAATGGTCACAAAGCAAACAGTGCTAGTCCGCTGCCTTATTTCTAGTTGTTAATGACCAATATAGATGGTCATATCCTTATAGATTGTGGTGGGTTGTGATGACTAGGCGCCATCTCATCAGTTTTGCCTATGTGTCATGTCCATGTGGCAGTTTTTGCCCTAGGTTGTGAAGCAACCTATATTTCTATCATTCCAAAAATTCCCAAAAAAATCTCATAAATTCTTTGGGTCATATCTTCATCAAATATGTAAAAATCCTTCCTTGCCTAGTTCAAAACTAATTCAACAATATTCATTTTCCTATTATGTTCACAACAACACTTTATGAAGGAAGTGCTATTTATATATTCTTGATTTCCCTACGAATTTTTGGGCACTCTTTCCTATCCAAATCATTACCGCATGACAAAATTCAGCTCCATTTGCCTAGCAAATCTTCCTCGGCAAATTTCCAAAGTTTTGTTCCACCAAGAAGCATTGTGAAGGAAGTACCTTTTCTATATCTCTAAATGACATGAAATTTATACAGTTTCTTCATATGCCCAAATTATCACCCTCCTCCAAATTGCAGCTCAGTCAAATCATCTATGTGAGCCCAGGTTCAATTTATATTTTATGTCCAAATTGGCACGTTGCAAAGAAAGTGTTACATAGACCCCTCCTATTACCCTCAAACTTTTCGGGCACTCTTCCATACCCAAATCATTACCACATGATAATATTCAGCTCAATTTTCCTAGTAAATCTTTCTCGGGAAATTTCCAAAGTTTCTACCTCGAGAGAAGCTTTGTGAAGTAAGTACTAGCTAGGATTACCCAAATGATCTGAAAATTGACCAGCGCATGACCGTACCTAAGTAACTTACCTACACCAATTTTGAGCTCATTTCATTCATCCAATCTCTCTCACTAGTTTTCCCAAGTTTCTGTCCATAGAAGAGCATTGCGAAGGAAGTACTACTTTGGCATGTCCAAATGGTATCAATTTTCTACAATGCTTTCCTATGCCCAAATAACCATCCTCCACAAAAATTCAGCTCAATCCATTCATTATTTTGAGCCCAGCTTCAACATTCATATTTTTGTCCAGCGTGGTACTTTGCAAAGCAAGTACCACCTAGGATCCTCCTTTTGAGCTAAAAATTTGTGAAGACATTCTCCTTAGTAGATGATCATCCTCAGCCAAAACTCGCGCCCATTGTCCATGTGCATTTCCCGTACCGCTAATCAAACACTTGGCTGCTAATTCATGTTTGAGCATCGATCGGTCTTCTCGTGAGAATCTTATGTTGTAATTTTCTTCCTAGCACCAACCTGGGGAGTGCCCAACCCACTAGACATGCCTAAGCCGCCCAGAACACATGGCAACATTACGGTCACGCGGTGACCACGCGACGGGCATGCGAGTTTACGCGCTCTAGAGTTGGAGCCCTCGGCCACCGCCAAAACCTCGACGTATCGCCACCAAACCATGTATTTATGATTAAATAGGTCCTTATGTACCTAGAAATGATTTTTGGAAAAAATAAATAGCAAACTATGAGGCAGCTGCAGTTCAAATTTGACCCGCTTCCAACTGAATCGGCGGAAATTTGTCTTTTTCACGAGAGGTGGATCAAAACTTTTTACACCATACCATTTTGTCAATTGTGCATTGAATATGTCCTAGTATTTTAGAAAATTGATTTGGTCCAATTTTGCAACAATTATTTGGTAGTTCCTTCACAAAAAAACCTCCTTTCGGGCACTCGGAAAATGAAAAATGGTTTTTTCGTCCAAAGAAAATGAAAACTTCCTTAGGCAACATTGTTTGCCATTCCAATATGCACCCTTGTGCACAATATGAGATCATTTGAACAAACTATGCCACAAATGTGGCCATAAGATTGATCATTTGGCTTGAAAGCCATGAATCTTCAGAGATGATAGCTCATTTCTGAGAACACTTTTTTAAAATAATTGCCGTATTACAAGTTTGTTATTTTTCTTGGGAACTTGGCCACATATAATGACACAATGCGAAGGTTTCCCAAATTTTTGATTTTTTTTGAATTTTTTATGCCCGTTTCAAAATGCGGTCAAAACGGCGGGCTTGACCGTTCCTAGCTAGTGGTTGAATCTTGGAAAACTTTTGGTGTTTCTCTGATTAAATAGATACTTATGTACCTAGAAATGATTTTTTTTTAAAATAAATAGCAAACTATGAGGCAGCTGCAGTTCAAATTTGACCCGCTTCCATCTGAATCGGTGGAAATTTGTCTTTTTCATGAGAGGTGGATCAAAACTTTTTCCACCCAACCATTTTGTCAATTGTGCATTAAATATGTCCTAGTATTTTAGAAAATTGATTTGGTCCAATTTTGCAACAATTATTTGGTAGTTCCTTCACAAAAAAAACCTCCTTTCGGGCACTCGAAAAATGGAAAATGGTTTTTTCGTCCAACGAAAATGAAAACTTCCTTAGGCAACATTGTTTGCCATTCCAATATGCACCCTTGTGCACAATATGAGATCATTTGAACAAACTATGCCATGAATGTGGCCATAAGATTGATCATTTGGCTTGAAAGCCATAAATCTTCATGCATGATAGCTCATTTCTGAGAACACTTTTTTAAAATAATTGCCGTATTACAAGTTTATTATTTTTCCTGGAAACTTGGTCACATATAATGACATAATGCGAAGGTTTTCCAAATTTTTGATTTTTTTTGAATTTTTTATGCCCGTTTCAAAATGCGGTCAAAACGGCGAGTTTGACCGTTCCAAGCTAGTGGTTGAATCTTGGACAAATTTTGATGTTTCTCTGATTAAATAGATACTTATGTATCTAGAAATGATTTTTTGAAAAAATAAAGAGCAAACTATGAGGCAGCTGCAGTTCAAATTTGACCCGCTTCCTGCTGAATCGGCGGGAATTTGTCTTTTTCACCAGAGGTGGATCAAGGCATTTGACACCCCACCATTTGGTCAATTGTGAATCAAATATGGCCTAGTATTTTATAAAATTGATTTGGTCCAATTTTGCAACAAATATACTATAGGTCCTTCACATAAAGAACTCAATTCGGGCACTCAGAAAATGGAAAATGAATTTTCCGTGGAAAGAAAATACAAAGTCCCTTAGGCAACATTGTTTGCCATTTCAATATGCACCCTTGTGCATAATATGAGATCATTTGAACAAACTATGCCATGAATGTGGCCATAAGATTGATCATTTGGCTTGAAAGCCATGAATCTTCACGCATGATAGCTCATTTCTGAGAACACTTTTTTAAAAGAATTGTCGTATTACAAGTTTATTAATTTTCCTGGTAACTTGATCACATATAATGACACAATGCGAAGGTTTTCCATTTTTTTGATTTTTTTTGAATTTTTTATGCCCGTTTCAAAATGCGGTCAAAACGGCGGGAATGACCGTTCCTAGCTAGTGGTTGAATCTTGAAATTTTTTTGATGTTTCTCTGATTAAATAGATACTTTTGTACCTAGCAATGATTTTTGGAAAAAATAAATAGAAAACTCTGAGGCAGCCGCAGTTCAAATTTGACCTGCTTCCAACCAAAACGGCGGAAATTTGTCTTTTTCACCAAAGGTGGATCAAAACTTTTGACACCCAACCATTTTGTCAATTGTGCATTAAGTATGTTCAAATATTTTAGAAAATTGATTTGGTCCAATTTTGCAACAAATATATTGTAGGTCCTTCTCAAAAAACTCATTTTCGGCACTTGAAAAATGGAAAATGAATTTTTAATCAACCATGACCAATTTTTTAGTCAACTATGACCAATTTAAATGGTCATGACATCGTACCCGTGTGCTGCATTTTGATTGGTCTGTGGGCGTTTCACGCGGATCGTGGATCGAACACCGTCGGATGCTCGCGGATCCAACGGCAGTCCTCACCCCAAGACCACCTAAGCCGAAACCCTAGTCCTTGTGGACATTTTCCAGCCACCCCCCCCCCCCCCGCCTCCTTTCTTTCTCCCTCCCTCCCACGACCCCAACCCCTCCCTCCCGCGACCTCCTCTCCCCCAATCCCATTGGGCAGCGCGACCTCCGCTCCACCAGCCCCGCCAGCGACCTCCTACCCCAACGCCGGCGCGCGGCAGATCTCCCCCGTCTCCTCCTCCCATCAGATCCATCACCGCCGCCACCTCGTCATCTCCTCCTCCCTTCAGATCCATCCACCCGCTGCCGCCCCTTCTCCCCCGTCTCCTCCTCCCATCGGATCCATCACCGCCGCCACCTCCTCTTCTCCTTCTCCCTTTAGATCCATCCACCCACTACCGCCCCTTCTGCCCCAGACCAAGCAACCTCCTCTCCTCATGCAACGGAGACAACAGCACTGACGCCCAGCCACAACAGCGTCACGGCTGGCTTGCTCGCCGGCGCGCGCGTGCGTGCTTCGATGCGCGGCGCTCCGTCGAGCTGGCCGGACCATGGCGCGCGCATGGCTTGCTTAGGGTTTGCGGTGGCAGCACAGCACGCCGTGTCTCCGTCCACCAGGACGGCAATGGCGCGAATCTCAGAGACCTCTCGGCCTCTCCCAGCCTCAAACGCTCACCCGTAGCCCTCCCCGTGGCTAGGGCGGCGGCGCCTCAATCGTCAACACGGCTCCGGCGACATTGGCGGCTCCTCCCCGACATCTGCCGCGCCCCCACATGCGGCTCAGCCCCTGGATGGTGCTATTCCGCCCGGTGGCCATGGGGTACTCGAGCTCCATCCCCTCCTATCTCTCTCTCTCTCTTTCTTTCTCTCTCTCTCTCTCTAATTTCTGCTCTGTTCTTTGACTGTAGGTATGCAGGAGGATGGATGACGCCTGAGGAGGGGGTGCTCGACCATGGCTGCTGCTCGGGATGCATCAGCCATGGATCTTACTCTCTGGCCGTAGGTGAGCTCGTTCCCTCCTCCTCTCTGCTCGATTGATTTGCTAGTACTAGGATAGGCCATTGCTTCTTTGGTGTTAGAATTTGGCACTGAACCTCGTGTGGGTTGGATTGATTTTGCACAAAGATCCTAACAGCATATCAGAATAGAATCATCTTTTTAGGTTCGCTGGAATGCATCAGTACAGCAAACCGAACACATCATGCATCACAACAAAGAGCCTAATAGAAGTTTTGCTCTACTCCTTGCTAGTTCTATAATTAGATGCATTTTGTAGATAAATTTTTGGCCATCTATGATGGATTTACAGTGCTAATTTGGTTGTATAGCCTTTCCGAGAATGGGCAAAGATACTTCAAACATTATTTCTATTACAATGGTTTCATTAATCTGGTCTCAAAATTCAGTTTAGTTGGTTCAGTGTTGTAGTTTAACTGATCTCATTTGCCCCATGCACTGTCTTATAATGATTTACAATTCACCGATATGCTCACAAATGGACAACATCAATGATATGCTCTCAAATTTGTTTTCCAAAATATTGACAGGAGCATTGCTCTTTCTGTTAGTAGAAAAGAGGAAGTTTAAATACAATTTCAGTACAGGGGCCAACCCCTAGCACCTTGGTACACAACCCAGATCATCAATGAGTATTCTGCTCACATTTTGACATGCATAAATGACCTGCTCTTAAATTGATAACATAAAGTTACGATCTCAGATAAATTTGAGTTCTAGATTCCTCACAAAATACAAATTCAGTTTCTAAAACTGAAACTTCACTTCAGGTTCTTGCTGCTCAGCTACTGCCTGCTGCCTCCTTCATCGGTTTAGAAGTTCAGTTTCTAAAACTGAAACTTCACTTCAGTATTTCTTGCTTGCATGTTTGCTTCTTCTTTAATGGTTTGCGATTCGGATCAAATAAACTGAAAGTGAGATGCTGAGATGTGGATCACACTAGTACTATTTCAGTATTTCTTGCTTGCATGTTTGCTTCTTCTTTGTACTGAAGTAGGCGAGTTGATTTTCTGCTCTTAGTTTCTGTAGCAATTGGAGGAGGAGTTGGTGCCGAGAACTGGACCAGATGTGCTTTGATTCGTGATCTACAGCGCCCTTGATCTTAGGTGCGTGATCTACAGTGCCCTAGCTTGTTTGTTCTGACTAAATTTAGTTAGAACAAGTTAAGCTTCAGACTGCATATAAGAAAAGAATAAAAACAGACTCCTAAATTCAGTAAGAACAAGTTGAGTACTTGGTGTATATTCAACGCCCTTTGCTTGTTTGTTCTGACTAAATTCTGTTGCCTCGCATGACCATGAGCGGAGGCTGGATCAGATCCGGAGGGCGTTCCAGGGCCTCGAGGGCTCCCACGTCTGTCCCTTCCAGGTCAAGCCTCGCTTTGCTATTTGTTTCTCCTGTAGTGTACATTACATTACTTGGTTTGCTGTTTGCAACGCTGCCTGCGTGCTATTGTCTAGTTTGCTGCTGCTATTCGTGCTTCACTGAATTTCAGGATTGGGGTGTGTTTTCTAAATTTTCGTGCTTGTTATGGTGCAGTATGCTTCGACGGGAGCATCTGCGGAGAGGGTCAAGGAGTGGGTCTCAGAGCTGGCTCATCCACTTGGAGGTATGCACCTTGCTAAATCTTGGTGCAACTTGTCATCAGATTTTCTTTGAAACTTGGCGTTGATTGGTCTGAAGATGAAACTATAGTACTATACACACGACATGCAGCAACCACTTATATCAAACAGTGGAACAGTGCTGATGTCCTGAATGGAACGACACGATATTTAGCATCGTTGATAAATCGTTTGTGTACTATCATGTGTATAGCAGGGTTTAGATACTTGGAATTAATGTCTGCATACATATATAACCGATTGGATTCTGTATGTATGCTTAGATGATTGTTTGGCTCTATATAATTGTTGACATGAATATCTTAACTTTCCAAACAAGTATAGGACTGTGCCTATGCATATAGATTATCCAAACAAAACTTAAAGTAAAAATTGAAGTATGAAATAAGCAATAAGTGTCTGATTTTTATCTACATGTTAAGCGGAAAGTTGCAGCCAAGGCTTATATATTACAAAATATTGTCTCACATTTGAGCTTCTACCGTTGTTAGGGACATTGTAGTGTGATCTTCATGATTTTTTGCTTGAAGATGTACTGATTCATTAGTCAAGCAGAGACAGAAGTCATATTTTGTGTCTATTAAGTCACGTAAAAATCATATAACATTATCAGTGCCTAACATTATATTTAAGCTATACTTTGTTGTAAGTTCTTGCTTATATTAGTGTCATTCATTTCTGTTCTAATTAATGTGGAACCGAGAATGAACATTTTTCTCTCTTTTTAGACTGCTAGATTGTACAAGTTGAACAATCTGCTCTAGTTTAAACAAGTTGGGATCCATCAATACAATAGGACTTAGTTTACGTTTCATCTTGCTTGTAATCAATATCCTCACTTCTAATTTACCTCAAGTTTACAGTTTACCGAAAGTTTCAAATTAGAAGAAGTTTCAAATTCTTATGTTGGTTTATGTTCTCTTTGTAGGTTATGAGATGTGCTGCTGGAGACATGCCGTTAGCAAACTGGAAGTGATGCAACCAAATCTAATCGGAAGCATGGCCTTCTTATAGGTTTGCACATAAGTGGAACTTGTAATGTATAAAGTAGTCGCTGGAGCTGTGATGGTGATCTTTCTTTTGACTGGCTGTCGTTTGTTATAGATGACAATCTTTTAGTTGCTGCTTCAAATGATGTAACTGCAAGAAATGATGTATGATTGTATAGTGAAACAAATGTTGCTTTGATAGCAAAATTGAAAAAAACTGAATTTTTTCTCTGTTGTCCAGTCCTTTGAATTAGTGGGCTGAAAATATTGATGGGCTAGAAGAGGCCTTAGCCCAAACAATATTGGACAAAAAAATGAAAGGAAAAACATCTTAAAAAATTTAAAAAATTAAATGGACCGCAGAAAGGCCGAGGCCCAGAAAAATGGAAGAAGCTTAGAAAACAAAAAAAAGGCCAAATTGTTGGGCCAGGCCCATGTACTTAGCAAAAATTAACAAAATATATATATATTAAAAAGGCTGAATTAATGGGCTCGGCCCATCTAAAGCACCGAAATGGACCGGGCCGATTCTAATTTTTGACCTTTTCAATTGGTCGCAATTTTTCCACGTCAGATTGCCATGTCGGGTCCGACATGGCCTGGGGAGAGAGCTAGCGACCAAAACAGAAGGTCATAGGATCAACGACCTTTTGTTAAAGGTCGCTATAGTTAGTTTACGACGCCCAGCTTTTGACCTTATGTTTTTGGTCACAAAAAGGTCATAAATGGAAATTTGTGACCATTCAGTGACCAATAGTGGTGGTCATAAGTTGACATATTTCTTGTAGTGCATGAGTTCCACTCGGGTAACCCAATTCCAATCGACCATGATATAATCATTCGACCACATCATAAACCACTCGGAGCGCAGAAGATCTAAGGCCACTCAGGATGGCAACGGTCAGGCGTTCACTCCGTAGTCTTAAGGGTCATTTATATCACTTTAATGCTGACGTTACCAGTAACGTCCCCTCTTTATGTGCATTGAACCCTATGTAATGGGGGAAGGCTAGGGTCCTCGCCCACTCTATATAAACCACCCCATTCCTCTGGGCAAGGGTTCGCACCCCCTGTAACTTCACGCATATTCCAATCGACGGAGCCTCCGGGCACCGAGACGTAGGGTTGTTACTTCCACCGCGAAGGGCCTGAACTCGTACATCTTGCGTGGACAATCTCACCGTAGCTAGGATCTTGCCTCTACATCCCTACCACCCTACCTTACTGTCAGACTTAGAACCACGACAGGAGTCCACCTCACCCTCTTGCTCTTTGTGTCTCTGGTCTTGGCGTTGTTCTGGTTGTCTTGTGCTTTTGCTTCCTCTGCCCCGCTAGGTATGGCCGCAGGCACGGATCTAACTATCCGCGCACAAGTAAAGGGGTACAAAAGAGAGCCCCTACTTTTGTGCACCGACACCGAACAAGCTTCGGTCATCAAATCACATAACTCATAATACAAATCGTCATCAAACGTTAAGCGTGTGGACCCTACGGGTTCGAGAACTATGTAGACATGAGAGAGACTCTTCTTCGGTCAATAACCAACAGCGGAACCTGGATGCTCATATTGGTTCCTACATATTCTATGAAGATCTTTATCGGTCAAACTGCACAACAACATACGTTGTTCCCTTTGTCCTCGGTATGTTACTTGCCCGAGATTCAATCGTCGGTATCATCATACCTAGTTCAATCTCGACACCGGCAAGTCTCTTTACTCGTTCCGTGATGCATCATCCCGCAACTAACTCATTAGTCACATTTCTTGCAAGGATTATAGCGATGTGCATTATCGAGAGGGCCCAGAGATACCTCTCCGACAATCAGAGTGACAAATCCTAATCTCGATCTATGCCAACTCAACAAACACCATTGGAGACACTTGTAGAGCATCTTTATAATCACCCAGATATGTTGTTGTGTTTGATAGCACACTAAATGTTCCTCCCGTATTCGGGAGTTGCATAATCTCATAGTCATAGGAACATGTATAAGTCATGAAGAAAGCAATAGCAATAAACTAAACGATCATAGTGCTAAGCTAACGGATGGGTCTAGTCCATCACATCATTCTCTAATGATGTGATCCCATTCATCAAATGACAACACATGTCCATGGCTAGGAAACTTAACCATTTTTGGTTAATGAGCTAGTCAAGTAGAGGCATACTAGGGACACTATTTCTTTATGTATTCACACATGTACTAAGTTTCCAGTTAATACAATTATAGCATGAATAATAAACATCTATAATGATATGAGGAAATATAAATAACAACTTTATTATTGTCTCTAGGGCATATTTCCTTCAGTCTCCCACTTGCACTGGAGTCAATAATCTAGTTCACATCGTCATGTGATTTAACACCAATAGTTCACATCTTTATGTGATTAGTTCACATATCCATGTGGCTAATACCCAAAGGGTTTACTAGAGTCAATAATCTAGTTCACATCGCTATGTGATTAACACCCAAAGAGTGATCATGTTTTGCTTGTGAGAGAAGCTTAGTCTACGGGTCTGCAACATTTAGATTCGTATGTATTTTGCAAATTTCTATGTCTACAATACTCTGCACGGAGCTACTCTAGCTAATTCCTCCCACTTTCAATATGTATCTAGATCGATACTTAGAGTCATCTAGTTCGGTGTCAAAAGCTTGCATCGACGTAACTCTTTATGACGAACTCTTTTATCACCTCCATAACCAAGAAATATTTCCTTAGTCCTCTAAGGATAATTTTGACCGCTGTCCAGTGATCTACTCCTAGATCACTATTGTACTCCCTTGCCAAAATCATGCTAAGGTATACAATAGGTCTGGTACACATCATAGCATACTTTATAGAACCTATGACTGAGGCATAGGGAATGACTTTTTCATTCTCTTTCTATTTTCTGCTATGGTCGGGTTTTGAGTCTTTACTCAACTTCACACCCTGCAACACAGTCAAGAACTCCTTCTTTGACTGTTCCATTTTGAACTACTTCAAAAACTTGTCAAGGTATGTACTCATTGAAAAATTTATCAAGCGTCTTGATCTATCTCTATAGATCTTGATGCCCAATATGTAAGCAGCTTCACCGAGGTATTTCATTGAAAAATTCTTATTCAAGTATCCTTTTATGCTATCCAAAAATTCAGTATCATTTCCGATCAACAATATGTCATCCACATATAATATCAGAAATGCTACACAGCTCCCACTCACTTTCGTGTAAATACAGGCTTCTCCAAAATTCTGTATAAAACTATATGCTTTGATCAACTCATCAAAGCGTATATTCCAACTCCGAGATGCTTGCACCACTCCATAGATGGATTGCTTGAGCTTGCACACTTTGTTAGCACCTTTAGGATTGACAAAACCTTCTGGTTTTATCATATACAACTCTTCTTTAATAAATCCATTAAGGAATGTAGTTTTGATATCCATTTGCCAGATTTCATAAAATGCGGCAACTGCTAACATGATTCGAACAGACTTTTAAGCATCTATACGAGTGAGGAAATCTCATTGTAGTCAACACCTTGAACTTGTCAAAAACCTTTTGCGACAATTCGAGCTTTGTAGATAGTAACACTACTATCAGCGTCCGTTTTCCTCTTGAAGATCCATTTATTCTGAATGGCTCACCGATCATCGCGCAAGTCAATCAAAGTCCAGACTTTGTTCTCATACATGGATCCCATCTCAAATTTCATGGCCTCAAGCCATTTTGCGGAATCTGGGCTTATCATCGCTTCCTCATAGTTCGTAGGTTCGTCATGGTCTAGTAACATGACTTCCAGAATAGGATTACCGTACCACTCTGGTGTGGAATGTACTTTGGTTGACCTACGAGGTTTGGTAGTATAACTTGATCTAAAGTTTCATGATCATCATCATTAACTTCCTCACTAATTGGTGTAGGCATCACTAGAACTGATTTCAGTCATGAGCTACTTTCCAGTTCGAGCGAAGGTACGATTACCTCATCAAGTTCTACTTTCCTCCCACTCACTTCTTTCGAGACAAACTCCTTCTCTAGAAAGGATCCACTCTTAGCAACAAAGTTTTTGCCTTCGGATATGTGATAGAAGGTGTACCCAACAGTTTCTTTTGGGTATCCTATGAAGACGCACTTCTCCGATTTAGGTTTGAGCTTATCAGGCTGAAACTTTTTCACATAAGCATCACAACCCCTAATTTTAAGAAACTACAGCATAGGTTTCTTGCTAAACCACAATTCATACGGTGTCATATCAACGGATTTTTAGACGGTGCCCTATTTAATGTGAATGCAGCTGTCTCTAATGCACAACCCCAAAACGATAGTGGTTAATCGGTAAGAGACATCATAGATTGCACCATATCTAATAAAGTACTGTTATGACGTTCGGACACACCATTTCGCTGTGGTGTTCTAGCTGGCGTGAGTTGCGAAACTATTCAACATTGTTTCAACTGAGGGCCAAACTCGTAACTCAAATATTTTGTCTTCGCGATCAGATCGTAGAAACTTTATTTTCTTGTTACAATGATTCTCTACTTCACTCTGAAATTCTTTGAACTTTTCAAATGTTTCAGACTTGTGTTTCATTAAGTAGATATACTCATATCTGCTCAAATCATCTGTGAAGGTCAGAAAATAATGATACCCACCGCGAGCCTCAACACTCATCGGACCGCATACATCGGTATGTATTATTTCCAATAAGTCAGTGGATCGCTCCATTGTTCCGGAGAACGGAGTCTTAGTCATCTTGTCCATGAGGCATGGTTCGCAAGCATCAAATGATTCATAATCAAGTGATTCCAAAAGTCCATCCGCATGGAGTTTCTTCATGCACTTTACATCAATATGACCTAAATGGCATTACCACAAGTATGTTGCACTATCATTATCAACTTTGCATCTTTTGGCATCAATATTATGAATATGTGTATCACTACGATCGATATTCAATAAACCATTTATATTAAGTGTATGACCATAGAAGGTTTTATTCATGTAAACAGAACAACAATTATTCTTTGACTTAAATGAATAACCATATTGCAATAAACATGATCCAATCATATTCATGCTCAACGCAAACACCAAATAACATTTATTTTAGGTTCAACACTAATCCCCAAGGTAAAAGGAGCGTGCGATGGTGATCTTATAAACCTTGGAATCATTTCTAACACACATCGTCACCTTGCCCTTAACTAGTCTATGTTCATTTTGCAACTCCTGTTTCGAGTTACTAATCTTAGCAACTGAACTGGTATCAAATACCCTAGGGTTACTATGAACACTAGTAAAGTACACATCAATAACATGTATATCAAATATACTTTTGTTCACTTTGCCATCCTTCTTATCCTCCAAGTATTTGGGGTAGTTTCGCTTCCAATGACCATTCCCTTTGCAGTAGAAGCACTCAGTTTCAGGCTTAGGTCTAGCTTTGGGCTTCTTCACGGGAGTGGCAACTTGCTTGCCATTCTTCTTAAAGTTCCCTTTCTTTCCTTTGCCCTTTTACTTGAAACTAGTGGTCTTGTCAACCATCAACACTTGATGCTTTCTCTTGATTTCTACCTTCGCTAATTTCAGCATCACAAAGAGCTTGGGAATCGTTTCCGTTATCCCTTGCATATTATAGTTCATCATGAAGTTCTAGTAACTTGGTGATAGTGACTAGAGAACTCTGTCAATCACTATCTTATCTGGAAGATTAACTCCCACTTGATTCAAGTGATTGTAGTACCCAGACAATCTGAGCACATGCTCACTGGTTGAGCTATTCTCCTCCATCTTGTACGCAAAGTACTGTCAGAGGTCTCATACCTCTCGACACGGGCATGAGTCTGAAATACTAATTTCAACTCTTGGAACATCTTATATGCTCCATGGCATTCAAAACATTTTTGAAGTCCCGGTTCTAAGCCGTAAAGCACGGCGCACTAAACTATCAAGTAGTCATCATACCGAGCTTGCCAAACATTCATAACGTCTGCCTCTGCTCCTGCAATAGGTCCATCACCTAGCGGTGCATCAACACTACTAGGGAAAAGGCTAGCAGCAGCGCGGGTTTTAGGTATATCAGTAGCGTGCAGACCGGCGCTACTAATAAGGCACTACAGCTAACACATAGCAGTAGCGCGGGCTCACCAGCGCTACTGCTACACAAGTGTAGCAGCAGCGCGCTTAGTCGAAGCTCGCTACTGCTAATAGCTATAGCGCGCTTCTTTCGTGCGCGCTACTGCTACTACCGCGCTGCTGCTAACTTTTCTCCACTCGCTACTGCTAATTTTAGTAGTTTTTTGTTTTTTCGGCATATTTGTTTTGTATTTGAACAGGCTTTATAGAAGAATCTTTAGCACATAAAAATGTCATCATGATACACATACAAATGCCCGCGAGACCACAGATGTAATCATATCATATACATACAAATAGTCTCATCATAATCATCATCCAACACAAAGTGGTCTCTAGTCATCATCTTGAAAATAGCGATACAAGTCTCGATTACTTGCAAATACATCGTCATCCATCTAAACAATGATATACGCGAGAAGAGCTATCACTTTGAGTACATGAGTTCGTATCCCTCTCTCGCATTAGCATGAACCTAAACTAACTACTACCTGTCGCATGGAAATCGGAAACCGGTACACCTGGGCCTAACACTCCGGCCACTTGTCATATATATACTCCTAGCATAGCACTTCTTCGCCATCTATGATCTATGCACCTGCATCGTCACATGAGTCGATGATATGCAACATATATAGTTGAGCAACAGAAAGAGACAGACTTGGAAAAAATAGAAACAACATATATATCATAAGCATAAATAACAAAGTTCATCGTACCCCAAAATGCCCTAACTAGAGTGATTTTCGCTAGTCGAGGAGGAGGACGGTTTAATTACATCACAAATAAAGTTTCATCGTGCATAACTCAAAGTTTTGTCATACAGAAAGTATGGACTAAACGGACACATTGTCATATATCGACAATCACTCCAACATGTCGTTCCATCCATCCAAGTCAGGGAGATGGTCCTTGAGCTTAGTGAAAGGCTTCATGTCGAGACGCTGAGAGGCTATCCATGTTCGGACGTCTTCCCGCAACATTTGTCCTTCTCCGTAGAACATCCCTGTTTTTCCGACGACCTCCTTCAAGATGATTTGGGCAAGTTCGTGTTGGATGTTATAGAACTCAGCTCGAAGTCGATGATCCTCGATATCTCCTATGTCCTTTGCCCATTGCAGAATATGGGCATCGCCGCATCTAGGTGACATGCGAAGGTTCTGGTGATCCCGTCTGTACTCCAGCATGTGGTGTAGGACATAGAATCCATCTTAAGAGAATCGTTCAGTTGCTGGATGCAGCAGAAGTCGGTCTTATGGCCAAAGGCGGCCCTGCCGCCCCTTGTCTTCTTGTCCCTGACCTCTCCACCCCTTGCTTGGTAGTAAAACATAGCACTGTCGAGAACATCCTTGATGTGGGTGTAATCCTTTTTGTGAATGTTCTTCGACAAGTCCAAGTAAAGAGCATGGGAGAATCAGGGGTAGAGGATGATGAGGACGGCACGCCCATCGCTGCGCAAAATAAGTACACCTCAAATTAATTAGCCTCCACCGTGCAAATGAATGATTGAAATCGAAGGAAGGATAGCAGCGCGGATGACTTACACGAGATGATAAGGCACGAGAATCGCCTCCTTGTCCTTATTGGCGAGCATGAAAGTGACGATGTAATCCCTCGCGTATTCACGGTGCTTTGCGCAGACTCCCAAGAAGCCCTCGTGCATGTAGTACGGGTCAGCGACACAGATATTAGATATCTACTCAACCCCGATGATGTAGTTCATGTGCAAGGCATAAAGGCGGACAAACGTAAAATCCAGCTTCTTCACGTGAAACATGTCGAATATGTAATCGAATCGGAGGAAGAACTTATCCGCGGGGAAGCTGTCAACGTACGACATTTGCCGCGGAACGTTAACCACATAGAGTGGGTATCCTGGATCTTTCGAGGCGATGAGGCCTTTCTCTACCCGCAGCACATCGTTATGAAGTCTCCTTAGATCGCCGAATCTGGCCCGTAGCGCTGTTTCAGGTAGGATTGGTTGACCGGGGATATGCCATTTATCCGCATCGGGGATATCTATACGGTCCTGAAGCCGAGGCTGCTGAGGCGGCTGGATTATAGAATCAGCTTTTTTGCCTTTCCTCGCTCTCTTCCTAGAGTTCTTTACTACCGGAAGGTCGTCCATAATATGTTGAGACGGAAATTCAGGCACCGACTCATGACGCTCAAACCCTGAGGAGGCGTCAGTATAGACATACTGTTCAGCGCCATAGTTGTCCTCATCCTCATCCATGGCGACGTCATCAGTGACTAATGGAGCCTCCTCCTTACCCCGTCTGCTATCACCCAACCCGACACCCGACGCTAATTGGGTAGGTGGGGTGTTGATGTTCATACCTTGCTGAGGCTGCGTGCTCGTGGGTGTGCTCCCGGCCGCCTCCAGACGAAGCAGACTCTTTGGCCACAACAGCACCCACCCATTGCAACAATCACCAAGCCGCCGCGGTGTCTCGTCATCATCCCCCGCTAGTATTGGAGGAGGCAAATTCTCGTGGCCCGGTTTGACACTGGCCACGGAAACCTTGAAGACGTTCGGGAGGATCGGCCGGCTGTGGAACAATGGTTACTTCGGCTTCATTATCGTCGCCTTCCCAACGTCCACCTTATGGTCGCCGATGGTGTACAATATGGTGCATGGGGTTTCGTCGGCCTGCAAAGAAAAGTCTGCAACGTGAGACATCCGAAAGGCAACGAAAACAGGAGATTATACATTTATATTGAAGGGGGCCGGTGTGACAGATACCGTGAGGGCATCGAGCTCAGCCAAAGATGAAGCACCACCGAGCACGTCCGGTGTGGGAGCAGGTGCAAGAGTCGGTGCGGGAGCAGGTGCAGGAGCCGGTGCGGGAGCAGGTGCTGGTGCAACGCTAGTCGAGCTGCTCCCCAAGAAGTCGGCAAGGGGAAAGTCCTCTGCATTTTTTTCTGGATTTTGCCTTGTCCAAGTGATAACGCCCGTCACCAAGGAAGTAGACAAATCTGCAACCACCTGTTTTGCGGCAGCTACCGCTGTTGCGACTGTTTGAGATGATTTCTTCTCAACCGCAATCTCAACCTTCTTGTCTATGTTTTCTTCAGTTAACCTCCGTCTTTCCTTTCTCTCCTCCGTGGTCTCACGGTAGTACTTCTTCCACGTGGTGTCATCTCCGACACCGTGCACGCGTCCATACGACGGTCGAGTATCCACCGGTTGTCGTTTCAATATGTTCAACGCCCGGTTGAATGGAGTGTCCCACTTGGGCCTCGCCAATGCCTCAGACGGCGAGTCGCTTTCGGCCGCAATGCGGTGCTGCTCTCTCTGCAAAAGGCACAAGGATCGTTTACAAATATGACTAACATGTGTAGTCGAATTGATCAGAAACTAAAATTACCAGCAGTCTCATGAACTCCGTAATGACCGGTGTTGTCTCGTAAACCTTGTTCACTGGGTCCCAACAGTGCTGGGCCCTGAGGACGTCATGCTCCTGCGGGACGGTGAAATCCGCCAAGGGGTGTGGGATGCCAAGACTCGCGGCTTCCGCGTCCTCCTTGGCCCATTTGGACCTCTTTCCGCCATAACCACCACTTCCGAGGTGGTGGCTCCCAATGTTCCTCTCTTGAAGCCCCTTCATGTACTGAGACTTTTTTGGCAACTTCGGCCTCGCAAGCCTCCTTGAATATTTGAAACTACTCTTCCGTGATTGTCGGATTATCCTTTACAATCTTGGAGTAGGGTTCCTTCTTGTCGATGATCTTTGCTTTCACTCGATTTTTCTAGGCGGCCAACGCGTTGCTAAACTTGGTCATGGCGTGTTTGTTTATCTTCTTCATTGCTGGGTCCTCATCTGGATCTTCATAATCCTTCTCATTCCGGCCCGGGAACAAGAATATCTGGTGAAACTTCTTTAGGAGGTCGCTCCTCATATTTTCTATCTTCGTTAGTTTCTCATCGTTGATGGTGGCGGTTGTCCGTACGATGCAGCCTATTTGATTGTCGTAGCATCGGCGCGCTTCCTTGGGCGCCTTTGGCTCAAAATTGCCGTCGTCCACCTCCGTGACCACTAGTCTAGTAGTCTTGAGTTTGTTAGGAAGTCGTTGCCTCTTTGCTTTCTGTTCTACACCGGCTCCGCTCCCCGAGGCAGCGCCGGTCTCAGTCTCAGCGCCGGTCTCGATGCCGGTCTGAGTCTCAGCGCCGGTCTCAGTCTCAGCACCGGTCTGAGTCT
This sequence comes from Triticum urartu, assembly GCF_056163025.1. Taxonomy (NCBI): domain Eukaryota; kingdom Viridiplantae; phylum Streptophyta; class Magnoliopsida; order Poales; family Poaceae; genus Triticum; species Triticum urartu. Next base: position 544,377,219 of record NC_141877.1, read on the forward strand.
CAGCGCCGGTCTCGATGCCGGTCTGAGTCTCAGTGCCGGTCTCAGTCTCAGCACCGGTCTGCGTGTCGGTCTCAGTTCCCGATGCCACCGGTTGATCGTCGGCAAGGCTAAAAAATTCGTCTTCCGCCCAGTAGACATCGTCGCAATCACCAGAACCCTGTCCTTCATCGTTGCTAGCCATGTTTCCTATGATTAAATCTAGTAAATTAATTCTAGACCTAATAAAATGAATAATGACATACAAAAGGCCTATGTTTTGTAGGAACATTGACTCCATCCTGGTGCGGCAAATCCCGGGCACTCGATATGTCCTAGTTTGTAGCACAAGTCATGCCGAAATTCACGGAAAATTTCGGCATGACCTTTGCTAAAAAGTGGACAAATCGAGAACCTAAAATTTGCCAGAACGGAAATGAATCAACATTCCGGCAAAACATATATAGGCCACTCAGCTTCATTCAAACAACAAAGCCACTTGGGCACAAACAACATGACCACTTCAATGAAAAGATATAATCAACAATAAAAGTCTGGGAAGGGATCATCTTTAAAATAAAACTAGCCTAAATAACCTAGATAATTAACCTAATTAAACTGACTAGTTCTTTGTCAAAGCCCTAACTAAATTTTTGCACTAACCTAGGTAATTAACCTAATTAAACTAGTTAACCTAACTACTTCTTTGTCAAAGCCCTAACTAAATTTTTGCCCTAACCTAGATAATTAACATAATTAAACTAGCTAACCTATGCATGAGAGAGAGGAGGGGTGGGGGCTTACAGAGGATGGCTCCGGTGGTGGCGAGGGAGGTAGTGGTGGCGAGGGAGGCACGGGTGTCTCCGGTGATGGTGAGGGAGGCAGTTGTGGCGAGGGAGGATCCGGTGGCGTCGACGGCGGCTCCGGTGGCGTTGATGAGGCCGCGCAGCTCTGTGGCGTTGGGGGCGGCTCCGATGGCGTCGACGGCGCACAGCTCTGGTGGCTCCGGGGGCGTCGACGTCGGCAGGAGACGGCGTCGAAGTGGGGCGACAGCGAATCGGGGAGACGGCGGCGGGGTGGGTCGAGAGATTTGGGGGCAAGTGGTGGCCGGGGGGGGGGGGGGGAAACGGTTTTTTGGTTAAGTCAAAACTAGCGGTAGCGCGTTTCGCAGAACGCGCTATAGCTAAGGTAGCTATAGCGCTTTTTCCAAAAAGCGTTACTGCTATACATATGTAATTTTCTCTCTTTTTTATTTCCTTTTCTGTTTCTATAGCGGGGGTCCTGGAAACACGCTGCAGCTGCGTTAGCTACAACGCCTCTTACTAACACACGCTACAGCTAAGCCTTTCTCTGTTTTTTCGCTTTTTCATTTATTTTGCTTTACATTTTATTTTTTTTCTTTCTCCTTTTTCTGTTTCTTTCATTTTCATTTACTTTTCTATTTGTTTTTCATTTTATTTTATTTCCATTAGCAGTAGCGCTGTTACAGGGAAACGCGCTGCTACTCATGCCCTAGCGGTAGCGCGCTTCCTGCAAGGCCGCTACGGCTATGCATAGCCCATCGTTCCAGCAATGGGAATATTAGTAGTAGCGCTTTTACGGGCACACGCGCTACTGCTAGGATCGTATCTGCGGTGCGGTTTATTCTGAACCGCTACTGCTATCTAGCACTAGCGCCCTTTTTTAACCCGCGCTGTTGCTAAATTTCTGTGTATAAGGTTTTTCGTAGTAGTGCAAGGATATAATTCTTCTGTGCAGCAATGAGGATAATCCTCAGATCACGGATCTAGTTCGCATCATTGCTACTAACATCTTTCAACATAGTTTTCTCTAGGAACATATCATAAATAAAATGGGGAAGTTATATGCGAGCAATTTATCTACAACATAGATATGCAAATACTATCAGGACTAAGTTCGTGATAAATTTAAGTTCAATTAATCATATTACTTAAGAACTCCCACTTAGATAGACATCCCTCTAATCATCTAAGTGATCACGTGATCCATATCAACTAAACCATGTCTGATCATCACATGAGATGGAGAAGTTTTCAATGGTGAACATCACTATGTTGATCATATCTACTATATGATTCACGCTCGACCTTTCGGTCTCAGTGTTCCGAGGCCATATCTGCATATGTTAGGCTCGTCAAGTTTAAGCTGAGTATTCTGCTTGTGCAAAACTGGCTTGCACCCGTGGTATGTGAACGTAGAGCTTAACGATCATCACGTGGTGTCTCAGCATGAAGAACTATCACAATGGTGCATACTCAGGGAGAACACTTATACCTTGAAATTTTAGTAAGGGGTCATCTCATAATGCTACCGTCCTACTAAGCAAAATAAGATGTGATACGTCCATTTTGCAACATACTTTTATATCGATCTTTATTGCATTGTGGGTTGTTATTACACATTATGTCACAATACTTATGCCTATCCTCTCTTATTTTACAAGGTTTACACGAAGAGGGAGAATGCCGACAGCTGGAATTCTGGACTAGAAAGGAGCAAATATTAGAGACCTATTCTGCACAACTCCAAAGGTCCTGAAACTCCACGGAAGTCAGTTTCAGAATATATAAAAAAATATTGGGCGAAGGAAGCACCAGAGGGGGCCACCCACCATCCACGAGGGTGGGTGGCGCGCCCTACCCCCTGGGCGCGCCCCCTGCCTCGTGGGCCCCCTGGCAGGCCTCCGGTGCCCATCTTTGGCTATATGAAGTCTTTCGCCCTGGAAAAAATCATAAGCAAGCTCTCGGGACGAAACTCCGCCGCCACGAGGTGAAACCTTGGCGGAACCAATCTAGGGCTCTGGCGGAGCTGTTCTGCCTGGGAAACATCCCTCTGGGAGGGGGAAATCATCACCATCGTCATCACCATCGATCCTCTCATCGGGAGGGGGTCAATCTCCATCAACATCTTCACCAGCACCATCTCATCTCAAACCCTAGTTCATCTCTTGTATCCAATCTTTGTCCCAAAACCTCGGATTGGTACCTGTGGGTTGCTAGTAGTGTTGATTACTCCTTATAGTTGATGCTAGTTGGTTTATTTGGTGGAAGATCATATGTTCAGATCCTTTATGGATATTAATACCCCTCTGATTATGAACATGAATATGATTTGTGAGTAGTTACATTTGTTCCTGAGGACATGGGAGAAGTCTTGCTATAAGTAGTCATGTGAATTTGGTATTCGTTCGATATTTTTATGAGATGTATGTTGTCTCTCCTCTAGTGGTGTCATGTGAACATCGACTACATGACACTTCACCATTGTTTGGGCCTAGGGGAAGGCATTGTGAAGTAATAAGTAGATGATGGGTGACAGAAGCTTAAACCCTAGTTTATGTGTTGCTTCATAAGGGGCTGATTTGGATCCATATGTTTCATGCTATGGTGAGGTTTACCTTAATACTTCTTTTGCAGTTGCGGATGCTTGCAATAGGGGTTAATCATAAGTGGGATGCTTGTCCAAGGAAGGGCAGTACCCACGCACCGGTCCACCCACATATCAAATTATCAAAATACCGAACGTGAATCATATGAGCGTGATGAAAACTAGCTTGACGATAATTCCCATGTGTCCTCGGGAGCGCTTTTATTTATATAAGAGTTTGTCCAGGCTTGTCCTTTGCTACAAAAAGGATTGGGCCATCTTGCTGCACCTTATTTACTTTTATTACTTGTTACCTGTTACAAATTACCTTATCACAAAACTATCTGTTACCAATAATTTCAGCGCTTGCAGAGAATACTTTACTGAAAATTGCTTATCATTTCCTTCTACTCCTCGTTGGGTTTGACAATGTTACTTATCGAAAGGACTATGATAGATCCCCTATACTTGTGGGTCATCAAGACTCTTTTCTGGCGCCGTTGTCGGGGAGTGAAACGCCTTTGGTAGGTGGAATTTGGTAAGGAAAATGTATATAGTGTGCTGAAATTTACTGTCACTTGTTACTATGGAAAGTAATCCTTTGAGGGGCTTGTTCGGGGTATCTTCACCCCGACCAGTAGAGCAAAGAGTTGCTCCTCAACCTACTGAACCTACTAAAAATGTTTACTTTGAAATTCCTTCGGGTATGATGGAGAAACTGCTAGCTAATCCTTTTACAGGAGATGGAACATTGCATCCTGATTTGCACCTAATCTATGTGGATGAAGTTTGTCGATTATTTAAGCTTGCAGATATGCCCGAGGATGTTATCAAGAAGAAGGTCTTCCCTTTATCTTTGAAGGGAAAGGCATTGACATGGTTTAGGCTATGTGATGATATTGGATCATGGAACTACAACCGATTGAAATTGGAATTTCATCAGAAGTTTTATCCTATGCATCTGATTCATCGTGATCGTAATTATATATATATATATATATATAATTTTTGGCCTCGCGAAGGAGAACGCATCGCTCAAGCTTGGGGGAGGCTTAAGTCAATGTTATATTCATGCCCCAATCATGACCTCTCAATAGAAATTATTATTCAAAAAATTTATGCTCGGTTTCTCTCAATAATCGCTCCATGCTCGATACTTCTTGTACTGGATCTTCTATGATGAAGACTATTGAATTCGGATGGGATTTATTGGAAAGAATTAAACGCAACTTTGAAGATTGGGAACTCGACAAAGGTAAAGAGTCAGGTATAACACCTAAGTTTGATTGTGTTAAATCTTTCATGTACACCGATGCTTTTCGTGAATTTAGCACTAAATATGGACTTGACTCTGAGATAGTAGCTTCTTTTTGTGAATCCTTTGCTACTCATGTTGATCTCCCTAAGGAGAAGTGGATTAAATATCATCCTCCCATTGAAGTAAAAGTAGTTGAACCTATTAAAGTTGAAGAAAAGACTATCACTTATAATGTTGATCATATTGTTCCTACTGCTTATATTGAGAAACCACCTTTCCCTACTAGAATAAAGGATAATGCTAAAGCTTCAATTGTGGTTCATAAGAGTAATACTAGAACACCTACACCCTATGAGAAAATTAAAGTTGAACCTAGTATTTCTATGGTTAAGGATATCTTGTCTGATAATATTGATGGGCATGTTATTTACTTTTGTGATGAAGCTGCTAGAATTGCTAGACCCGATACTAAAAATAAACATAGACCTGTTGTAGGCATGCCTGTTATTTCTGTTAAAATAGGAGATCATTGCTATCATGGCTTATGTGATATGGGTGCTAGTGCCAGTGCAATACCTCATTCTTTATATGAAGAAATTATGCATTATATTGCACCTTCTGAGTTAGAAGGTCTTGATGTTATAATTAAGCTTGCTAATAGAGATACTATTTCTCCGATTGGGATTGTTAGAGATGTTGAAGTCTTGTGTGGGAAAGTTAAATATCCCGTTGATTTTCTTGTTCTTGGTTCCCCACAAGATGACTTTTGTCCCATTATATTTGGTAGACCCTTATTGAATACTGTTAATGCTAGGATAGACTATAAAAAGGATATTGTTTCTACTAGTTTAGGGGATACGTCTCATGATTTTAATTTTGCTATATTTCGTAGACAACCCCATGATAAAGAATTGCCTAGTAAAGATGAAATTATTGGTCTTGCTTCTATTGTCGTGTCTCCTAATGATCCTTTAGAACAATATTTGCTAGACCATGAAAATGATATGTTTATGAATGAAAGAAGGGAAATAGATGAAGTATTCTTTAAACAGGGAGCTATTTTGAAACACAACTTGCCTGTTAAAATTCTAGGGCATCCTCCTCCACCCAAGGGTGATCCCGTGTTTGAGCTTAAACCATTGCCTGATACTCTTAAATATGCTTATATTGATGAAAAGAAGATATATCCTATTATTATTAATGCTAACCTTTCAGAGCAGGAAGAATAGAAATTATTGAGAACTCTGAAGAAGCACCATTCTGCTATTGGATATACTCTTGATGATCTTAAGGGCATTAGTCCCACTCTATGTCAGCACAAAATAAAATTGGAAAAAGACGCTAAACCGGTTGTTGATCACCAACGACTGTTAAATTCTAAGATGAAAGAAGTGGTAAGAAAAGAAATACTAAAGCTTCTGGAGGCAGGTATAATTTATCATGTTGCTTATAGTCAGTGGGTAAGTCATGTCCATTGTGTCCCTAAGAAGGGAGGTATTACTGTTGTTCCTAATGATAAGGATGAATTGATCCCACAAAGAACTGTTACGGGTTATAGAATGGTAATTGATTTCTGCAAATTAAATAATGCTACTAAAAAGGATCATTACCCTTTACCTTTTATTGATCAAATGCTAGAAAGATTATCCAAACATACACATTTTTGCTTTCTAGATGGTTATTCTGGTTTCTCTCAAATACCTGTGTCGAAAGAGGATCATGAAAAGACCACTTTTACTTGCCCTTTCGGTACCTTTGCCTATAGACGTATGCCTTTTGGTTTATGTAATGCACCTGCTACCTTTCAAAGATGTATGACTGCTATATTCTCTGACTTTTGTGAAAAGATTGTTGAGATTTTCATGGATGATTTATCCGTTTATGGAACTTCTTTTGATGATTGCTTAAGCAACCTTGATCGAGTTTTGCAGAGATGTGAAGAAACTAATCTTGTCTTGAATTGGGAGAAGTTCCACTTTATGGTTAATGAAGGTATGTCTTGGGGCATAAAATTTCTGAAAGAGGTATTGAGGTTGATAAAGCTAAAGTTGATGCTATTGAAAAGATGTCGTGCCCTAAGGACATTAAAGGTATAAGAAGTTTCCTTGGTCATGCCGGTTTTTATAGGAGGTTCATTAAAGACTTCTCAAAAAATTCCAAGCCTCTGAGTAATCTCTTACAAAAAGATGTTCCTTTTGTCTTTGATGATGATTGTGTAGAAGCATTTGAAATACTTAAGAAAGCTTTGATTTCTGCACCTATTGTTCAGCCTCCTGATTGGAATTTACCCTTTGAGATTATGTGTGATGCTAGTGATTATGTTGTAGGGGTGTTCTAGGACAAAGAGTTGATATGAAATTAAATGTTATCCAATATGCTAGTAAAACTCTAGACAGTGCCCAAAGAAATTATGCTACTACTGAAAAAGAATTTTTAGCAATTGTATTTGCTTGTGATAAGTCCAGACCTTATATTGTTGATTCTAAAGTAACTATTCACACTGATCATGCTGCTATTAAATATCTTATGGAAAAGAAGGATGCTAAACCTAGACTTATTAGATGGGTTCTCTTATTACAAGAATTTGATTTGCATATTATTGATAGAAAGAGAGCTGAGAACCCCGTTGCAGACAACTTGTCTAGGTTAGAGAATGTTTTTGATGACCCACTAACGATTGATGATAGCTTTCTTGATGAACAATTAGCTGTCATAAATGCTTCTCGTACTGCTCCATGGTATGCTAATTACGCTAATTACATTGTTGCTAAATTTATACCACCTAGTTTCACTTACCAGCAAAAGAAAAGGGTTTTCTATGATTTAAGACATTACTTCTGGGATGACCCACACCTTTATAAAGAAGGAGTAGACGGTGTTATTAGACGTTGTGTACCTGAGCATGAATGAGGGAGTCCTGGATTAGGGGGTCTCCGGACAGCCGGATTATATCCTTTGGCCGGACTGCTGGACTATGAAGATACAAGATTGAAGACTTCGTCTCGTGTCCGGATGGGACTCTACTTGGCGTGGAAGGCAAGCTTGGCAATACGGATATGTATATATCCTCCTTTGTAACCGACCTTGTGTAACCCTAGCCCTTTCCGGTGTCTATATAAACCGGAGGGTTTTAGTCCGTAGGACGACATACAATCATACCATAGGAAGCTTCTAGGGTTTAGCCTCTCTAATCTCGTGGTAGATCTACTCTTGTACTACCCATATCATCAATATTAATCGAGCAGGACGTAGGGTTTTACCTCCATCAAGAGGGCCCGAACCTGGGTAAAACTTCGTGTCCCCTGCCTCCTATTACCATCCGCCTAGACGCACAGTTCGGGACCCCCTACCGGAGATCCGCCGGTTTTGACACCGACATTGGTGCTTTCATTGAGAGTTCCTCTGTGCCATCGCCAGAAGGAAGGATGTCTCGTCTCGTCTTTAAAGACGGTACTACTATCAGGGGAGCTTTGGCTGTCGGCCAAACTCTCCGGTTAGGCGGTTTCATCATGACCGCCTATTCGGCACCCGCGCCGACGATGACTTCTCGGGTCATCGAAAACAGCCTCCACGTCAGATCGGCACTCGCCGAACAGATGGATCCAATGGAGCTCGCCTCCTTAAACGAGCTCTTGGATCGCATCGCCGCCTTCGGAGTCGCTACGGACTATGATCGGATTGGGCTTAAACCCGATCAAAGGGAGATTAACTCTCCACTGGTCACCCATCATATTGCAGTGGTGGAGGAGCAATGCGGCGACCTTTCCTCTATCTCGAAGACCAACTATGTCCGGATTCCCGAGCTCTCCGAGCCGGATGCCCGTTCGCGGGAGGACAACATCCAATCCCTGAACTTAGAGTCAGGTAGCGGACCAGGATTATCGGGTAGCACCCCGGAACCGGAACTTCCAAAATTGGAAAGTCCTCGGCCCCTGGATCTCAGATCGGGTAAGGGTTCGGATTCAATTCCACCCACCCACCCAAACATAAGCGATCTTTCCCACATCAGGCAAGAGCCCCAGGAAACAGTACATCACTATTGGGCCAGATTCCTTCTTGCGATGAACAAGGTTAAGGACTGTCGCGAGGAAGACGCAATCCTATTTTTCTGCAATAATTGCACGGACAAGGGATCCTTAACGCCATAAATCACCATGAGATAACACGCTTCGCTGACTTGGCGTCCATAGTACAAAAGTACTGTGCGATGGAAAGTGCCTGGAAAACTGAAACAAACTTTTGGGATAATCCGGCCCTGAATACAAACCCAGCCCGAAATAAAAGGGTGCATTATCACAATACACCCGGGTTAACTACCAAAAAGCAAAAAACCTCTACAGGGCATGGAACCGTACTGGAGGGATGGCTCAACAGACCCTGCAAAATTCACGGTACAGCGGATACAATACCAGCACACAGCCTTAGAGCATGTTGGATACTCCGGCAGGTGGCCAAAAGTGGTGAGGATCTTCTTATCCCAAATACCATAGAGCACCATCCCGTGGATAACAATACGGTGTTAACAGTCTTTGAGACCTTCGCGTCAAATAATAGGCGCAAGCGAACACTCCGAAGCATGGCCGAAATCTGCCACATAGCGGCAGTAAATCCATGGAGTGACACGGCTATTACCTTCAATGCCAGTGACGAACCTAAATTCCGAACAGCCTGAGCACCAGCCGCACTGGTCCTCAGTCCAATCATGGACGGCTTTCGACTCACCAAAGTACTCATGGACGGCGACAGTGGATTAAACCTCATCTATGAGGAAACTCTTCAAAAGATGGAAATAGACTGGAGCTGGATTGAGCAAAGTAGCACAACCTTTCGAGGAATCATACCCAGTCGGGAAGCACGCTGTGCTGGGAAAATCACACTAGATGTGGTATTCGGCACGCCGGATAATTATAGGTCCGAAGAAATCACATTCCAAGTGGCCCCGTTCAGTAGTGGTTATCACGCTATTTTAGGATGGGAGGCGTTTGTCGGTGTACTAGAGTAGGGGTACCCTAGTATCCCGAACTTGTGCACGGGCAGTCGCAGCATCCCGCGGCAAGGCTTGTCGGGTGACCGCCAAGGTCCTCCGTGGTTCCCCTGGAGCCATTCAAGGAGACAAGACCCCGGCAAGAGGAGCTTGCCGGGAAGGCCAACCAAGGCATCTCAAGGAACTTGCCGCGACGCGCCACGCGTCCCGGCAAGGCCCGGTGAGCGACAAGCTCCCGGACGCGACAAGACAACGACCGTGGCAAGGCGCTTGCTGCGGCAAGCCACCACTCTGTGTCCGCGCTCCAGCACATCCACCAATGTGTCGCTCTGGGACCCTTCCAAGCGTACGTGGCGGGAGGCTGTGCAGCCAGCAGTGCGCAGTGGCAAGCGGCGCTGACAAGATTGCCATCATGGCGGGCGGTGGCGTCCCTGACGGTCCCTTTTGCACTATTTAGGCGACGCAGACAGGCATTTAATGCCCTTGTCCCCTGCAGTCAGGGTTAGGTATGATACACTGTAGCAGGTAGCTGTACCAACCGCAGCACCTTTCCATTTTTACCCTTGTCTACGTTGCCACCTGTCGGTGACCCCTTGAGCATATAAAAGGAGGCCCATGCGCAACGTAGAGGGGGGTCGGCGAAAAAGAGAACTCTCAGGCTCGGTCTCGTTAGCTGCTGGAGTGTACTGTAGCACTCTGCGCTCCCGAGCAAGAACTCAATACAAACCACAAAGCAGGAGTAGGGTTTTACGCATTCGTGCGGCCCGAACCTGGGTAACCGCTCGTGTGCTCTGCCTCGATCCGCTCTTCGTGCGACCCTCGCCCCCGCCGAACCGAAAGGGACTCAGTCCGCCGGTCCCATAGGTGCTCGTGGGTCAGCCCCCCGGCATCTTTGGCGCACCAGGTAGGGGGCGTCGAGGTTGTGTGAACCAGATCCGGCGTTCACACGAGCTAGATCTTCATCATCTTCATCGACATGCCGCCGAAGAAGAAGGCTTCGGAGGCGGCTGCTCCGTCCGCGCCGAACCCACCACTGCCGGAGCAAACGGCTGATGGGGCAGACGCCGGCGGAAGAACGGGCATCGACGAGGGAGCTCACGGTGCTGCCAGGTCCAAGGACAAGGCTGCGCTGCCCATCGGCGGCGTAGCCGGCTCCCACAACGACCAGGCGCACTCCAAGACCTCGGCGTCCGTACATGCACCACGCCCATCTTAGGAGGCGCAGGACCGGCAGCGTCATGGTATTCACGGTACCATGCGTTTGCTGGACCAAGATCGGGCTGGTGGATCACGGAGTGCTCAGGACCAGCATGCACGCCAACATGCTGGCACGAGCGAGGCACGGTCGCCTGGACGGGATACTGCTCCTTCTAACATAGTTAGAAGTCCGAGCATATCCCACTCCTCGCACCGTTCGCCACCGCCACCCGCCACTGCAGCAGAAGCTTTGGCGCGAGCTCAATTGCTCCTGGACTACCCTCCAACGGCAGACAAGATCGACGACTGGAGGGCCACCATTCAGAGTCTCATCAGCTTCGCCAACGGCGACACTCAACGGCAGCCGAGCACGTCGCAGCCGCGGCAAGTCAGCCAGGCACGAGCCGGTGGCGACAAGACCGGTGGGGGTGCAACCACTGTCGCCGCCAAGAAGATCCCTAAGATCAACGCCAAGAGCGCTGAGGAGCAGCCTGCTCCGGCAAGCCCTAGGGTTTGTTCCGTTCAAGCACAAACTCCCGACAAGTTTTGCTCCGGCAAGCTTGCCGGGGAATGTCAAGCTCCGGCAGAGCCGCAGGTTCTCGCCGTAGAATCGGATGTTCCCGCAGCAGCAAATTTGCCTTTAGTCCTTGTTGTCGAGCCACAAGCTCCAGCATGGGCACAGCAGATTGTCCGTTTCCTTCAGACAGGAGAACTTCCCGAAGAGCAAGAAGAAGCGGAAAGAGTAGCCCCGCAGTCAAGTATGTACCAGTTTGTCGACAAGACACTGTACAGAAGAAGACTCAACGGTGTGAAATTGAAGTGTATTCACCGGGAAGACGGACAAAAGCTGTTGGTAGAGATATATGGAGGCATATGTGGTCACCACATTGGCGCAAGAGCACTTGCCGGCAAAGCATTCCGGCAAGGTTTCTTTTGGCCGACAGCCCTCCAGGATGCAACTGCACAAGTAACCAAGTGTGAAGCGTGCCAGTTCCATTCCAAGCAGATACACCAACCAGCTCAAGCTCTCCAGACGATCCCTTTATCCTGGCCATTTTCGGTCTGGGGGCTCGATATCCTCGGCCCCTTTCCCCGAGCAATCGGGGGCTTTGAGTACTTGTACGTTGCAATCGACAAGTTCACAAAGTGGTCGGAAGTGGAAGCAGTGAGGAAGGTGACAGCACAGTCAGCAGTCAAGTTCTTCAGGTCGATTGTTTACCGCTTCGGGATCCCTAACAGGATAATCAGCGACAACGGTACGCAATTTATGAGCCGCAACTTCATGCAGTACGTCCAAGATCTTGGCGCCAAGATCTGCTTCGCTTCTGTTGCTCACCCGAGAAGCAACGGTCAAGCGGAGAGGGAAAATGCTGAAGTGCTGCGTGGGCTCAAGACCAGGACTTTCGACAGGCTGCACAAGTGCGGAAGAAACTGGATCGAGGAGCTGCTGGTGGTTCTTTGGTCGATCAGGACGACGCCAAATCGAGCCACTGGCCAGACACCTTTCGCTCTAGTCTATGGAGCAGAGGCAGTTCTCCCCACGAAACTCGTATATGGGTCACCTCGAGTGCTCGCTTATGATGAGCTCGAGCAAGAGCAGCTGCGACAAGATGACGCGCTGCTCCTTGAGGAAGACCGTCTTTAGGCTGCTGTACGAGCTGCTCGCTACCAGCAAGCTTTGCGCTGCTACCATAGCCGCAAAGTTAATGCCAGAAGTCTTGAGGAAGGCGACCTTGTTCTTCGGCGTGTTTAGTCCTCCAAGAATTCCAGCAAGTTGACGCCGAAGTGGGAAGGCCCTTACCGGGTGAAACGAGTCACTAGGCCTGGCGTTGTCCGCCTTGAGACCGAAGATGCCATTCCGGTGAGCAACTCCTGGAATATTGAGCATCTTCGTAAGTTTTACCCGTAAGGCGCGGTTGCCGGAACCCGTTCCGGCAACCACCTTTTGTACAAGTCTTGCCGCTGTTGCATGTAATCCTTTGTACAAATCCAGGCGCAGACCCCGTGCATAAGTAAAGCTCATGTGCTCCGCACATCTTCTCAATTTCATGCTTTCTATTTTTTGCATATGTGATCTGACACTTTGTGCAGCACCTACTCCCCGGTAAGCAATAACAAGCCGTAAGGCTCCATATCTTTATTTTTCTCCTCTTTCTTTTTTCTCAAGGAAAGGAAGGTTCCCTCGCCCACAAGTTTGCCGGGGGGAAAGGAGAAGATAATGGTATGGACCAGGCGTCGTTCAAGAAAATTTTCGCCTTACCGGGAAGCAAACAACGGAAAAGATAAGTTGCCAAAGCTTGAGCAATCAGATTTTTAAAATTTTTAAGTTATCTCCCTTGAACGAACGCACTTTGTATGGAAAACCTGTGCGCGGAGGAACCAACTCGTAGCTAGTTGCGCCCTTACTTTGTTTCGAGTCCACTCAACAACTTAAGTGAGCTGCAACTAGTTGCGACAAGGTTTCTTGTTGGTAGCGGCACCGCCAGCAGGCTGCTGACGTCCCGCACTCAGCGCTCGCGGCTAAGGTGCCTGCACCGGCAAGTTCCCTAAAAGCGTAGGGCAAAAACATACAAAGGGAGGAATCAAGTAAAGGGAATAACATTGCAATCATTACCCAGAATAGAGTTATATTACAAAGTAGCTTGTCGCGGCTCTAACAGATTGTTTTCATAACATGACCAGCAGCGACAAGAAAAGAAGAAACGGGCGGCCTAGTCTACGCGATCGCCCTCAATCCTCTTGATCCCGCTCACCTTATCCACAATGGGTGCGACAAGGGTCTTGAGCGCCTCCAGGTCAGCATCCGGCGGCAGGGTCTTGAGGACGTTGGTGAGGTTGAGGCCTGGGTTGCGGAAGGCCACCTTCACCAACACCTTTTGAAGAGCTCCCGCGCAGATCTTGCGCGACTCGTCGGCCAGCTGCTTTGGAATCTTCTCCCGGAGCCGCTGGAGGGCCGTCGCCACGCCTTTGAAGAACAGCGTGAGCTTGGCGCTGGGTTGGAGGTTCTCATCAGAGGGATACCCGAGATCCTCCACCCCCAGCTGCGCCAGCTCCCGGTCGATATCTGCGGCAGCACTCACGAGACCCTTCGTCCAGTGTTCCACTTTCTCCAGCGTCTTGGTCAAAGTGGTCAGCTTCAACTCAAGATCTGCGTTGGAGTCCTTGGCGGCGCTAAGCTCTTTGCCCTTCTCGGCGAGATGAGCCTGCAGCTCTGAGTTGCTGTGGGCGTCCTTCTCCCGCTCAAGCTTGAGCGCGGCAAGCTCTTCACCACTTGCCTTGAGATCGGCCTCCAGCTGCGCCACCTTCGTCTTCAGCTCCTTCTTGGCGGCCTCGGCAACTGCGGCAGCATCCTCTCCTTGCTTAAGGGCTCCGCCGAATTATTGCTCACGCGCGGCAAGCTCCTCCTCATGGCTGTCGAGGTTAACTTTCCGCTGCGCCAGCTCGCCCTCCTGCGCAAACAGCTTCTCAGCGGCAAGCCGTTGTTGCTCTTCAACTTCGGCCTTCTCGAGGAAGAAGGCCTTCTGCTCTTCGGCGAGTTGCTCCCGCTCCTCTGCCAGGGACCGGAGAGCTTCCTAGTTGAGACCCCGGAGCACCTCCGCACGCTTCTCGATGTCCGCTCCCGCCTTCGCGAAAAGCGCCTCACGGGATTCCAGCTTGGCTTGCCGCGCGCGGTAGAGCGACAACAGCTTTCGCAGCAGCCGCTCCTCCTCAGGCTCGCCGCTTCTGCTGCTCGGCGCATCAACTAGCGTCAGCCCAGCGGAGGCGAGCACTTCTCCATCAAAGCTCTCTCCCTCGACCGGCGCCCTGGAGCTTGACGCCCAGGGGAGGTTGATGAAGACGCCATCGCCGGCCTTCAAGTAGACGCTTGGCTGGGGCTCTTCGGAGCCTGGCGCTGCGGTAGCGGCGGACGGGTCGGCGGTCGATGCAGCGCCTGGCGCTCCTGCGGCCTCAGGGCCGTCAGTGCGATCGCCAGACCCCCCGCCAGCTGCTGCGGCGGCAACTTTGGCGGCCTCGTCGCCGGCGGCAACCTCGGTCTCCATCGGCTCCGCAGCAGATGGGTCTGATTGCCGGAAAAGGGGAGAAAAGTCAAGAAAATACCCAAGAAGAAGAACCCAAGGGAAGCTTTGAAGAGAAGATTACCTCTACTGGGTTCAGCAGTCGTAGTCTCCGTCGCCGGGGGAACGCTGGTGTTGTTCCTTGCCGGAGAACTCCCCCTTGCCGGAGGACTCTCCCTTGGCACTTCGGGGGCAGTCTCCGGACGCTCCTGGTGGGGCTGCTCTGCTTCTACACAAACCAACAGTCAGATGTCAGCAAACAAAGAGTGTCCATGCGCGCCTAACAGCGGCAAGTAAACCATATACTTACGCTGGGGGCTGCTCTGGAGAACAGTTGCCGGGTCCGACAAGGTGGTCTCGGGCGCACCTCCTGCTGTTGCGGTGGGTTCGTCCTCGATGACAATCACCGGGACCTTGGCTCTCTTCGCTGCTCTCTGGGCCAGAGTCCTGAAAAGGAATAAGTTCAGAGTAAAGCAAATGAGATACAAGACAAAACAGCAAGAATTGAAGAACTACAACTACAACAAGAGAAGCTTACTCTTCTTCTTCTTCCTCGTCGGAGCTGAACGCGGAGAAGTCGAAGTCCGGCCCACGTCCAGCGCGAGGAGACGGAGGAGTAGTTTCCCTTGGCCGCTTGGCGGGAACAGTGGCGGTGGCCTGAGACAGTGCCGCAGCAGCATGAGGTGCTCCCGCGGCAACAGTGCTTGCCGCGGTGGAGCGTGTCACACGGCGCGGCGACTGTTCACTCGCCTGCCGCCCCGCTACGTCCCCGGCCTTGCGGAGACACCTTCTTGGTGGGGATGGAGGCTCTGCTTGCGGCGAGCTGCCTGAAGATGAGGAGAAAGAGGAGTTGATTTCCAGCGAGCCGCTCGTATCCTTGGCGGGCTCGCTCGACTCAGCGTTATGCCCGGCAAGCACTTTCTCGCCGGCGGGCTCCCCTCACTCGGCACGGCTTGCCGCCTCTGCTGCATCTGCCTCCTATACGGTGAATCCAAATTCGCCCGCGGCTGCGGCCGCCACCGCCTCTTCCAGCCTGGTGGCGATGCGTGTCATCTCCGCATCGGTGGTGTCGCGGGTGAGCCTATCCTTTTCATCGGAGCAGACCGACACTTCTACCAAGCCGTCAAAGAACTGCTGCACGACGTCGTCTGCAGGCTCTTGCCAAGTTGGGACAATTCCATGCGAATCGCACTACAGCATCATTGCACGGATGCGGTTGAGCGCGGAGTTGTTGCACAGCGGAACGACACCCTGCGGCAACCTGAACACTTCAGGATGTTGAGGGTCGTACTTGAACAGCTCCTGGAGCATCGCGTTGAGCTCCAAAACAGTGAAATTGAAGTTGAGGCCCGGACGCAGCCTCATGATATCCGCCGCATTCTTGAATTCCCAGGTGGGTCTCCCCCGTTCCTGCAGGGGGGCAATGCGGCGGCGAAGAAAATCTGCGCCAATAGCGCCTACAGTGAGCCCGGCAAGCCTGAGGCGTAGGATCCAGGTGACGGCAATCTTAAGCCTATCATCTTCCGGGGCCACGTCACTCCAATCGCTGCCGCGTGCTACTGGGGCTTGGCGCCGGGCGGTAAACGGCTGCGGGTTCTCCTCGACAATCCAGCACCAGTCTGCTCTCCATTCCTCCCACTTGTCGCGGAACTCTCCCTCCAGATAAGTGTCCTTCTTGCCGGCCCTCGAGATCCAGGCGATTCCGCCGGATAAAGGTTCTCCTCTCTCTACTCGGGGCATAAAGAAGTGGCGAAAAAGGGCTACATTGGGATGGACTCCGACAAAGTTTTCGCAGAGATGTGCGAAAACTGCCATGGTCAGAACGGCATTGGGGGTGAAGTCAAGGAGGTGGAATCCGTAGGTGTTCATGATATCGCAGAAAAACTCAGAGAAGGGCGAGCAGAGCCCGCAGTTGAAGAACAAGGCGAATAAAGGATATCCGTTTGGAGCCATTTTCCAAGCGGCGGGGGGAAGTACCTTCGTGCGCGGATGCGCTCGCGTCTCCGTCGACCAGAAGAGATAGTAATTCTCCCTCAGCTCCCTCGCGGCAAGCTTGGGGGGAAGATTGCCCGCTCCTTCCGCAGCGCTGCAAGCCGCTGCGCCTCGGTCGACTTCACAACCTTCCCCTTGTCGGCTCTCGGAGCCATGGCGGAAGTGGTGGAGGAGGTCGATGGTGTTGGTGGTGCTGGTGGCGATGGGGGGTGGGGCGCTACTCTCTTTCAGCTTTGGGAATACGAGGGAGCGGCGGAGGCTTCCAAGATTGGAGTAGCAACCGGCGAATGGGCGAACTGCCCCTGTTTCCCCTGCTTATAAGGAGGGAGGGGGCGGACGTTCCGCATTTCCGAATAAAGAAACCACCCACGATCTCTCCCACGACGCCGCATTCAACGCGTGCCGTTCGGGGAGGGCGCGGTGGATACGGAGAGAGATACGGCGTAACCCAGGCCGCGCGTGCCTGTGCCCTGTTTTGGGCCTGGCCCAACAGCGCTCGGCACCGTGTATGGCCCAGGCCCGGGGGCTCCTGTCGGTGTACTAGAGTAGGGGTACCCTAGTTGTTGGGTTTCGTAGTAATTTCAAAATATTTCCTACGCACACGCAAGATCATGTGATGCATAGCAACGAGGGGGAGAGTGTTGTCTACGTACCCAACGCAGACCGACTGCGGAAGCGATGACACGACGTAGAGGAAGTAGTCGTACGTCTTCACGATCCAACCGATCAAGCACCGAAACTACGGCACCTCCGAGTTCGAGCACACGTTCAGCTCGATGACGATCCCCGGACTCCGATCCAGCAAAGTGTCGGGGAAGAGTTCCGTCAGCACGACGGCGTGGTGACGATCTTGATGTACTACAGCAGCAGGGCTTCGCCTAAACTCCGCTACAGTATTATCGAGGTATATGGTGGTAGGGGGCACCGCACACGGCTAAGGAATAGATCACGTGGATCAACTTGTGTCTCTAGAGGTGTCCCCTGCCTCCGTATATAAAGGAGTAGAGGAGGGGAGGCTGGCCGGCCAAGGAGGGAGGCGCAGGAGGAGTCCTACTCCTTCCGGGAGTAGGACTCCCCTCCAATCCTATTCCAATTAGGATTCCCCGATGGGGAAAGAGGGAGAAGGGTGGCCGGCCACCTATCCTAGTCCTAATAGGACTAGGGGAGGGGGGAGGTGCGCAGCCCCCTTGGGCTGCCCTTTTCTCCTTTCCACTAAGGCCCATGTAGGCCCATATGGCTCCCGGGGGGTTCCGGTAACCCTCCCGGTACTCCGGTAAAATCCCGATTTCACCCGGAACACTTCCGATGTCCAAACATAGGCTTCCAATATATCAATATTTACGTCTCGACCATTTCGAGACTCCTCGTCATGTCCGTGATCACATCCGGAACTCCGAACAACCTTCGGTACATCAAAATGCATAAACTCATAATGTAACTGTCATCGTAACCTTAAGCGTGCGGACCCTACGGGTTCGAGAACAATGTAGACATGACCGAGACATGTCTCCGGTCAATAACCAATAGCGGGACCTGGATGCCCATATTGGCTCCTACATATTCTACGAAGATCTTTATCGGTCAGACCGCATAAGAACATACGTTGTTCCCTTTGTCATCGGTATGTTACTTGCCCGAGATTCGATCATCGGTATCCAATACCTAGTTCAATCTCGTTACCGGCAAGTCTCTTTACTCGTTCCGTAATACATCATCTCACAACTAACATATTAGTTGCAGTGCTTGCAAGGCTTATGTGATGTGCATTACCGAGAGGGCCCAGAGATACCTCTCCGACAATCGGAGTGACAAATCCTAATCTCGAAATACGCCAACCCAACATCTACCTTTGGAGACACCTATAATGCTCCTTTATAATCACCCAGTTACGTTGTGACGTTTGGTAGCACCCAAAGTGTTCCTCCGGTAAACGGGAGTTGCATAATCTCATAGTCATAGGAACATGTATAAGTCATGAAGAAAGCAATAGCAACATACTAAACGATCGTGTGCTAAGCTAATGGAATGGGTCATGTCAATCAGATCATTCAACTAATGATGTGACCTCGTTAATCAAATAACAACTCATTGTTCATGGTTAGGAAACATAACCATCTTTGATTAACAAGCTAGTCAAGTAGAGGCATACTAGTGACACTTTGTTTGTCTATGTATTCACACATGTATTATGTTTCCAGTTAATACAATTCTAGCATGAATAATAAACATTTATCATGATTATAAGGAAATAAATAATAACTTTATTATTGCCTCTAGGGCATATTTCCTTCAGCCTCCCACTTGCACTAGAGTCAATAATCTAGATTACACTGTAATGATTCTAACACCCATGGAGCTTTGGTGCTGATCATGTTTTGCTCGTGGAAGAGGCTTAGTCAACAGGTCTGCAACATTCAGATCCGTATGTATCTTGCAAATCTCTATGTCTCCCACCTGGACTAGATCCCGGATGGAGTTGAAGCGTCTCTTGATGTGTTTGGTCCTTTTGTGAAATCTGGATTCCTTTGCCAAGGCAATTGCACCAGTATTGTCACAAAAGATTTTCATTGGACCCGATGCATTAGGTATGACACCTAGATCGGATATGAACTCCTTCATCCAGACTCCTTCGTTTGCTGCTTCCGAAGCAGCTATGTACTCCGCTTCACATGTAGATCCCGCTATGATGCTTTGTTTAGAACTGCACCAACTGACAGCTCCACCGTTTAATGTAAACACGTATCCGGTTTGCGATTTAGAATCGTCCGGATCAGTGTCAAAGCTTGCATCAACGTAACCTTTTACGGTGAGCTCTTTGTCACCTCCATATACGAGAAACATATCCTTAGTCCTTTTCAGGTATTTCAGGATGTTCTTGACCGCTGTCCAGTGATCCATTCCTGGATTACTTTGGTACCTCCCTGCTAAACTTATAGCAAGGCACACATCAGGTCTGGTACACAGCATTGCATACATGATAGATCCTATGGCTGATGCATAGGGAACATCTTTCATATTCTCTCTACCTTCTGCAGTGGTCGGGCATTGAGTCTTACTCAATTTCACACCTTGTAACACAGGCAAGAACCCTTTCTTTGCTTGATCCATTTTGAACTTCTTCAAAATTTTGTCAAGGTATGTGCTTTGTGAAAGTCCAATTAAGCGTCTTGATCTATCTCTATAGATCTTAATGCCTAATATGTAAGCAGCTTCACCGAGGTCTTTCATCGAAAAACTTTTATTCAAGTATCCCTTTATGCTATCCAGAAATTCTATATCATTTCCAATTAGCAATATGTCATCCACATATAATATCAGAAATGCTACAGAGCTCCCACTCACTTTCTTGTAAATACAGGCTTCTCCGAAAGTCTGTATAAAACCAAATGCTTTGATCACACTATCAAAACGTTTATTCCAACTCCGAGAGGCTTGCACCAGTCCATAAATGGATCGCTGGAGCTTGCACACTTTGTTAGCTCCCTTTGGATCGACAAAACCTTCCGGTTGCATCATATACAACTCTTCTTCCAGAAATCCATTCAGGAATGCAGTTTTGACATCCATCTGCCAAATTTCATAATAATAAAATGCAGCAATCGCTAACATGATTCGGACGGACTTTAAGCATCGCTACGGGTGAGAAGGTCTCATCGTAGTCAATCCCTTGAACTTGTCGAAAACCTTTCGCGACAAGTCGAGCTTTATAGATAGTAACATTACCATCAGCGTCAGTCTTCTTCTTGAAGATCCATTTATTCTCAATTGCTTGCCGATCATCGGGCAAGTCAACCAAAGTCCATACTTTGTTCTCATACATGGATCCCATCTCAGATTTCATGGCTTCAAGCCACTTTGCGGAATCTGGGCTCACCATCGCTTCTTCATAGTTCGTAGGTTCATCATGATCTAGTAGCATGACTTCCAGAACTGGATTACCGTACCACTCTGGTGCGGATCTTACTCTGGTTGATCTACGAGGTTCAGTAGTATCTTGTTCTGAAGTTTCATGATCATTATCATTAACTTCCTCACTTATAGGTGTAGGTGTTGCAGAAACAATTTTCTGTGATGTACTACTTTCCAACAAGGGAGCAGGTACAGTTACCTCGTCAAGTTCTACTTTCCTCCCACTCACTTCTTTCGAGAGAAACTCCTTCTCAAGAAAGTTTCTGAATTTAGCAACAAAAGTCTTGCCTTCGGATCTGTGATAGAAGGTGTATCCAATAGTTTCCTTTGGATATCCTATGAAGACACATTTCTCCGATTTGGGTTCGAGCTTATCAGGTTGAAGCTTTTTCACATAAGCATCGCAGCCCCAAACTTTAAGAAACGACAACTTTGGTTTCTTGCCAAACCACAGTTCATAAGGCGTCGTCTCAACGGATTTTGATGGTGCCCTATTTAACGTGAATGCGGCCGTCTCTAGAGCGTATCCCCAAAACGATAGCGGTAAATCAGTAAGAGACATCATAGATCGCACCATATCTAGTAAAGTACGATTACGACGTTCGGACACACCATTACGCTGTGGTGTTCCGGGTGGCGTGAGTTGCGAAACTATTCTGCATTGTTTCAAATGTACACCAAATTCGTAACTCAAATATTCTCCTCCACGATCAGATCGTAGGAATTTTATTTTCTTGTTACGATGATTTTCAACTTCACTCTAAAATTCTTTGAACTTTTCAAATGTTTCAGACTTATGTTTCATTAAGTAGATATACCCATATCTGCTTAAGTCATCTGTGAAGGTGAGAAAATAACGATATCCGCCACGAGCCTCAACATTCATCGGACCACATACATCTGTATGTATGATTTCCAACAAATCTATTGCTCTCTCCATAGTACCGGAGAACGGTGTTTTTGTCATCTTGCCCATAAGGCACGGTTCGCAAGTACCAAGTGATTCATAATCAAGTGGTTCCAAAAGTCCATCAGTATGGAGTTTCTTCATGCGCTTTATACCGATATGACCTAAACGGCAGTGCCACAAATAAGTTGCACTATCATTATCAACTCTGCATCTTTTGGTTTCAACATTATGAATATGTGTGTCACTACTATCGAGATTTAATAAGAATAGACCACTCTTCAAGGGTGCATGACCATAAAAGATATTACTCATATAAATAGAACAACCATTATTCTCTGATTTAAATGAATAACCGTCTCGCATTAAACAAGATCCAGATATAATGTTCATGCTCAACGCTGGCACCAAATAACAATTATTTAGGTCTAATACTAATCCCGAAGGTAGATGTAGAGGTAGCGTGCCGACCGCGATCACATCGACTTTGGAACCATTTCCCACGCGCATCGTCACCTCGTCCTTAGCCAATCTTCGCTTAATCCGTAGTCCCTGTTTCGAGTTGCAAATATTAGCAACAGAACCAGTATCAAATACCCAGGTGCTACTGCGAGCATTAGTAAGGTACACATCAATAACATGTATATCACATATACCTTTGTTCACCTTGCCATCCTTCTTATCCGCCAAATACTTGGGGCAGTTCCGCTTCCAGTGACCAGTCTGCTTGCAGTAGAAGCACTCAGTTTCAGGCTTAGGTCCAGATTTGGGTTTCTTCTCCTGAGCAGCAACTTGCTTGTTGTTCTTTTTGAAGTTCCCCTTCTTCTTCCCTTTGCCATTTTTCTTGAAACTAGTGGTCTTGTTGACCATCAACACTTGATGCTCCTTTTTGATTTCTACCTCTGCAGCTTTCAGCATTGCGAAGAGCTCGGGAATTGTCTTATTCATCCCTTGCATATTATAGTTCATCACGAAGCTCTTGTAGCTAGGTGGAAGTGATTGGAGAATTCTGTCAATGACGCAATCATCTGGAAGATTAACTCCCAATTGAATCAAGTGATTATTATACCCAGACATTTTGAGTATATGCTCACTGACAGAACTGTTCTCCTCCATCTTGCAGCTATAGAACTTATTGGAGACTTCATATCTCTCAATCCGGGCATTTGCTTGAAATATTAACTTCAACTCCTAGAACATATCATATGCTCCATGACGTTCAAAACGTCGTTGAAGTCCCGATTCTAAGCCGTAAAGCATGGCACACTGAACTATCGAGTAGTCATCAGCTTTGCTCTGCCAAACATTCATAACATCTGGTGTTGCTCCAGCAGCAGGCCTGGCACCTAGCGGTGCTTCCAGGACGTAATTCTTCTGTGCAGCAATGAGGATAATCCTCAAGTTACGGACCCAGTCCGTGTAATTGCTACCATCATCTTTCAACTTTGCTTTCTCAAGGAACGCATTAAAATTCAACGGAACAACAGCATGAGCCATCTATCTACAATCAACATAAACAAGCAAGATACTATCAGGTACTAAGTTCATGATAAATTTAAGTTCAATTTAATCATATTACTTAAGAACTCCCACTTAGATAGACATCCCTCTAATCCTCTAAGTGATCACGTGATCCAAATCAACTAAACCATGTCCGATCATCACGTGAGATGGAGTAGTTTCATCGGTGAACATCATTATGTTGATCATATCTACTATATGATTCACGCTCGACCTTTCGATCTCTGTGTTCCGAGGCCATGTCTGTATATGCTTGGCTCGTCAAGTATAACCTGAGTATTCTGCGTGCGCAACTGTTTTGCACCCGCTGTATTTGAACGTAGAACCTATCACACCCGATCATCACGTGGTGTCTCAGCACGAAGAACTTTCGCAACGGTGCATACTCAGGGAGAACACTTCTTGATAATTTAGTGAGAGATCATCTTATAATGCTACCATCAATCAAAGCAAGATAAGATGCATAAAAGATAAACATCACATGCAATCAATATAAGTGATATGATATGGCCATCATCATCTTGTGCCTGTGATCTCCATCTCCGAAGCACCGTCATGATCACCATCGTCACCGGCGCGACACCTTGATCTCCATCGTAGCATCGTTGTCGTCTCGCCAATCTTATGCTTCCACGACTATCACTACCGTTTAGTAATAAAGTAAAGCATTACATCGCGATTGCATTGCATACAATAAAGCGACAACCATATGGCTCCTGCCAGTTGCCGATAACTTGGTTACAAAACATGATCATCTCATACAATAAAATTCAGCATCATGCCTTGACCATATCACATCACAACATGCCCTGCAAAAACAAGTTAGACTTCCTCTACTTTGTTGTTGCATGTTTTACGTGGCTGCTACGGGCTTAAGTAAGAACCAATCTCACCTACGCATCAAAACCACAACGATAGTTTGTCAAATAGACTCCGTTTTAACCTTCGCAAGGACCGGGCGTAGCCATACTTGGTTCAACTGAAGTTGGAGAGACAGTCGCCCGCAAGCCATCTATGTGCAAAGCACGTCGAGGGAACCGGTCTCGCGTAAGCGTACGCGTAAGGTTGGTCCGGGTCGTCTCGTCCAACAATACCGCCGAACCAAAGTATGACATGCTGGTAGGCAGTATGACTTGTATCGTCCACAACTCACTTGTGTTCTACTCGTGCATATAACATCAACATAAATAACCTAGGCTCGGAAGCCATTGTTGGGTTTCGTAGTAATTTCCAAAAAAATTCCTACGCACACGCAAGATCATGTGATGCATAGCAACGAGGGGGAGAGTGTTGTCTACGTACCCAACGCAGACCGACTGCGGAAGCGATGACACGACATAGAGGAAGTAGTCGTACGTCTTCACGATCCAACCGATCAAGCACCGAAACTACGGCACCTCCGAGTTCGAGCACACGTTCAGCTCGATGACGATCCCCGGACTCCGATCCAGCAAAGTGTCGGGGAAGAGTTCCGTCAGCACGACGGCGTGGTGACGATCTTGATGTACTACAGCAGAAGGGCTTCGCCTAAACTCCGCTACAGTATTATCGAGGTATATGGTGGCAGGGGGCACCGCACACGGCTAAGGAATAGATCACGTGGATCAACTTGTGTCTCTAGAGGTGTCCCCTGCCTCCGTATATAAAGGAGTAGAGGGGGGAGGCTGGCCGGCCAAGGAGGGAGGCGCAGGAGGAGTCCTACTCCTTCCGGGAGTAGGACTCCCCTCCAATCCTATTCCAATTAGGATTCCCCGAGGGGGAAAGAGGGAGAAGGGTGGCCGGCCACCTCTCCTAGTCCTAATAGGACTAGGGGACGGGGGAGGTGCGCAGCCCCCTTGGGCTGCCCTTTTCTCCTTTCCACTAAGGCCCATGTAGGCCCATATGGCTCCTGGGGGGTTCCGGTAACCCT
This sequence comes from Triticum urartu, assembly GCF_056163025.1. Lineage (NCBI taxonomy): Eukaryota > Viridiplantae > Streptophyta > Magnoliopsida > Poales > Poaceae > Triticum > Triticum urartu. The sequence continues at coordinate 544,402,314 of NC_141877.1, forward strand.
CCCGGTACTCCGGTAAAATCCCGATTTCACCCGGAACACTTCCGATGTCCAAACATAGGCTTCCAATATATCAATCTTTACGTCTCGACCATTTCGAGACTCCTCGTCATGTCCGTGATCACATCCGGGACTCCGAACAACCTTCGGTACATCAAAATGCATAAACTCATAATGTAACTGTCATCGTAACCTTAAGCGTGCGGACCCTACGGGTTCGAGAACAATGTAGACATGACCGAGACATGTCTCCGGTCAATAACCAATAGCGGGACCTGGATGCCCATATTGGCTCCTACATATTCTACGAAGATCTTTATCGGTCAGACCGCATAACAACATACGTTGTTCCCTTTGTCATCGGTATGTTACTTGCCCGAGATTCGATCGTCGGTATCCAATACCTAGTTCAATCTCGTTACCGGCAAGTCTCTTTACTCGTTCCGTAATACATCATCTCACAACTAACATATTAGTTGCAGTGCTTGCAAGGCTTATGTGATGTGCATTACCGAGAGGGCCCAGAGATACCTCTCCGACAATCGGACTGACAAATCCTAATCTCGAAATACGCCAACCCAACATCTACCTTTGGAGACACCTGTAATGCTCCTTTATAATCACCCAGTTACGTTGTGACGTTTGGTAGCACCCAAAGTGTCCCTCCGGTAAACGGGAGTTGCATAATCTCATAGTCATAGGAACATGTATAAGTCATGAAGAAAGCAATAGCAACATACTAAACGATCGTGTGCTAAGCTAATGGAATGGGTCATGTCAATCAGATCATTCAACTAATGATGTGACCTCGTTAATCAAATAACAACTCATTGTTCATGGTTAGGAAACATAACCACCTTTGATTAACGAGCTAGTCAAGTAGAGGCATACTAGTGACACTTTGTTTGTCTATGTATTCACACATGTATTATGTTTCCAGTTAATACAATTCTAGCATGAATAATAAACATTTATCATGATTATAAGGAAATAAATAATAACTTTATTATTGCCTCTAGGGCATATTTCCTTCACTAGTATCCCGAACTTGTGCACGGGCAGTCGCAGCATCCCGCGGCAAGGCTTGCCGGGTGACCGCCAAGGTCCTCCGTGGTTCCCCTGGAGCCATTCAAGGAGACAAGACCCCGGCAAGAGGAGCTTGCCGGGAAGGCCAACCAAGGCATCTCAAGGAACTTGCCACGACGCGCCACGCGTCCCGGCAAGGCCCGGTGAGCGACAAGCTCCCGGACGCGACAAGACAACGACCGCGGCAAGCCACCACTCTGTGTCCGCGCTCTAGCACATCCACCAACGTGTCGCTCTGGGACCCTTCCAAGCATACGTGGCGGGAGGCTGTGCAGCCAGCGGTGCGTGGTGGCAAGCGGCGCTGACAAGATTGCCATCGTGGCAGGCGGTGGCGTCCCTGACGGTCCCTTTTGCACTATTTAGGCGACGCAGACGGGCATTTAATGCCCTTGTCCCCTGCCGTCAGGGTTAGGTATGATACACTGTAGCAGGTAGCTGTACCAACCGCAGCACCTTTCCATTTTTACCCTTGTCTACGTTGCCACCTGTCGGTGACCCCTTGAGCATATAAAAGGAGGCCCATGCGCAACGTAGAGGGGGGTCGGCGAAAAAGAGAACTCTCAGGCTCGGTCTCGTTAGCTGCTGGAGTGTACTGTAGCACTCCGCGCTCCCGAGCAAGAACTCAATACAAACCACAAAGCAGGAGTAGGGTTTTACGCATCCGTGCGGCCCGAACCTGGGTAAACCGCTCGTGTGCTCTGCCTCGATCCACTCTTCGTGCGACCCTCGCCCCCGCCGAACCGAAAGGGACTCGGTCCGCCGGTCCCATAGGTGCTCGTGGGTCAGCCCCCCGGCAGCGTTCACAATCTTCCAAGTCGTACCCCTTTACGGGTACATGAAGCTCAAAATGCCCGGGCCCAATGGAATCATCACTCTCGCCAGTGAACCGGACACAGCACTCCGCGCCGAAAACAAAACAGCCGCAATGGCCCTCGAGGCATTATCCGAAGCCCTCTCGGCCGAGGAATTAACCATGCTACGCTCTACAATGGACAGGGACGATGTGATACTCGACAAGAGATCCAAGTCCACCTCTTTTAAACCAGCGGATGAAATAGTCAAATTCCAAGTCCACCCAACGGACCCTACAAAAACAGCCTCCATCGGGGCACAGTTAAACCCTGTTGTGGACGCCGCACTACGAGAGTTCCTGCACGAGAACTAGGACATATTCGCCTGGCATCCCTCAGACATGCCAGGAATCCCACGTAGGCTGGCCGAGCATAGCCTCAATATCCTAAAGGGATTTAAGCCGGTCAAGCAAGCTCTCCGGCGTTTCTCCGAACCTAAGAGACAGGCCATGGGAGAGGAACTAGCCAAGTTATTGGAGGCCGGATTCATTAGAGAAATAAAACACCCGGACTGGCTAGCAAACCTGGTGATGGTACCAAATAAGGACAAATCCTGGCGCCTTTGTGTCGATTTCAAAGACCTCAATAAAGCTTGCCCAAAGGATCCCTTCCCCCTCCAACGCATCGATCAAATCATTGATGCTACTACAGGACACGAGTCATTGTGTTTCCTCAACGCATACTCCGGTTACCACCAAATCAAGATGGCGGAGTCCGACCAAGCCGCAACGGCATTCATCACACCATACGGTCCCTTTTGTTTTAACACAATGCCTTTTGGGCTCAAAAACGCCGGCGCAACATATCAGCGCATGATTCAGACATGTCTGGAGAAACAAATCGGCAAAATAGTAGAGGCATACGTAGACGATGTGGTCGTCAAAACCAAACACGTCGACTCTTTGATAGACGACTTGAGGCTCACATTCGACAACCTCCGAACATACGACATCAAGCTCAATCCGGAAAAATGCGTTTTCAGCGTACCAACCAAAAAGCTCTTGGGTTTCATTGTCTCCAGTAGAGGTATTGAGGCTAATCCGGCCAAAATCCGAGCTTTGTCACAGTTGGCTACCCCAACAGACCTCAAGCAAATCCAGAAGTTAACTGGATGTGTGGTGGCTCTAAGCCGCTTTATCTCCCGCTTAGGAGAAAAGGCTTTACCCCTTTATCACCTCCTTCGGTGCACCGAACACTTCGAGTGGACGGCCGCGGCCACAGCCGGACTGGAAGAAATAAAGGCCATTTTGGCAACCAACCCAATCCTAGCCGCGCCAAACATCGGCGAACCAATGTTGTTGTACATAGCGGCAACTCATCAAGTTGTCAGCGCAGTCCTCGTTGTCGAACGAGAAGCAGGCGGACACAAATTCCCTCTTCAAAAGCCGCTATACTATGTATCCACTGTACTCACTCCATGCAAATCACAGTACCCACATTATCAAAAGATAACCTATGCGGTATTCATGGCATCCCGGAAGCTGCGACACTACTTTCAAGAGTGTTCGATTACAGTAGCCTCGGAAGTACCACTTAATGATATTATAAACAACCGCGACGCTACGGGCCGGATTGCCAAATGGGCCATTGAGCTCCTCCCGTTCGACATAACATACAAACCTCGACGAGCCATCAAGTCGCAAGTATTGGCCGACTTCGTCGCCGAATGGACGGAGGCCGAACTCCCTAAAGAGTACGGCGCATACTCCAATTGGATCATGCACTTCGACGGTTCTAAAATGCTGGCTGGTCTAGGGGCTGGCGTCGTCCTGACGTCCCCAACCGAAGATACCATTCAGTACGTACTGCAAATATTGTATATAGACTCCAACAATGCAGCCGAATACGAAGCTCTGTTGCATGGTCTTCGGATGGCAGTCTCCATGGGCATTCAACGCTTGGAGGTGCGTGGGGATTCAAACCTCGCAATATCCCAAATAAATGGAGATTTTGACGCCAAGGATCTGAAAATGGCGGCCTATCGAAACGTCGTCCTAAAAATGTCAACTCGGTTCGAGGGGCTGGAATTTCACCATGTGGCTCGGGAAAACAATCAGGCGGCGGATATCCTCGCCCGCATCGGCGCAAAATGCGATGCAGTCCCCCCAACATATTTTTGGAAAGGCTGTTTAAACCATCCGTGGTATGGGAAGGGGACACCGGTAACAACAGTCCGGACCTGGCCAAAATACCCGATACCGAACTCTCTGACACAATCGGAGGCCCCGCCACCGAAATAACACCTTCAGCCCATGAAATAATGGCCATTATTGCCCCGTGGACTGAACCATTCCTGGCCTACCTAACTAGACAGGAACTTCCGGAGGACCAAAATGAGGCACGCTGCATAGTGCGGCGATCCAAGGCCTACAGGGTCCACGAGGGAGAATTGTACAAAAAAAGTACTACCGAAGTCCTTCAAATGTGCATCTTCGAAGTGGAAGGGCGGAATCTTTTGGCAGAAATTCACGCCGGACTCGGCGGTCATCACGCCGCAGCCCGGGCTCTTGTAAGCAAGGCCTTCCGTACAGGATTCTATTGGCCAACGGCCCGGGCAGATGCACGGGACTTGGTCCAACGTTGCGCCGGTTGCCAGCTCTTTGCAAATCAAAGCCACATGCTGCCCACCGCCCTCCAAACAATCCCCATTACATGGCCCTTTGCGGTCTGGGGGCTTGACATGGTTGGACCCCTTAAAGGGGGAACCCACAAGAAAAAATACTTATTGGTCATGGTGGATAAATTCACCAAATGGATAGAGGCCAAACCTGTTAAAACAGCCGAATCTGGACCGGTGATAGAATTCATATCCGGGGTTGTACACCGTTATGGCGTCCCCCACAGCATCATCACTGATAATGGCACGAACTTCGCGGCCGACGAGGTAAAACTCTAGTGCAGCAAAATGGGCATGAAGCTCGATTATGCTTCAGTCTATCACCCACAAACCAACGGTCAAGTCAAGCGAGCAAACGGTCTTATAATGAGCGGCATTAAACCCAGATTAGTGTGCTCCTTAATGGAGTCTAACACGCACTGGGTAGAGGAGCTCGACTCCGTACTCTGGGGGCTGCGGACCACGCCGAATCGTAGTATCGAATATACACCCTTCTTTATGGTGTACGGAGCAGAGGCAGTCTTGCCCTGTGACATAATTCATGACTCACCTCGAGTGCGCATGTACGAAGAAAGAGAAGCCAAGCTCGATCGGCAGGATAGTCTGGACACCCTGGAAGAGGAGCGTGACGTAGCCAAAGCCCGTTCCGCATTTTATCAGCAACAGGCTCGCAGATACCAAAGCAGAGAAGTACGGGCCAAAACTTATAACATTGGCGAACTAGTTCTACGCCTGCCGGATAAGAAAAAGAACAAGCTCGAGCCCAAATGGGAAGGTCCTTTTATTATTGACCAAGTTCTGACCGGTGGAGCGTACCGACTGCGGGATGCATCGACTAGTCGACTCGAGCCGAACCCATGGAACGCGGCCAGGCTCCGAAGATTCTACGCCTAGCACCGGACTCTATGTTAGTCCCCTCCCTTTATCCATTTTCTGCATATACATCATCTGTCTTGTTTCTCTTTCTTTCCTTCTTTTATTATTTCTCTAGGCCTTCAAGGGTCACCTTGTGCCTCGCTTGTACATTACAGATGCGCTAGCTGCACTCTTCATACCTGGGGGCTTCTTTCACAGAAGCTTAAATTATTTATCTAGGCCTCATGCCCAACACATGTGTTATACTTCCGCATGTACCTTTTTTCACCATTATATGCATCGATATGACTTAAGTTTTGGCCAAGCTGGGTTGCCTGGCTCTTGTATTTATGCCCTACGTTCCCGTTAATTCGGCTAGGGCATAAGGGGAGAACCTCTACGATTGTTACTGCCGGGTGAGCTGGATGTGTACCTCAGACTGGGTGAAGCCGAAAGCTAGCGTTCTTAAGGGAATATTCGGTCGGTGAACAAAAGATGATTTTTATTTATTGCCCATATCTGCCCCCAGATGTTTTTTCTGCGTTTCCTATCGCAGTCTGGACATGCACTTTAGGGCATCTTACCCCGGGAAAGGAACCCTTAATGGAACTATTCTCCCTGGAAGATGTTTATTACTACCCATGTAATATAACATAACTAGTTGGGCACTTGTCTGATAAAGCACTAATGACCCCTACGCCTGGTCTCCACGCATACCCCGATTTATATAACTGAGCGGGTATTCGGATTCACTCCTGACTATTGGGCCCGGAGGTTGAAGCGAAAAGGTCCGCAACGACAAATGATCTACAATCCGGCTAGAAGGCATTATACATGTCACTTTAATTACATAGTCATGCAGACTGACTAAACTCCTCCTCTATACCATCCAACAGGCGGTCTAGCTTACAATCCTGTTGGGAATACTTTGCGGCTAATTCTACTTGCCCATAAACTAAGCTAACGGGGATCTCTTTTCCGTCAGGCCCCACAGGTCCGACCTCGGCCATGTGATTTGGGTCTGCCTTGGTATACCGCGTCTTCACCATGGCCCAGGCTTCTCTGGCACCCTGTCGGCAGGCTGATATCTTCCATAATCGGAAGCGCTGCCGTGCTCCCTTCAGCTTCTCCACAAGCTCTGCAACGCCTTCTGGCAGGGAGACGGACGGCCACAAGGCCTGGGAAACACCCTGCATCACATGCCGAACTTGTTCGTGCAGATGTGACAGCTCGGACAGAAGATCACCCGCGGACCCAGGCATTTCCTCCGCGGGACGACCCGTCAGCATACCTACAGACATAACGATGTTAGTCAACTTCTTTGCCGAACTCCTTTAACAGGATTCATTCAAGCACTTACTGAAAATGTCGCGTCGAAGCCGCTTATTCTCCTTCTCGGAGTCTGCAAGCTGTCCCCGAACGTGTTTTAGTTCAACGCTCAGCTTAACATGGGCATCTTGGAGATTGTTTTTCTCCTGCCTAACCTCAGTCAGCACGCGTTTGCCAGCTTCTAGGTGTCGTATAACATGCTGGTCCTCCGGATTCTCCCCGGATTCATCTGCAACATCTGTTGTTAGAACTGCAGCTATGCCGCACACTATATGGTAACCATCACTCTTTAAAGTAAATGTTACCAGCGGGAGGCTTTTTCTGTTCCTGCAATGCGGCAAGAGCGGCCCGCAGTTGGGCCTTGCATTCCTCCAGGTCCTGGGACAGCCTAGTATTCTTCTCTGTAAGAACCTGCACATTAAAGATGATCCTTAAATCAGTTCTGCTAACTGTTTCAAGTCTCAGGGGCTACTGATACATATAAATCACCAGATTTACTCACCCATACATCCTTTACATACTGATCCGTGGCTCTGGCTAGACCATCTTGAGCAGCACGGAGGTACGCCTCTCCAGAATTAAAGGCGTCGAACGCCTCTGGTGAGAAACAAGCGTCGCAGAGTACGGCCCGGCGGCGCCTATGATTCATAGCGCTTTCCACTTATGAGTTTGTAGCGGATAATCTATCTGCATCCTCTGTAGGGGGATTATCCGGCGCCTGCCCCATATCGGCTTCCGCCTCTATGTCCGGTCCTGGCGCCTGACTGGTGGAAGCTTGGTTGGCAGCATCGCCGGACTTATTCCGACGAGCGCTTTTTTGTTAAAGAAACGCGGGTGTCATTACATTTTGAGAAAGACGACAACCACGGAGCGGGGTTTTTCCTATACCTTTTCGCCGGTGTCTCCGTCCTGACCGCCTTCCTTTTTGGCCTACCCGGCCTCGGTGCCACTTGTTGGCGAGTTGCTGCGGGTTCGGCAGGGCGTCCCGAATGCCTTCCCTGTAAAAGATGCCATATGTATATGGTGGGTGAAGTGCCTAAAAGGGGATCCTAGTTTTGGAGTTGGGACTTTTTGATTTTTCTTACCTGCGATGCTGGGAGCAGTCCAGGATAGTCGGCCGTAATGGCCACTAGGGCATCATCGCAGCTTAACTGATAGAACTACCGGTCTATCAGTTCCACGGAGATAACCGGATCTTCTTCAAGTCCGGAGTTGAGGGCCCGGTCAGGGTCCTCTGGTTGTGGAGAAGGGCTGCTGACCTCCTTTATGGCTTTTCGCAGTTCCTGCCGCAAAGTGGCAAGGTGAATACTTACGACTAAGAATGCGGGAAAAATGGGAGCAGGGAGATATAACTTACCCAGCTTGGAGGATTGTACATGGAGAATCCATCCAGTGGCTTGATGCGGGTGAACTCCTCTTCCTCACCCTTGAACAGTTCGGACAGAATCTTCGCTAGAGCGGCAGCATTGTCCGGACACTTACGCCCACAGCGGGTGGCGTCATCCGCCCCGTTATAACACCACAAGGGGTGTCCACGATATTGAAGTGGCTGCACTCCCCGCATTATGCAAATCGACATAACTTCGATTATTGTCAATCCTGATCGAGCCAGTGCTTTGATCCGGTTCATCAGATAGAGGACTTCTCCGTTGTCTTCCGCCTGGGGGCTCTGTGGGCGACAACTTCGGTGCTTCTTCAGAGAAGCATTGTTGAACTCAGGAAGACCCCGCCGAACAGGGTCCGGAAGGGGGACGTCCTCCATATAAAACCATTCTGAAGACCAGTCTTCGAACGGCTTCTTCGGGGTACCGGACAGGTATCCGGTATCGGCGATGCGCCATATTTCGGCTCCGCCCACTTGATAAAGTTATTCCCTCTGTGTGCGAGGGACAAGGAAGAATAGCCTTTTCCACAGCTCGAAGTGAGCCTCGCAGCCCAGGAACAACTCGCAGAGAGCAACATAGCCGGCGATATCTAGAATGGAGGCAGGGGTGAGATTGTGTAATTGGAGGCCGTAGAACTCCAGGAGCCCGCGGAGGAACGGATGAATTGGAAATCCGAGTCCCCTTAGTAAATAAGGAACAAGGCAGACCCGTTCCCCCATGGAGGGACAGGGAAGGCTCTCCGCTTGCGCCTCGCCATCGTAGGTGGTGAGCCCGGCTCGAACGGGCACCATATACGCCGGAGGGAGAAATCCCTTAGTTTGCAGCTCGACTAATCGACTGTGCGGGACTGAACACCTCTCCCAATCACCGGGCTTAGGGCTACGGGGGCGGGAGGAGGAGCTACGGAGGTTGGCCATGCTGAAATGGATCTTTCCGAAACACGCTCTGATGAATTCTCACTCGGGGAGGATGATATGGATCGGATCTAAGAATCCCCATCCCTTTAATAGACAATTTATTTATCTGGCTAGGGGGCGAATGTAAAAACGCCCTGGCGCCTTGTATTCACTCGACGCGTGGGAGATAGCCCTTATTGGGCACAGAAGCCAAGAGGTTCAACATTTATGGAGCCGGACACTGCTTACGAACACTTGAAAGTTGGAGAAGAACCCGCCTTGCAATGCCGAAGACAACACTGCGCGCCGGACTCATCGTCATTGAAGCCTGGTTCAGGGGCTACTGAGGGAGTCCTGGATTAGGGGGTCTCCAGACAGCCGGATTATATCCTTTGGCCGGACTGCTGGACTATGCAGATACAAGATTGAAGACTTCGTCCCGTGTCCGGATGGGACTCTACTTGGCGTGGAAGGCAAGCTAGGCAATACGGATATGTATATCTCCTCCTTTGTAACCGACCTTGTGTAACCCTAGCCCTTTCCGGTGTCTATATAAACCGGAGGGTTTTAGTCCGTAGGACGACATACAATCATACCATATGCTAGCTTCTAGGGTTTAGCCTCTCTGATCTCGTGGTAGATCTACTCTTGTACTACCCATATCATCAATATTAATCGAGCAGGACGTAGGGTTTTACCTCCATCAAGAGGGCCCGAACCTGGGTAAAACTTCGTGTCCCCTGCCTCCTGTTACCATCCGCCTAGACGCACAGTTTGGGACCCCCTACCCGAGATCCGCCGGTTTTGACACCGATAATGAACATGAACAGATCATACGTAAGTGTCACTCCGAGGCTTATGGAGGACACCATGTTGGAGATAGAACTGCACATAAGGTATTGCAATCCAGTTTTTATTGGCCTACTCTCTTCAAGGATGCCCGTAAGTTTGTCTTGTCTTGTGATGAATGTCAAAGAATTGGTAATATTAGTAGACATCAAGAAATTCCTATGAATTATTTACTTGTTATTGAACCATCTGATGTTTGGGGCTTTGATTATATGGTATTGTTTCTTTCCTCTAATGGGTATACACATATTTTAGTTGTTGTTGATTACATTACTAAGTGGGTAGAAGCTATTCCAACTAGTAGTGCTGATCATAACACCTCTATTAAGATGCTTAAAGAAGTTATTTTTCCGAGGTTTGGAGTCCCTAGATACTTAATGACTAATGGTGGTTCACATTTTATTCATGGTGCTTTTCGTAAGATGCTTGCTAAGTATGATGTTAATCATAGAATTGCATCTCCATATCATCCATAGTCTAGTGGTTAAGTAGAACTAAGTAACAGAGAGATTAAATTAATTTTGCAAAAGACTATTAATAGATATAGAAAGAATTGGTCCAAGAAACTTGATGATGCATTATGGGCCTATAGAACTGCATATAAAAATCCTATGGGTATGTCTCCGTATAAGATAGTTCATATATGGTAAAGCATGTCACTTACCTCTTGAACTAGAACATAAGGCATATTGGGCCATTAAAGAGCTCAATTATGACTTCAAACTTGCTGGTGAGAAGAGACTATTTTACATTAGCTCACTCGATGAGTGGAGAACCTAGGCCTATGAGAATGCCAAACTATTTAAAGAAAAGGTTAAAAGATGGCATGACAAAAGGATACAAAAATGTGAGTCTAATGTAGGTGATTATGTACTGTTATACAACTCTCGTTTAAGATCTTTTGCAGGAAAACTCCTCTCTAAATGGGAAGGCCCTTACGTTATCGAGGAGGTCTATCGTTCTGGTGCCATAAAAATCAACAACTTTGAAGGCACAAATCCGAGGGTGGTGAACGGTCAAAGGATCAAGCATTATATCTCAGGTAATCCTATAAATGTTGAAACTAATGTTATTGAAACCGTAACTCTGGAGGAGTATATAAGTGACACCTTCCAGAACTTTTCAGCCTCCGAAAAGGAAGAGGTGTGTGGTACGGTAAGTAAACCGACTCCAAAACAGTTCTAATGGCAATTTTTCTCCGTTTTGGAATATTTAAGAAAATAGGAAAATAATAAGTTGTCCGGAAAGGACACGAGGCATCCATGAGGGTGGAGGGCACGCCCTACCCCCCTGGACGCGCCCCCTGCCTCGTGGGCACCTCGTGTGCCCTCCGGAATCCATTTTCTTGCGCGATACTTCTTTCGGTCGGTAAAAATTCATTATATAATCTCCTGAAGGTTTTGACCACCGTACCACGCAAATATCCTTTGTTTTTGTTTCGAGCTGTTTCTGTTGATGATTTAGAGCAAGATGTCATCTCAAGACTCTGACGGAGAGAGCTATGTCTCACACCTCATTGCTGACCCAAAGACCTATGGGGACCTATCTCCTTGTGGTCGAACTATGGATGATGAGGAGGATGCTCATTTAAGGAGGATAAATGATTCAAGTTCGGAGGAGGAGGAGGATGTTCCTCTACCTCAACCTGGGGATATGCACGTGAAGTTCAAGAAGTCTAGTCTCCCTAAGAGGGCTAAACTGTCTAACAACCGATCTATTCCTTCTCATTTTCGGCAGAAAAGAAAAGGAGATTTATGTGACAAGATCTTGAAGCTGCAATCGGAGGTTGATGATTTAAAGGAGGAGATCACTCTTCTCAATTACAATATGAAAAGGCTGGAGGTAAATTGTCATCATCATCACCATCTCCTTCACCTCCGAAGAAAGAGTCATAAACACATGGGTATGGGCACTCCCCTTGGCAACTGCCAAGCTTGGGGGAGTGCCCCGGTATCGTATCACCATCACACTTTTTATATTTATCGTTTTTCTTAGTTCGATCATTTTGGTTATATCTTGATCTAGTAGAATAAAGTTTTTAGTATGATCTAGTTTTGAGTTTTGCTTTATGATCCTTCTATGTAATCGAGTCCATGAGCTATATATAATAAAGATTAGTGTTGAGTCAAGGGCTTTGCCATCTTGCTATGATCTTGAGAAAAAATAAGGGGAGAGAAAGAATAAAAAGAAATAAAGAGATCATATCGATCTTATGGAGAGTAATGACTTCACATATAAAGAGTATGATGAATAAAAGTTGTTGAGAGTTGACAAACATAGTTTTGGTCATCATTGCAATTAATAGGAAGTAATAAAGAAAGAGAGGTTTTCATATATAAATATACTATCTTGGACATATTTTATGATTGTGAGCACTCATTAAAATATGACATGCTAAAAAGTTGACGTTGGACAAGGAAGACAACGTAATGGGTTATGTTTTCTTACATCTGAAATAAATTATATTGTCATGGATCATCCAACATGTTGAGCTTGCCTTTCCCCCTCATGCTAGCCAAACTCTTTGCACCAAGTAGATATACTACTTGTGCTTCCAAATATCCTTAAACCCAGTTTTGCCATGAGAGTCCACCATATCCACCTATGGATTGAGCAAGATCCTTCAAGTATGTTGTCATTGTTGCAAGCAATAAAAAATGCTCCCTGAATATGTATGATTTATTAGTGCGGAGAAAATAACCTTTATACGATCTTGTGATGTGGAAGAAATAAAAGCGACGGACTGCATAATAAAGTTCCATATCACAAGTGACAATATAAAGTGATGTTCTTTTGCATTAAGATTTCATGCATCCAACCATAAAAACATATGACAACCTATGCTTCCCTCTGCGAAGGGCCTATCTTTTATTCTTTTCTTATACTTCATACAAGAGTCATGGTGATCTTCACCTTTCCTTTTTACATTTTATCCTTTGGCAAGCACTGTGTGTTGGAAAGATCCTGATATATATAGCTAATTGGATGTGAGTTTTCATGAACTATTATTGTTGACATTACCCTTGAGGTAAAAGGTTGGGAGGCAAAACTATAAGCCCCTATCTTTCTCTGTGTCCGATTAAAACTTCATACCCATAAGTATTGCGTGAGTGTTAGCAATTGTGAAAGACTAAATGATAGTTGAGTATGTGGACTTGCCGAAAAGCTCTTATATTGACTCTTTCTGATGTTATGATAAATTGCAATTGCTTCAATGACTGAGATTATAGGTTGTTAGTTTTCAATGAAGTCTCTAATTCATACTTGAAATTGTGAATGAATTGTTACTTTAGCATAAGAAATCATATGACAATATATATATATATGTATATGTTGTTGTTATAAGAATGATCATGATGCCCTCATGTTCGTATTCTATTTTATCGACACCTCTATCTCTAAACATGTGGACATATTTTTCGATATCGGCTTCCTCTTGAGGACAAGCGAGGTCTAAGCTTGGGGAGTTGATACATCCATTTTGCATCATGCTTTTATATCGATATTTATTGCATTATGGGATGTTATTACACATTATGTCACAATAATTATGCCTATTCTCTCTTATTTTACAAGGTTTACATGAAGAGGGAGAATGCCGGCAACTCGAATTCTGGACTGGAAAAGGAGCAAATATTAGAGACCTATTCTGCACAACTCCAAAAGTCCTGAAACTCCACGGAAGTCAGTTTCAGAATATATAAAAAATATATGATGAAGGAAGCACCAGAGGGGGGGCACCCACCATCCACGAGGGTGGGGGCGTGTCCTACCCCCTGGGCGCGCCCCCTACCTCGTGGGCCCCCTGGCAGGCCTCCGGTGCCCATCTTTGGCTATATGAAGTCTTTCGCCTTGGAAAAAATCATAAGCAAGCTCTCAGGACGAAACTCCGCCGCCACGAGGCGGAACCAATCTAGGCCTCTGGCGGAGCTGTTCTGCCTGGGAAACATCCCTCCGGGAGGGGGAAATCATCACCATCATAATCACCATCGATCCTCTCATCGGGAGGGGGTCAATATCCATCAACATCTTCACCAGCACCATCTTATCTCAAACCCTAGTTTATCTCTTGTATCCAATCTTTGTCCCAAAACCTCAGATTGGTACCTGTGGGTTGCTAGTAGTGTTGATTACTCCTTGTAGTTGATGCTAGTTGGTTTATTTGGTGGAATATCATATGTTCAGATCCTTTATACATATTAATACCCCTCTGATTATGAACATGAATATGATTTGTGAGTAGTTAAATTTGTTCCTGAGGACATGGGAGAAGTCTTATAAGTAGTCATGTGAATTTGGTATTCGTTCGATATTTTGATGAGATGTATGTTGTCTCTTCTCTAGTGGTGTCATGTGAACATCGACTACATGACACTTCACCATTGTTTGGGCCTAGGGGAAGGCATTGTGAAGTAATAAGTAGATGATGGGTTGCTAGGGTGACATAAGCTTAAACCCTAGTTTATGTGTTGCTTCGTAAGGGGCTGATTTGGATCCATATGGTTCATGCTATGGTTAGGTTTACCTTAATACTTCTTTTATAGTTGAGGATGCTTGCAATAGGGGTTAATCATAAGTGGAATGCTTGTCCAAGGAAGGGCAGTACCCAAGCACCGGTCCACCCACATATCAAATTATCAAAGTACCGAACACGAATCATATGAGCGTGATGAAAACTAGCTTGACAATAATTCCCATGTGTCCTCGGGAGTGCTTTTCTTTATATAAGAGTTTTTCCAGGCTTGTCCTTTGCGACAAAAAGGATTGGGCCATCTTGCTGCTCCTTATTTACTTTTATTACTTGTTACCTGTTACAAATTACCTTATCACAAAACTATCTGTTACCGATAATTCCAGTGCTTGCAGAGAATACCTTACTGAAAACTGCTTATCATTTCCTTCTACTCCTCATTGGGTTCGAACTGTTACTTATCGAAAGGACTACGATAGATCCCCTATACTTGTGGGTCATCAAGATGCATAAAAGATAAACATCATATGCAATCAAAATATGTGACATGATATGGCCATAATCATCTTGTGCCTTTGATCTCCATCTCCAAAGTATCGTCATGATCTCCATCATCACTGGCAATGACACCATGATCTCCATCATCTTGATATTTATCAACGTGTCGTCACATGGTCGTCTCACCAACTATTTCTTTTGGAACTATTGTTGTCGCATAGCGATAAAGTAAAGCAATTATATGGCGCTTGCATCTTATGCAATAAAGAGACAACCATAAGGCTCCTGCCAGTTTCCAATAACTTTAACAAAACATGATCATCTCATACAACAATTTATATCTCATCACGTCTTGACCATATCACATCACAACATGCCCTGCAAAAAAATTTAGACATCCTCTACTTTGTTGTTGCAAATTTTAAGTGGCTGCTACGGTCTTAGCAAGAACCGTTCTTACCTACGCATCAAAAATCACAATGATTTTTCGTTAAGTGTGATGTTTTAACCTTCAACAAGGACCAGGTGTAGTCACACTCGATTCAACTAAAGCTAGAGAAACAGACACCCAGTAGCCACTTGTGTGCGAAGCACGGCGGTAGAACCAGTCTCATGAACGCGGTCATGTAATGTCGGTCTGGGCTGCTTCATCCAACAATACCACCGAATCAAAGTATGACATGCTGGTAAGCAGTATGACTATTATCGCCCACAACTCTTTCTGTTCTACTCGTGCATATAACATCTACGCATAGAACTGGCTCTGATGCCATTGTTGAGGAACGTAGTATTTCAAAAAATTTGCCTACGATCACGCAAGATCTATCTAGGAGAAGAATAGTAATGAGTGGGGAGAGTGTGTCTACGTACCCTTGTAGACCGAAAGCGGAAGCATTTAGTAATGCGGTTGGTGTAGTCGAACGTCTTCACGATCCAACCAATCCAAGTACCGTACGTACCGCACCTCCGCGATTTGCACACGTTCAACTCGGTGACATCCCTCGTACTCTTGATCCAGCTAAGGTCGAGGGAGAGTTTCGTCAGCACGACGGCGTGGTGACGATGATGATGAAGTTACCGACGCAGGGATTCGCCTAAGCACTACAATGATATGACCGAGGTGGAAAACTTTGGAGGGGGCACCGCACACGGCTAAGACAAATCGTGTGTGTCTTTGGGGTGCCCCCTTCCTCTGTATATAAAGGGGGATAGGGAGAGGCATCCGGCCCTAGGAGGGCGCGCCAAGGTGTGGAGTTCTACTAGGACTCCCTAGTCCTAGTAGGATTCCACCTCCCACGCGAAGTAGGAAAGGGGGAAGAGAGAAGGAGAAGGAAAGGGGGGCGGCCCCCTTCTCCTAATCCTAATCGGCCTCCTGCCTAAGGGGGGGCGCACCAGCCCCTTGTGGGCTGGTGTGCTTCCCTCTTATGGCCCATAAGGCCCATAACTTCTCCCGGGGGGGGTCCAGTAACCTCCCAGTACTCCGGAAAAATGCTCGCACCACTCGGAACCATTCCGATGTCCAAATGCAACCTTCCAATATATGAATATTTACCTCTCGACCATTTCAAGACTCCTCGTCATGTTCGTGACCTCATCCGGGACTCAGAACAAGCTTCGTTCATCAAATCACATAACTCATAATACAAATCGTCTTCAAACGTTAAGTGTGCGGACCCTACGGGTACGAGAACTATGTAGACATGACCGAAATACTTCTCTAGTCAATAACCAACAGCGGAACCTGGATGCTCATATTGGTTCCTACATATTCTGTGAAGGTCTTTATTGGTCAAACCGCACAACAACATACCTTGTTCCCTTTGTCATTGGTATGTTACTTGCCCGAGATTCGATCGTCGGTATCATCATACCTAGTTCAATCTCGTCATGAGCAAGTCTCTTTAATCGTTCTGTAATGCATTATCCCGCAACTAACTCATTAGTCACATTGCTTGCAAGGCTTATAGTGATGTGCATTACCGAGAGGGCCTAGAGATACCTCTTCGACAATCGGAGTGACAAATCCTAATCTCGATCTATGCCAACTCAACAAACACCATTGGAGACACCTGTAGAGCATATTTATATTCACCCAGTTACGTTGCGACGTTTGATAGCACACTAAGTGTTCCTCCGGTATTCGGGAGTTGCATAATCTCATAGTCATAGGAACATGTATAAGTCATGAAGAAAGCAACAACAATAAACTAAATGATCATAGTGTTAAGCTAACGGGTGGGTCTAGTCCATCACATCATTCTCTAATGATCTGATCCTGTTCATCAAATGACAACACATGTCCATGGCTAGGAAACTTAACCATTTTTTATTAACAATCTAGTCAAGTAGAGGCATACTAGGGACACTTTGTTTGTCTATGTATTCACACATGTACTAAGTTTCCGGTTAATACAATTCTAGCATGAATAATAAACATTTATCATGATATAAGGAAATATAAATAACAACTTTATTATTGCCTCTAGGGCATATTTCCTTCAATATGGTCAAGACATGATGTGATATTTGTTATTGTATGAGATGATCATGTTTTGTAAATTATCGGCAACCGGCAGGAGCCTTAGGATTGTCTCTTTATTGTATGAAGTGCAAGCACCATGTAATTGCTTTACTTTATCACTATGTGTTAGCGATAGTTGTAGAAGCAATAGTTGGCGTGATAACCTCGACGCAACGACGCTACAATGGAGATCAAGGTGTCAAGCTGGTGACGATTGAGATCATGATGATGCTTTGGATATGGAGATCAAAAGCACAAGATGATGATGGCCATATCATGTCACATATTTTGATTGCATGTGAT
Source organism: Triticum urartu (assembly GCF_056163025.1). Taxonomy (NCBI): domain Eukaryota; kingdom Viridiplantae; phylum Streptophyta; class Magnoliopsida; order Poales; family Poaceae; genus Triticum; species Triticum urartu. The sequence continues at coordinate 544,419,972 of NC_141877.1, forward strand.
GTTTATCTTTTATGCATCTTATTTTGCTTAGAACGACGGTAGCATTATAAGATGATTCCTTCACTTAATTTCAAGATAAAAGTGTTCTCCCTGAGCATGCACCGTTGCTACAGTTCATCATTTTGAGACACCACGTGATAATCGGGTGTGATAGACTCTACGTTCACATACAACTGGTGTCAGCCAGATTTACACACGCGGAATACTTGGGTTAAACTTGACGAGCCTAGCATGTACAGACATGGCCTCGGAACAATGGAGACCGAAAGGTCGAACATGAGTCATATAGTAGATATGACTAACATTGAGGTGTTCACCATTGATGACTACCCCATATCATGTGATGATCGAACATGAGTTAGTTGATTTGGATCGTGTATCACTTAGATAACTTGAGGGATGTTTATTTAAGTGGGAGTTCTTAAGTAATTTGATTAATTGAACTTAAATTTATCATGGACTTAGTCTTGATAGTTTTTGCATATCTATGTTGTAGATCAATAGCTCGCAATATAGCTTTCCTATTTTTGATATGTTCCTAGAGAAAGCTAAGTTGAAAAATGATAGTAGTAATGATGCGGACTAGGTCCGTGATCTGAGGATTATCCTCATTGCTGCACAGAATAATTATGTCCTTGATGCACCGCTAGGTGACAGACCTATTGCAGGAGCAGATGCAGACATTATGAATGTTTGCCAAGCTCGATATGATGACTACTTAATAGTTTAGTTCTCCATGCTTTACGGCTTAGAACTGGGACTTCAAAAATGTTTTGAATGCCACAGAGCACATGATATGTTCCAAGAGCTGAAATTGGTATTTCAGACTCATGCCTGTGTCGAGAGGTATGAGACATCTACTTTTCCTACAAGATGGAGGAGAATAGCTCGGCCAGTGAGCATGTGCTTATAATGTTTGGGTACTACAATCACTTGAATCAAGTGGGAGTTAATCTTCCAGATAACATATTGATTGATAGAGTTCTCTAGTCACCATCACGAAGCTACTAGAACTTTGTGATGAACTATAATATGCAAGGGATGATGAAAAAAATTCCCGAGCTCTTCGCGATGTTGAAATTGGCGAAGGTAGAAATCAAGAAAGAACATCAAGTGTTAATGGTTAAACAAGACCACTAGTTTCAAGAAAAAGGGCAAGGAAAAGAAAGGGACCTTCAAGAAGAATGGCAAGCAAGTTGCCACTCCCGTGAAGAAGCCCAAAGCTGGACCTAAGCCTGAAACTAAGTGCTTCTACTTCAAAGGGAATGGTCACTAGAAGCGGAATTGCCCCAAATACTTGGCGAACAAGAAGGATGGCAAAGTGAACAAAGGTATATTTGATATACATGTTATTGATGTGTACATTACTGGTGTTCATAGTAGCGTCTGGGTATTTGATACCGGTTCAGTTGCTAAGATTAGTAACTCGAAATAGGAGTTGCAGGGACTAGTTAAAAGCGAGGTGACGATGTGTGTTGGAAGTGATTCCAAGGTTGATATGATCACCATCGCACACTCCCTCTACCTTCGGGGTTAGTGTTGAACCTAAATAAATGTTATTTGGTGTTTGCGTTGAGCATGAATATGATTATATCATGTTTGTTATGATACGTTTATTCATTTAAGTTAGAGAATAATTGTTGTTCTGTTTACATGAATAAAACCTTCTATGGTCATACACCAAATGTGAATGGTTTATTGAATCTCGATCATAGTGATACACATATTCATAATATTGATGCCAAAAGATGCAAAGTTGATAATAATAGTGCAATATACTTGTGGCACTGCCGTTTAGGTCATATTGGTGTAAAGCGCATGAAGAAACTCCATGCAGATGGACTTTTGGAATCACTTGATTATGAATCATTTGATACTTGCGAACCATGCCTCATGGGAAAGATGACTAAAACTCCGTTCTCCAGAACAATGGAGCGAGCTAATAACTTATTGGAAATAATACATACCGATGTATGCGGACGATGAGTGTTGAAGCACGCGGCGGGTATCGTTATTTTCTGACCTTAAAAGATGATTTGAGTTGGTATGTATATATCTACTTGATGAAACACAAGTCTGAAACATTTGAAAAGTTAAAATAATTTCAAAGTGAAGTAGATAATCATCATAACAATAAAATAAAGTTTCTATGATCTGTTCGCGGAGGTGAATATTTGAGTTACTAGTTTAGCCTTCATTTAAAACAATATGGAATTGTTTCACAACTCACGCCACCTGGAACACCACAGTGTAATGGTGTGTCTGAACGTCGTAACCGCACTTTATTAGATATGGTGAGATCTATGATGTCTCTTATTGATTTACCACTACCGTTTTGGGGATATGCATTAGAGACAGCCGCATTCACGTTAAATAGGGCACCATCTAAATCCGTTGAGATGACACCGTGTGAACTGTTGTTTGGCAAAAACCTAAGTTGTCGTTTCTTAAAGTTTGGGGTTGCGACACTTATGTAAAAAGGCTTCAGCCTGATAAGCTCGAACCCAAATTGGAGAAGTGTGTCTTCATAGGATACCCTAAGGAAACAGTTGAGTACACCTTCTACCACAGATCTGAAGGCAAGATCTTTGTTGCCAAGAATGGAACATTTCTAGAGAAGGAGTTTCTCTCGAAAAAGGTGAGTGGGAGGATATTAGAACTTGATGAGGTAATTGTACCTTCTCTCAAACTGGAAAGTAGCACATTAGAGAAATCCGTTCCCGTGATGCCTACACCAACTGAAGAGGAAGCTAATGATGATGGTCATGAAACTTCAGATCAAGTTACTACTAGACCTCGTAGGTCGAACAGAGCACGTTCTGTACCAGAGTGGTACGGTAATCCTGTCCTGAAAGTCATGCTACTAGACCATGGCGAACCTACGAACTATGAAGAAGCTATGGTGAGCCCAGATTCCGATAGATGGCTTGTGGCCATGAAATTTGAGATAGGATCCATGTATGAGAACAAAGTCTGGACTTTTGGTGGAGTTGCCCGATGATCGGCAAGCCATTGAAAATAAATGGATCTTCAAGAAGAAGACATACATTGATGGTAATGTCACCACTACAAAGCTCGACTTGTCGCAAAAGGTTTTCGACAAGTTCAAGGAGTTGACTATGATGAGACCTTCTCACCCGTAGCAATGCTTAAGTCAGTCCGAATCATGTTAGCAATTGCCACATTTTATAATTATGAAATTTGGCAGATGGATGTCAAAACTGCATTCCTTAATGGATTTCTTAAAGAAGAGTTGTATATGATGCAACCAGAAGGTTTTGTTGATCCTAAAGATGATAACAAAGTGTGCAAGCTCCAGCGATCCATCTATGGACTGGTGCAAGCATCTCGGAGTTGGAATATACGCTTTGATGAGGTGATCAAAGCATATGGTTTTATGCAGACTTATGATGAAGCCTATATTTACAAGAAAGTGGGTGGGAGCTCTGTAGCATTTCTGATATTATATGTGGATGACATATTATCGATTGGAAATGATATAGAATTTCTGGATAGCATAAAAGGATACTTGAATAAGAATTTTTCAATGAAAGACCTCGGTGAAGCTACTTATATATTGGGCATCAAGATCTATAGGGATAAATCGAGATGCTTAATAGGACTTTCACAAAGCACATACTTTGACAAGATTTTGAAGAAGTTCCAAATGGATCAGTCAAAGAAAGGGTTCTTACCTATGCCTCAGTCATAGGTTCTATAAAATATGCCATGTTGTGTACCAGACCTGTTGTGTGCCTTGCCACGAGTTTGGCAAGTGGGTAAAATAGTGATCCAGGAGTAGATCACTAGACAACGGTCAAAATTATCCTAAGGTACCTAAAGAGAACTAAGGAAATGTTTCTCGGTTATGGAGGTGATAAAGAGTTCGTCGTAAAGAGTTACGTCGATGCAAGCTTTGACACCAATCCGGATGACTCTAAGTCTCGATCTGAATACATATTGAAAGAGGGAGCAATTAGCTAGAGTAGCTCCATGCAGAGCATTGTAGACATAGAAAATTGCAAAATACATACAGATCTAAATGTGACAGACCCGTTGACTAAACCTCTCTCACAAGAAAAACATGATCACACCTTAGTACTCTTTGGGTGTTAATCACATGACGGTGTGAACTAGATTATTGACTAGTAAACTCTTTGGGTGTTAGTCACATGGCGATGTGAACTATGGGTGTTAAATCACATGGTGATGTGAACTAGATTATTGACTCTAGTGCAAGTGGGAGACTGATGGAAATATGCCCTAAAGGCAATAATAAAATGGTTATTATTATATTTCCTAAATCATGATAAAGGTTTATTATTCATGCTAGAATTGTATTGATCAGAAACTTAAATACATATGTGAATACATGAACAAATACTGTGTCCCTAGTAAGCATCTACTAGACTAGCTCGTTGATCAAAGATGGTTAAGGTTTCCTAACCATGGACATGTGTTGTCATTTGATAACGGGATCACATCATTAGAACAATGATGTGATGGACAAGACCCATCGATTAGCTTAGCATATTGATCGTTCAGTTTATTGCTATTGCTTTCTTCATGTCAAATACATATTCCTTCTACTATGAGATTATGCAACTCCCGGAAACCGAAGGAATACCTTATGTGCTATCAAACGTCACAACGTAACTGGGTGATCATAAAGATGCTCTACAAGTATCTCTGAAGGTGTTTGTTGAGTTGGCATAGATCGAGATGAGGATTTGTCACTCCGAGTATCGGAGAGGTATCTCTGGACCCTCCCAGTAATACACATCATAAGCTTGCAAGAAAATGACTAAGGAGTTGGTCATGAGGTGATGTATTACGGAACAAGAAAAGAGACTTGCCGGTAACGAGATTGAACTAGGTATGAAGATACCGACGATCGAATCTCGGACAAGTAACATACTGATGGACAAAGGGAATTACGTATGTTGTCATAACGGTTTGACCGATAGAGATCTTCGTATAATATGTAGGAGCGAATATGGGCAGCTAGGTTCCTCTATTGGTTATTGACCAAGGAGGTGTCTCGGTCATGTCTACATAGTTCTCGAACCCGTAGGGTCCGCCCGCTTAACGTTCGTTGACGATATAGTGTTATATGAGTTATATGATTTGGTGATCGAATGTTTCTCGGAGTCCCGGATGAGATCACAGACATGATGAGGAGTATCGAAATGGTCGAGAGGTAAAGATTGATATATAGGGCGATTGTATTTGGACACCGAAAGTGTTTCGAGACATACCGGGAAGGAATCGGGTCACCGGTAGGGGTTCTGGGCACCCCCCGGGCAAGATATGGGCCTTATGGGCCAAAGGAGGGGACAGACAAGCCCACAAGGGGGCTGGTGCGCCCCTCCCTTGTTTGGCCAGCCCTAGGGAAGGAAAAGGGGGAGGGCTAGCCCCTCCTGCCTTTCCCTCTCATAGGAGAAAGGAAAGGGGGGCGCCACCCTCCCCTCCCTTCCTCCCACACTCCAAATAAGGAAGGGGGCGCAGGGCAAGGCAGCAGCCCTAGGTCTGCCGCTAGGTCTCTTGGGGCGCCCTAGGGGCTGCCTCCTCCCCTCCCACCTATATATACACGAGGAGGGGGCGCCACACAAGGACCAGAACATTGTCTTAGCCGTGTGCGGCACCCCCGTCCACCGTTTACTCCCTCGGTCATATTTTCGTAGTGCTTAGACGAAGCCCTGCGAAGATCGCATCACCATAACCATCACCACGTCGTCGTGCTATCGGAAGTCACCCACTACCTCGCCATCTTGCTGGATCAAGAAGGCGCGGACGTCATCAAGCTGAACGTGTGTTGAACGCGAAGGTGTCGTACATTCGATACTTGATCGGTTGGATCGTGAAGAAAGTTCGACTACATCAACCGCGTTGTGAAACACTTCCACTTACGGTCCACGAGGGTACGTAGACACACTCTCCCCTCTCGTTGCTATGCATCTCCATGGATAGATCTTGCGTGTGCATAGAATTTTTTTGTCTTCCATGCTACGTTTCCCAACACTGGGCACATCCGCTTCCTCTCTGCACCATCTGCTCTAACCAAAATCCACTACTTCCCTCTATGCCTCCCTCTCTGCTCACCCTTCGAGCTCACCATGGCCCGGCAGAGGGTGACCATGTACGCGATTCTGACGCCAGAGCGTCACCTCCAGCTCTCGAGGAGATCCGGGCTAGGCGTGCCACTCCTGGATCGCAGTCAGCCTGCCTCCGGACTCGCTGGAGCAGGAGGAGGGGGAGGAAGAGAAGGAATAGAAGGGGAGCCACAACCAGAGGGGGAGCCACAGCCGGAGCAGAGCAACAACAGCCCATGAAGGGGGCAGATCCATAAGAAGAGGACGCAGAGAAGCCGGAGTTTGTTGCGACCTTCACCATGGAGGATGCCATGGTGAAGTTCAAGGTCGCTCAAGTGCCGGAGATGGCAGAGCAAATTACCATCCTGGACTCCAATCAAGATAAGGTCTATATGGAGGCCAAATGACGCTACATTCGGCAAGAACATGCGGAGATCGAAGAGCATTTGGCTGAACTAGAAGCAAAGGGTGAGGCGTAGACCGACGCGAAGGCAGAGCTGGAGGAGCCGGAGTTACGGCTACCGTGCATGTACCCGGAGCCCAGCACAGAGATCGTGGACATCTTCGATGAGAATGATAGTGTAGTGTAGGTTTTAGTTGATCTACGTAGCACGTAGGTTTTCCTCTTTCATGCTTTGTATGGATTTAAAGTTTGAAAATATGAGGCATTTGAATGCAGACAAGAAAATTTGAGGGTTGCTCGATCACTGCCCACGGACAGTCCTGAGCATGTTCGCGGGCGTTTGTGCGGACGGATCTAGTGTCCACGGTTGTAGATGCTCTAATAGTAGAAGAAGGGATTTTCAAAATTGTTGTTTTATTCATGAGTCAAGATGTAGAAATTATGAAGCTGACAGTTTAGCCAAAAAAATTATCTCTAGATTTTAGTAGAGACGTGTGGTTCGGTGTTTCACACAATATTATAACCATTCCTCCCAACTTTATTGAATAAATAAGATGAGGTTTCTAGGAAAACTTTATATTAGTTAATGAAATTTTATGGTCCGTACATAGGGACCATCCATTATGTACTCGTAGAAAGAAATTCACTTTTATTTAAACTTTTTTCCTAACGGAGCCCGGCAAGGTGCGAAAATGCTGCACTCGTTCTGCTACCTCTAACGGACTAGTATATCTAGTGTCAGACTAGACTGTCTAGCTTTCTGAAAATAAGAATATGTAGATGGGATCTGATGTCCGTGGTTGTAGATCCTCTGATGATAGAAGAAGGGATTCTCAAGATTATTATTTTATTCATTAGTCAAGATGTAGAAGTTATGAAGCTGACAGTTTGGCCAGATTTTCTTTATCTATTGATTTTAGTACACACATGTGGTGGTTTGGAGTTTCACACGATATTGTAGCCATTCCTCCGAACTTTGTTGAATAAATAAGACGAAGTTTCTAGAAAAACCATCATATTAGTTCGGAAATATTGACGCCCACACGTGTGGACGTTTGCATCTCGTCCACACGCGTGGATCCGCGTCCGTTCGTGAGCGCACGAATCTTGGCATGTTTCTAGTGCCACGTAAGACTGGTCTGGTGTGTGGGCGTTCAGTCGGTCGCCCGCACGGCCGTTTCACCACACAGGAGGGGCTGATGTGGGGGCGTTCAGCAGTTCGCCCACACGTCATTTTGCACGCACACACAAGGGCTAGTGTGTGGGTATTTGGCATCTTGCCCACACGTCCTTCTCTTCTCCCACACCCAAGCTGCTAGTTGCCATGTGTTTTTGCACTGCACATGGCAACTGCCCCTAGTGTGTTTTTATAAGCAGGTGGCAACTCTCTTTTTTTACCCGAGTTTGCTATATGTTTTGCAGGATACACGGCAACTACCTACTGTGCACGTAAGCAGATGGCAACTCTCTTTTACCGAGTTGTCATATGTTTTTGCATGGTACATGGCAACTGCCCTAACGTGCATGTACATGGCAACTGCCCTAACGTGCACGTAAGCAGATGGCAAATCTTCCTTTTTACATGGCAACTGCCTTAGCATGCTTGTGAGCACATGGCAACTCTCTCAACTGCCTAGTGTTAGTATGTGGCAACTCCTAAAGTTATGAAATCATGGCAACTACATTAGATCAGACCATACATGGCAACTGCAGTTGAGCAACCATGGCAACTGCAGTTGTCCGACATGACAACCGTAGTTCAGCGACATGGCAACTGCAATTAAACGAACATGGACGAGGGTCTGGACCATGGCAACTGCGGGCGCACGGTGACCGTCACGCGTGGCGTGCGAGACCAGGAGGTACGAGGCCTGACATACGGGCGTGTGGGCGTTATCAACTTCGCCCACACGCACGCGTGTGAGAGGGATCGGGAGGGAAAAAAGAGGCGTGTGAGCGCTAATTGTTTTGCCCACACATAGGTGTGTGGGCTGTTCCTCTTATACACCACATAAAATGTGTGGGCGGACTCCCTAACGCCCACACGTGTGGCACTTATCGACGTCCTACTAGTTAATGAAATTTAAGGGTACACATAGACCATCCATTATGTACTCATCGAAAGAAATTCAAATTTTTATTGGATTTATTTCTTTTCTCCAACGGAGTCCAGCAAGGTGCGAAAATGCTTCACTCGTTCTGCTAGCTTTTACGGACTAGAATATCTAGCTTCCTCAAAATAAGAATATATAGCTGGGATCTGATATTCGCGGTTGTAGATGGTCTAATGATAGAAGAAGGGATTTTTAAGATTGTTATTTTATTCATGAGTCAAGATGTGGAAATTATGAAGCTGACAGTTTGGCCAAATTTTCCGAAAATTCATCTTTGCGCCCGCGCTGACGAAAAAAATCAAAACAAATAATAAAAACTTCAAAAAATTCCAATTTTTTTGTGTGGCAGACAATTTGATGCGTGAGGTCCGCTCCAATTTTCAAATCATTTGGACATCCGAGGAGCTCTCAGCAAAAAAGACAAATTGCGGGTCTGTAAAAATGTTTACTATTCATGTACTGTTTTGTCCTGATTTGTCTATTTTGCTGAGAGCTGTTCAGATATCTATATGACTTGAAATTTGGAGCGGGCCTCAGGTATCAAATGTCTACCGCACAAAAAAAATAGATTTTTTTTAAGCTTTTACGAATTTTTTTCTAACCGGGTGCAACTGAGCCTGGACACCGAAACGCCCTACTATAAATTTTTTTCTTATCTCTTGATTTTAGTACACATGTGTGGTTTGGTGTTTCACATGATATTGTAACCATTCCTCCGAACTTTGTTGAATAAATAAGACGAGGTTTCTAGAAAAAAAAACATCATATTAGTTAATGAAATTTTTCGGGTACACAAAGACCATCCATTATGTACTCGTAGAAAGAAATCCAATTTTGTTGGATTTAATTTTTTTTTCCCAACGGAGCCTGGCAAGGTGCAAAGATGCTGCACTCGTTCTACTAGCTCTAACAAACTAAAATATCTAGCTTCCTCAAAATAAGAATATCTAGCCAGACCAAAATTCACTTAGTGGGCGCCAGACGTGTATTCTAGAAAGTTAGTCTCGGGACGTAGACATCTCCAGCTGGCGGCTCACCCTTGTGTGCAAGTGCAGCGCCACACCACGGCCGTTAAGGGAATTTTCTTTTATACAGGATCTTTTTCAGTTGAGTACGACCCGGTCGCAATGGATATTTTTCGGGCCGTTAACGTAACCGATTGTTGTTTGGCATGGGAATTGCCCAACCCTCCTTCCTCAGCGTCCTCGCCAGACCAAAGAAGGGCGGAGCATCGCCTCCGTTTGCACCCACGTAAGTACTCACGTCCACCGGCGAACTTGCATGGGATCCCTCCCCCCTCCTCTTCAAATACGCGCCTCCCGAGACGAGGGGAATCAAGCCAAGCACCTGCACCACGCTAGCTAGCTGCCTCCTCTCTCCTCTCTCCTCTCCTGCCTGCCTGCAGGTGCAGAAAGAAAAGAAAGTACGCGCAGCCGTCGCATGTCTTCGGAGATGGAGTCCACTGGATCGAACCGGCCGTGCTGCACGCTGGGCAGCGCGGGGGCGGACGTGCATTGCCATGCCGACACGACATTCTCCTGTGTGACAAGCCATGCCCAGGCGCACCGCACCAGCTCCCTCGCGTCCAACCACCGCCTCACGCGCGTCCAGCCCGAGCCCAACCATGTATGCGCGGAGGTTTCGGCCAGGGCGATGGAACTGGACCCCTGGGTAGCGCGCCTAAGTGCCGCCGAAGCCGGTAGCACGCGTGTGCCGCCGCCCAACAACGTCCGCACGGAGGTTACAGCCAGGGCGATGGGCCTCGACCCCTGGGCTACGCGCCTACGTGCCGCCGCAGCCGGCAGCACACGTGTGCCGCTGCCCAACGACGTCTGCACGGAGGTTACAGCCAGGGCGATGGAACTGGACCCCTGGGTAGTGCGCCTATGTGCCGCCGAAGCCGGCAGCACGCGTGTGCCGCCGCTCAACGACGTCCGCACAGAAGTTACAGCCAGGGCGATGGGCCTCGACCCCTGCGCCGTGAGCCTACGTGTCGCCGTAGCTGGTCGCACGTGTGTCCCGCTGCCCAGCGATGTCCGCGGCAGCTGCGAGGCCACGCTCCTGCTTTTGGCCAGGTGGGTAGGCCTGGACGTGGGGGTTGCACGCCTGCGTGCCGCCGCAGCCTTCCGCACGCTCCGGGTTGAGTTCGCTGCCGCGCCGCGCATGCCACTGCGCGTTGTGATGGCTGTCGCGCTGTGGAGGAAGGTGGCGGCTCACGGCGTCGTCCACCAGCCGGACCATGCGCTGCAGCGCCTGGTTACCTTGTGGCGGTGGCGACGATGATCGGGGGAGTGCACCAAGTAAGGACGGCCGTAGTGGACGTTGAGGAGGATTCGATCGACTACGCGATTGGGGGAGCGCACGAAGTAAGGATGGTGGCAGTGGACGTTGAGGAGGACTCGGTCGACTGCGCGATCGGGGGAGCGCGCGAAGTAAGGACGGGAGCTTTGCTTATTCGTTTAGTATATCTACTACTGGTCTACTCATATGCGTTGCAACAGGAGAAAATTGACGTATTGCTACGAAAAAAGATAAGTTTACATCCACCAAGCTCCGTCATCACCAAAACGCTGGCACAAGCTCCGGAGTAAATGTAATATTTCCTGTCCATGCATTTAGTTGACTTACTCAATCACACTAAGGGAACTTTTAATAAAATTATATTGTAATCTTACATATCATTTTGTATTAAGCCCAAATCTAGAGTGCAAATGTTTCCATGAACTACTGGTCCGATGAGCGGAGGATTCCTAGTTTCAATCGTAGATTCAGTGCACACACACCCGATGCGTTTGGTCTCTATGTGAAGACGATATGTGGTGCATCACATACAGAACACTGCTGAACCTTTGGTGCGGAACTAGCTTTTCTCTATGTTTGAATCTCTAAACCATATTGAAGTGAGTAGGTTGGTTGTCACCATGTGTGCTATTTTTCATGCCCAAATGAAATTAATAAGGGGAGCACCAGAGCCAAGCTAGTATGCACGGTTTTTGTCAACTGTTTCATTGACGAGTTGCAAGTTTTGAAGAAGCCGGTTCAGAGATTGCCCTTGCCATCGTCAGGCGTTGCACCACGATGGTTACCACCTGCGCTGGAACTTCAAAAGTTAATGTTGATGGTGCAGCTTTCACGGATGGCACAAGAGGATCATTCAGTGCAGTAGCTCGTAACGAGGCTGGAGCCTATCTAGGAATCTTCTGCTATGATTGAAGAACTGGACAAACCTGAAATTTTGGAAACTTTGGCCTGCCGAGAGGGGCTGACTCTTGCAGCAGACTTGAACTTGTCACATACTCCCTCCCTCCTAAAATAATTGACTCAACTTTGTAAACTAACTTTAGGACGAAGGGAGTATAAAGCAAGCATTAGATTGCAAAGTTCTTGTCGCTGATTTGGCAAAGGGGTCTTCACGGGGGAACGACTACAATAGAATCTGAGCTTACTGTGCAAAAATAGAAAAATTGTTGCTGGGCCATCGGATGAGAGATCGACCGCATAGATTCTGATTACGCGATTTTTGCACAAAATATGCAGCAAGGTCCGACGCTCCAAGCAAATTTGCTTTCGATGCCCTCCCTATCCAATCCCAAATCCCCTACACACCGGTGGCAGCAGGACCGAAAAATCCTCGGCGGCGGCGGAGGCGGAGGCCCGGATCCTCAGCCAAGCTGGGCGAGCACGCCCAGAAAATGTACCGATCCATATCTTCTCCGATGGCTCCTAACCGGTTCGTCGTGGGCGCTGCAGTTTGACGCAGATTAGAAATGATTTCAAATTTTTTGGATTTACTTTTTTTCCACGGAGCCTGGCAAGGCGTGAAAATGTTGCACTCATTCCGATAGCTCTCACGGACTAGAATATCTAGTATCGGACTAGAATATCTAGCACGCAAAACAACGAGGGGTAGCTGGACTAATATTCAGATAGTGGGCGCCAGACGCCAGACCATGTTTCTAAAAAAAGTCATAGAAATCTTACGGGTACATAGACCATCTTGTTGTTTTTATTGTTATTGTTGTTGTTGTACATAGAGACCATCCATTATGTGTTCATAGAAAAAAAATCCAAATCTTTTGGAAAAAAAATTCCAATGGAGCTCGGCAAGGTGCGAAACTGTTGCACTCGTTCTGCTAGCTTTGAGGAACTAGAATATCTAGTGTCGGACTAGAATATCTAGCTAGACCAAAATTCAGATAGTGGGCGCCAGACGCCAGTCACGTATAGTAGGAGTAGTTTGAAAGTCTGGTCTAGGGAAGTAGGCATCTCCAGGTGGCGGCTCGCCCTCTTGTGCAAGTGCAGCGCCACACCACGGCCGTCAACGTTGTTGATTATTGTTTGGCATGGGAATCGCCCAGCCCTCCTTCCTCCACGTCCTTGCCAGACAAAACAAGGGCGGCGCGTCGCCTCCGTTTGCACCCACGTACGTACGCACGTACATCCACCGGCGATCAACTTGCATGGGATCCCTCTCTTCGTCCTCAAATACGCGTCGCCTAGGGCGAGAGGAATCAAGCCATGCACATGCAGCTGCACCACGCTAGCTAGCTGCCTCCTCGTCGTCCACCCCCGTCTCTCCTCTCCTGCCTGCCTGCAGGTGCAGGAAGAAAGAACGCGTAGCCGCCGCACGTCTTCGGAGATGCTGTCCACTGGCGTGAGGCGGCCGCGCTATGCGCTGTGCGGCACGGGGGCGAACGTGCACTGTCATGCCGACGCAGTGTTCCTCTGCACGCCGTGCCACGCCCAGGTGCACTGCACCAGCTCCCTCGCATCCCGCCGCCGCCTCACGCGCGTCCCACCGCCCAACCACGTCCGCGCGGAGGTTCCGGCCAAGGCGATGGGCCTCGACCCCTGCGTCGCGCGCCTACGTGCCGCAGTTGGCCGCACGCATGTCCCGCCGCCCAGCGACGTCCGCGCCCGCTGCAGGGCCGCGCTCCAGCTTTTGGCCAGGCGGGTAGGCGTGGACGCGGGGACTGCGCGCCTGCGCCGCAGCCTTCCGCACGCTCCTGGTCGAGTTCACCGCCGCGCCGCACATGCGGCTGCGTGTTGCGATGGCTGCCGCACTGTGGATGGAGGTGACGGCTCACGGCGGCGTCCACGACCCTCGGTATGTGCTCCAGCGCCTGGCAGCCCGGGCGCACGTGCTGGACAGTTTCCTTGTGGTCATGGTGGCAGTGATCGGGCGCGCGTGCCAAGTAAGGACGGCCGCAGTGGACGCGGAGGAGGACTCGATCGAATGGGCGATGGTGAAATCACGGACACCACGGGAGCTTTGCTTATTCGTTTAGTATAACTATTAATAGCAAATATGCTTGTGCGTTGCAACGAAGAAAATTAATGCATTGCTACGACAAGAAGACATTTCTCCAACTAAAAAACACTCCACAGCGAGGCACAAACTCCAGAAGTCAATGCAATATCTACCGTTTATGGATTTAGTTGATTTATTATTACTCAATCATCCTAAGGGAGCTTTCAGTAAAATTATATTATAATTTTACATATCACTAACACAAATACCCGTGCGTTGCAACGGGGTATAGCAAGTTTATATAACACCATAAAAATCAACAACAACTATCATCCGCATAAATATGCAGATTCTTCGTTATCCAACCTTAACTGGCCAAACCTGGAGAGGTAGTAAGTTTATCATGCGCTACACTACATATTCTGTCAGAAGTATAGCACAACAAACATCATAAGTGATCCAAGTTTTCACATGCACAAGTGCAGAAGGTTGTAAAAGTATATCCTTTAACCATACAAAAATTTCAAGAATGTAAAATTTAAAAGCTGCGACAGATTGACACTCACCTACTGTTTTCAGTAAAGATATGCATAGGAACCTTCCATGTGGATAAGGCACCTTGATCATGGAACAAAATACGTTCAACCACAACTGAACGATATAGTACTGCTGACATGCTATAGGCATTTTTAAGTTAATGCAACCAATTTACAAGCCCCGTAAATCAAGTCCTTGTATTTCTAACATCAAGCCTTGTGTGCAATAATATGAGCACATGCAACTCCTTCATCTATCGGTATTATACAATAAGCGTAGCATAACCCGTGGTTGCAACAATATGAACACACGCAACAATCTATTTATTATCACAAACGAGATACAAGCCTGGCACATAATGATCAGGTCTTCAAATATTAAAAAAAGTAATGTCTTTGAAATTAAAGGATTGAATTTTACATTCTAGTGAATGAAGCAGGATTGACTATGGCAAATGAAAGAAATCATGCTCATAAAAATTTTATAAAATAATATATGCAGATCATCCTCTTCCATGCGAGAAAAAACACTCACATAAGACTGTTGAAGCTCTGTTCTCAGTTTATGGGATGCAGTAAACACCAGAGAAAATAGAGTGTTTGACAAAAAAACTACCACATTAGGGGTTGCCGTCCCACTGAACTACCACATCCTATATACCTAAGAAGTTCATCCCCATTACCATATTTATCCAAACATGCAGGCTATCTACATCAGCATCTAGCCAAGTCAGCAATTATAAACATCCATACGTACCACATCAGGCCTTCAGTTTCCACTTGCATGCAAGCAGACCGAAGCCCAGCCCCCTCTTGCCTCTTGTGTTTTGTTTCCTACGGTAAACAACTCCATCCACTTTATGCATGATCCCGTGTCATTAATTATGTTTAACCAGCGCACAGATTGCGTTGCAAGGTGTATACTCACATGACGGACGTTTCCCATCCCCAATCCTTTATCTTCTTCTCTACTTTATAAAGTTCCACCACACCATCTGCTTCGTCTCCCTTAATCAGCGGTGTCATTACATCCTTTCCTTAAACTCCCCCATGCCATCCAGCTTCCAGCCTCTAATCACGACAAATAAAGGTTAAAATCTTGGGGCAACGCGTTGTGGTGACCGCAGGATCAGCTCAAGTTGGATCGTCTTCCTCTGATGCACCCGGGCGGAGCGGATGGTGACCTAGGGCCTGGTCCTCGTCTTCCTCTCCCAGTCTCCCTACCCGAGCTGTTCTGTCATCTGGTACTAAGCACCTACAAGTTAGTGAAGTTACTGCTACTGTAATTGCTGAAGGTGTTGAATTTGTAGACCTCCACTATCGACCGACCCCATGTCGCATGCTGCTGCCGCAGCCGCCGCCGTGACCTTCGCTCCACGGTGGAATTGGTGTCATCTCCAGCGCCTCCACCCCGCATCTCTTGCCTGTTGAATCATGGACAAGTCCCCTACTCTTATCTAGCCTTCGACTGCAGCACCACGCCCATGAGCAGGTAAATAACCCCTGGCGTGAATCCTTGATTGTGTCTCCTAAATTAATCTTGCCCTGCAATTAATTTTGTTCATGCACCTCTATTTCTTCTCATACTGATTATAGTGCTCGGCGAAATTTGTATTCTCCATTGCCTGCAGGTCCTCCCCCTCATGCCATCTGTTCCATGTAGCAGGCTATTCCTTTTTTGTGTGTGTGAAATGTATCAAGTTATTCCTGATTGTTGCATTCCTAATCCTCCTGTAATCTTTCTACTTCAGCGTGAGGTTATGCTACATGATTTGCTTATCATGTCCTCCCCCTCATGGCATATGTACCATGTGGCAGGCTATTCCTTTTTTGATTTGTGGAAATTGTAGCAGGCTATTCCTGATTGCTCCATTCCTAATCCTCCTATTATCTTGCAACTTTAGCATAAGGTTGTGCTATATGATTTTCTTATTATTTTTGCCATGCCTTCTGTAATTCTGTTTAGAGATGGATGAAAGATCGAATTATTTGTTGCATGTTTATTGATTTGGGTTTTTTACAAATTATGACATCTAATCATTTCTTATATCAGAACAACGAAGCATATATGATTAAGGTATGATACGTCTCCAACGTATCTATAATTTTTGATTGTTCCATGCTATTATATTATCAACCTTGGATGTTTCATATGCATTTATATGCTATTTTATATGATTTTTGGGACTAACCTATTAACCTAGAGCCCAGTGCCAGTTTCTGTTTTTTCCTTGTTTTAGAGTATCGCAGAAAAGGAAAATCAAACGGAGTCCAATTGACCTGAAACTTCACGGAACTTATTTTTGGACCGGAAGAAGCCCACGGAGTATCGGAGTTGGACCAAGAGAGTCCGGGGCTGCCCACGAGGGTGGGGGCGCGCCCACCCCCCCTGGGCGCGCCCCCTGCCTCGTGGACAGCCCGGAGGTCCACCGACGTACTTCTTCCTCCCATACATACCCATATACTCTAAAAACTTCGGGGAGCACAATAGATCGGGAGTTCCGCCGCCAGACGCCTCCGTAGCCACCGAAAACCAATCTAGACCCGTTCCGGCACCCTGCCGGAGGGGGAAATCCCTCTCCGGTGGCCATCTTCATCATCTCGGCGCTCTCCATGACGAGGAGGGGGTAGTTCTCCCTCGGGGCTGAGGGTATGTACCAGTAGCTATGTGTTTGATCTCTCTCTCTCGTGTTCTTGAGGTGGTACGATCTTGATGTATCGCGAGCTTTGCTATTATAGTTGGATCTTATGATGTTTCTCCCCCTCTACTCTCTTGTAATGGATTGAGTTTTTCCTTTGAACTTATCTTATCGGATTGAGTCTTTAAGGATTTGAGAACACTTGATGTATGTCTTGCGTGGGATACCCGTGGTGACAATGGGGTATTCTATTGATCCACTTGATGTATGTTTTGGTAATCAACTTGCGGGTTCCGCCCATGAACCTATGCATAGGGGTTGGCACATGTTTTAGTCTTGACTCTCCGGTAGAATCTTTGGGGCACTCTTTGAAGTACTTTGTGTTGGTTTGAATAGATGAATCTGAGATTGTGTGATGCATATCGTATAATCATACCCACGGATACTTGAGGTGACATTGGAGTATCTAGGTGACATTAGGGTTTTGGTTGATTTGTGTCTTAAGGTGTTATTCTAGTACGAACTCTAGGATAGATTAAACGGAAAGAATAGCTTCATGTTATTTTACTACAGACTCTTGAATAGATCGATCAGAAAAAATAACTTTGAGGTGGTTTCGTACCCTACCATAATCTCTTCGTTTGTTCTCCGCTATTAGTGACTTTGGAGGGATAGTTATGTGATCCAATTAAGTTATTATTGTTGAGAGAACTTGCACTAGTGAAAGTATGAACCCTAGGCCTTGTTTCCTAGCATTGCAATACCGTTTACGCTCACTTTTATCATTAGTTATCTTGCTGTTTTTATATTTTCAGATTACAAAAACCTTTATCTACCATCCATATACCACTTGTATCACCATCTCTTTGCAGAACTAGTGCACATATACAATCTACCATTGTATTGGGTGTGTTGGGGACACAAGAGACTCTTTGTTATTTGGTTGCAGGGTTGCTTGAGAGAGACCATCTTCATCATACGCCTCCTACGGATTGATAAACCTTAGGTCATCCACTTGAGGGAAATTTGCTACTGTCCTACAAACCTCTGCACTTGGAGGTCCAACAACGTCTACAAAAAGAAGGTTGTGTAGTAGACATCAAGGGGTACATGTAGTGTTCAGTCAAAAAAATTATTCTGACAGGAAACAGTAGGATATCTTATAAAAATAAGTTAAAGTTAACAATCATGCAAAAGATAGAAATAAGGAAAATGATCACATCAGATTATCGAGCCATTCTTGAGCAGTACATATTGCTTTCCTAACTCTATGGGGTAACGCCATATATAATTCATGTTTAAAAGTTTCCTTCCAATTGTCAAAAAGCCCATGTGCCTCACCATCATGCCTTTGTTCTTACCAAAATATGAAGCATCCATTTAGCTTCCAATTATTTTTCCCAAAGTGTGGCCCTTATTTCAGTTTCTTTCAAGACTGCCAAGGGCAACCCATGCGCAAAAACAAACAAACAAATAGTTTAGAACCCAATAATTAACCATGAAGCGCTAACGACATTTTCTCACAAAATCATAGATTAACTAGCTGCATGGATAATATAATTTCATCATTATATATTTTGCCAATTCTAAATCATATGTACCATGCATGAAGAAAAGATAGTTATATTTAATAAATATTTTAAAATTATATAATAACACATATGTATAATCAGCTTTAGTTATTGTATTATTAATCCAAATATTCATGTTCAATAAAATCAAATCACATTAGTATATTTTACAACGTATTCCGCAGCAACGCGCGGGGTTTTATCTAGTTCAAAAAAGTGACTGATAACTACCAAAAAATTAATTTTGTGACTAAAAACTACCACTTTCGGAAAATGACTAGTTTAGACGATTTAAACGTGTTTATGACATGCGGGGCCCGTCTGTCTGGGCTGATGTGGCAGGAAAGTCAACTACATTATTTTGAACCGTTAAGTTGACCGTTATGACAAGTGGACCCCGCACGTCAGCATCACCTTCTTCTTCCTCCTCCTCCCCCTCTCTCTTTGGCATTTCAACAAACACCTTAATTACCAGCAGTAGAGGAGCACACCGGCGAGCTACTACCACTTGGCGCGCAACCTGGTCGCCGCCGAGTCGCCGGCGCCGTTACTCAGGTGCTTGCGTTAGTGGTGGTAGTCCAAGGGGCGGCGCAGGCAGGAGGATGATGGGAGGCGGCGGAGCTGGATGGAGCACGGGGCAAGGAGGAGGCCACTGACGAGACACTCGGCAGTGAGGGCCAACAGCACAACGGCGGAAGGAGGGAGGCGATGGTGGTGGATGGCAAGGGAGGCAAGCAGCTCGGCCCTGGCGTCAGACAGGGGTCGCGGAGGAGACGCGGGAGGGCTTCGAGCGAGTGATACGTCTCCAACGTATCTATAATTTCTGATTGCTCCATGCTATATTATCTACTGTTTTAGACATTATTGGGCTTTATTTTCCATTTTTATATTATTTTTGGGACTAACTTATTAACCGGAGGCCCAGCCCAGAATTGCTGTTTTTGCCTGTTTTAGGGTTTCGAAGAAAAGGAATATCAAACGGAGTCCAAACGGAATGAAACCTTCGGAAACGTGATTTTCTCATCAGATAAGATCCAGGAGACTTGGACCCTCCGTCAAGAAAGCCACAAGGTGCTCACGAGGGTAGGGGCCGCCCCCCCTAGGGCGCACCCCGCTGCCTCGTGGGCCCCTTGAAGCTCCACCGACGTACTTCTTCCTCCTATATATATATCCACGTACCCCCAAACGATCGGGGACGGAGCCAAAAACCTAATTCCACCGCCGCAACTTTCTGTATCCACGAGATCCCGTCTTGGGGCCTGTTCCGGAGCTCCGCCGGAGGAGGCATCGATCACGGAGGGCTTCTACATCATCATCCAAGCCCCTCCGGTGAAGTGTGAGTAGTTTACTTCAGACCTACGGGTCCATAGCTAGTGGCTAGATGACTTCTTCTCTCTTTTTGGATCTCAATACAATGTTCTCCCCCTTTCTCGTGGAGATCTATTCGATGTAATCTTCTTTTTGCGGTGTGTTTGTTGAGACCGATGAATTGTGGGTTTATGATCAAGTCTATTTATGAATAATATTTGAATCTTCTCTGAATTCTTTTATGTATGATTGGTTATCTTTGCAAGTCTCTTTGAATTATCAGTTTGGTTTGGCCTACTAGATTGGTTGTTCTTGCCATGGGAGAAGTGCTTAGCTTTGGGTTCAATCTTGCGGTGTCCTTTCCCAGTGACAGAAGGGGCAGCAAGGCACGTATTGTATTGTTGCCATCGAGGATAACAAGATGGTTTTTTTTATCATATTGCATGAAACTATCCATCTGCATCATGTCATCTTGGTTAAGGCGTTACTCTGTTTTTAACTTAATACTCTAGATGCATGCTGGATAGCGGTCGATGAGTGGAGTAATAGTAGTAGATGCAGAATCGTTTCGGTCTACTTGTCTCGGACGTGATGCCTATATACATGATCATACCTAGATATTCTCATAACTATGCTCAATTCTGTCAATTGCTCAACAGTAATTTGTTCACCCACCGTAGAATACTTATGCTCTTGAGAGAAGCCACTAGTGAAACCTATGGCCCCCGGGTCTCTTTCTCATCATATCAATCTCCATCACTTTACTATTGCTTTGCTTTTACTTTATTTACTTTGCATCTCTATACCAAAAATACCAAAAAAACATTATTTATCATCTCTATCAGATCTCACTTTCGTAAGTGACGGTGAAGGGATTGACAACCCCTAAGCGCGTTGGTTGCGTTGAGCTATTATTTTTGTGTAGGTATGAGGGACTCGAGCGTAGCCTCCTACTGGATTGATACCTTGGTTCTCAAAAACTGAGAGAAATACTTACGCTACTTTGCTGCATCATCCCTTCCTCTTCGGGGAAATCCAACGCAGTGCTCAAGAGGTAGCAAGAAGAATTTCTGGCGCCGTTGCCGGGGAGTCTGCGCAAAAGTCAACATACCAAGTACCCATCACAATCCCTATCTCCCGCATTACATTATTTGCCATTTGCCTCTCCCCCACTTCACCCTTGCCGTTTTATTCGCCCTCTCTCTCTATCCTCCCTCTCTATTTTCCTCTTTTGCCCGTTTGCTCTTGTTTGCTCGTGTGTTAGTTTGCTTGTTTGTCGCGATGGCTCAAGATAATACTAAATTGTGTGACTTCACCAATACCAACAATAATGATTTCCTTAGCACTCCGATTGCTCCTCTTACCGATGCTGAATCTTGTGAAATTAATACTGCTTTGTTGAATCTTGTCATGAAAGATCCATTCTCCGGCCTTCCTAGTGAAGATGCCGCTACACATCTTAATAGCTTCGTTGATTTGTGTGACATGCAAAAGAAAAAAGATGTCGATAATGATATTGTTAAATTGAAGCTATTTCCTTTTTTGCTTAGATATCGTGCTAAAGCTTGGTTTTCATCTTTGCCTAAAAATAGTATTGATTCATGGAACAAGTGCAAAGATGCTTTTATCTCTAAGTATTTTCCTCCCGCTAAGATCATCTCTCTTAGAAATGTTATTATGAATTTTAAACAACTTGATCATGAACATGTTGCACAAGCTTGGGAGAGAATGAAATTAACGATACGTAATTGCCCTACTCATGGTTTGAATTTGTGGATGATTATACAAAAATTTTATGCCGGATTGAATTTTGCTTCTAGAAATCTTTTAGATTCGGCCGCGGGAGGCACTTTTATGGAAATCACTTTATGAGAAGCTACTAAACTCCTAGATAATATTATGGTTAATTATTATCAATGGCATACTGAAAGATCTACTAAAAAGGTGCATGCGATAGAAGAAATTAATGTTTTGAGTGGAAAGATGGATGAACATATGAAATTATTTGCTAATAAGAGTGTTTCTTCTGATCCTAATGATGTGCCCTTGTCTACTTTGATTGAGAATAATAATGAATCTATGGATGTGAATTTTGTTGGTAGGAACAATTTTGGTAACAACGCGTATAGAGGAAATTTCAATCCTAGGCCTTACCCTAGTAATCCCTCTAATAATTATGGTAATTCCTACAACAATTCTTATGGAAATTATAATAAGATGCCCTCTGATTTTGAATCTAATATTAAAGAATTTATTTCTTCGCAAAAGAATTTTAATGCTGTGATTGAAGAAAAATTACTTAAGGTTGATGATTTGGCTAGGAACGTTCATAGAATTGCTCTTGATGTTGATTCTTTGAAACTTAGATCTATTCCACCTAAGCATGATATCAATGAGTCCCTCAAAGCCATGAGAATTTTCATTGATGAGTGCAAAGAAAGAACCGCTAGGATGCGTGTTAAGAAAGATGCCTTTATAAAAGTGTGTTCTTCTAGTTCCTATGAAAATAATGATGAAGATCTAAAAGTTATTGATGTGTACCCTATTAAATCTTTGTTTTGCAATATGAATCTTGATAATGATGGGACTGAATATGATCCACCTTTACCTAGACGGCATTCTAAGAATTCGGAATTTGTTGATCTTGATGCTAAATTTGATAAAAGTGGGATTGAAGAAATTAAAACCCTAGATGTTGCTAAACCCACTATTATGGATTTCAAGGAATTTAACTATGAAAATTGCTATTTGATTGATTGTATTTCCTTGTTGCAATCCATGCTAAAATCTCCTCGCGCTTATAGTCAAAATAAAGCGTTTACTAAACATATCGTTGATGCCTTGATGCAATCTTATGAAGAAAAACTTGAATTGGAAGTTTCTATCCCTAGAAAAATTTATGATGAGTGGGAACCAACTACTAAAATTAAAATTAAAAATTATGAGTTTTATGCTTTGTGTGATTTGGGTGCTAGTGTCTCTACTATTCCCAAAACTTTGTGTGCTTTACTAGATTTCCATGATTTTGATGATTGCTCTCTAAACTTGCATCTTGCGGATTCAACTATTAAGAAATATATGGGAAGAATTAATGATGTTCTTATTGTTGCAAATAGGAATTATGTGCCCATAGATTTTATCGTTCTTGATATAGATTGCAATCCTTCTTGCCCTATTATTCTTGGTAGACCTTTCCTTAGAACGGTTGGTGAAATTATTGATATGAAGGAAGGGAATATTAGATTTCAATTTCCATTAAAAAAGGGCATGGAACACTTCCCTAGAAAGAAAATAAAATTACCATATGAATCTATCATGAGAGCCACTTATGGATTGCCTACCAAGGATGGCAATACCTAGATCTATTCTTGCTTGTTATGCCTAGCTAGGGGCGTTAAACGATAGCGCTTGTTGGGAGGCAACCCAATTTTATTTTTATTCCTTGCTTTTTTCTCCTGATTAGTAATAAATAAATTATCTAGCCTCTATTTTTGTTGTGTTTTTTGTGTTTAATTAGTGTTTGTGCCAAGTAGAACCGTTGGGAAGACTTAGGGAAAGTCTTGTTGAACTTCCTGTAAATAACAGAAACTTTAGCGCTCACGAGAACTGCTGTCATTTTTATTTGGAAAGTGATATTTAGTTAATTCTTTTTGCAGATGATTAATAGATAAATTACTCACGTCCATAAATTTATTTTAGAATTTTTGGGGTTCCAGATCTTGCGCTAGCTACAGATTACCCTTTCTCGTGGAGATCTATTCGATGTAATCTTCTTTTTGCGGTGTGTTTGTTGAGACCGATGAATTGTGGGTTTATGATCAAGTCTATTTATGAATAATATTTGAATCTTCTCTGAATTCTTTTATGTATGATTGGTTATCTTTGCAAGTCTCTTTGAATTATCAGTTTGGTTTGGCCTACTAGATTGGTTGTTCTTGCCATGGGAGAAGTGCTTAGCTTTGGGTTCAATCTTGCGGTGTCCTTTCCCAGTGACAGAAGGGGCAGCAAGGCACGTATTGTATTGTTGCCATCGAGGATAACAAGATGGTTTTTTTTATCATATTGCATGAAACTATCCATCTGCATCATGTCATCTTGGTTAAGGCGTTACTCTGTTTTTAACTTAATACTCTAGATGCATGCTGGATAGCGGTCGATGAGTGGAGTAATAGTAGTAGATGCAGAATCGTTTCGGTCTACTTGTCTCGGACGTGATGCCTATATACATGATCATACCTAGATATTCTCATAACTATGCTCAATTCTGTCAATTGCTCAACAGTAATTTGTTCACCCACCGTAGAATACTTATGCTCTTGAGAGAAGCCACTAGTGAAACCTATGGCCCCCGGGTCTCTTTCTCATCATATCAATCTCCATCACTTTACTATTGCTTTGCTTTTACTTTATTTACTTTGCATCTCTATACCAAAAATACCAAAAAAATATTATTTATCATCTCTATCAGATCTCACTTCCGTAAGTGACGGTGAAGGGATTGACAACCCCTAAGCGCGTTGGTTGCGTTGAGCTATTGTTTTTGTGTAGGTATGAGGGACTCGAGCGTAGCCTCCTACTGGATTGATACCTTGGTTCTCAAAAACTGAGGTAAATACTTACGCTACTTTGCTGCATCATCCCTTCCTCTTCGGGGAAATCCAACGCAGTGCTCAAGAGGTAGCAGCGAGGCAGGGAGGAGGCGCTTGGGGCCGGCCATGGCAGGCGGTGAAGGCAGGAAACGGGGAAGCAGATGGGTGAGAGGGATGGGGTTCACGGAGGCCGGCGACGTTGGAGTAGAGTGGTGTGAGGGTGTGGCTGCGGGCGTGTTGCTCGGTTGTTGAAGAATTGACTACTGAAGGAAGGGAAGGCGGGCTGGCGCGGAGCTCCGACGACGGACAGAGCAGAGGCCGAGGCGCCATGGCAGGGCGAGCTCACGCGTGTGAGAAGCGAAGGCAGGGAGGAAGGGAAAGGAGAGGTGGCAGGGGGCGACAAGCTGAGGAGCTCGCCGGCGTATAGAGGGAGGTCCGGCAAGTCTTCCATCGCGGTAGAGGTGCACATGAGGTGTTTGCTAAAATTCCACATAGAGAGAGATGAGGGGGAAGAAGGAGGTGATGCTGACGTGTGGGGTTCACTTGTCATAAGGGTCAACTTAACTGTTCGAAATAATGGAGTTGACTTTCCTGCCACGTCAGCCTTGACAGACAGGCCCCACATGTCATAAACATGTTTAAATCATGTAAACTGGCCATTTTCCGAAAGTGGTAGTTTTTAGTCACAAAATTAACTTTTTTTGGTAGTTATCAGTCACTTTTTGAATGTGGTAGTTCAGTGGGACGACAACCCCTAATGTGGTAGTTTTTTGTCAAACACTCGAGAAAATAGCACAGATCAGACGTGAAAATAGAATCACTTTATAAAATGATACCAAAGGAATCAACATTGTTATAATCTGATAAATAATTTGAAGTTTGGAAATTATTCTGCTCAAACAATTGTAGCATGTAATTTCTTTGAATATATGCAGTGTAATTTTGTTCAAATAATGTGCAGGTAGG
This sequence comes from Triticum urartu, assembly GCF_056163025.1. Classification (NCBI taxonomy): domain Eukaryota; kingdom Viridiplantae; phylum Streptophyta; class Magnoliopsida; order Poales; family Poaceae; genus Triticum; species Triticum urartu. Next base: position 544,445,441 of record NC_141877.1, read on the forward strand.
AAATACACTGCTTCCAAAAATCTACTGTATATATACTATGATGAGTGACTTGAGTGCAATTCTTCATAGGAAGGATAGGTAAAATCGCATAATCAGCATAGAAGACACAGTTGAGGCGGCCGTTGGAAACCTGTCGTTTTAGTGTTTTTAGGATGGTGCGGCGTCCTAAGAGCAACTCTAGCAGACCTCGCATCCCGCCCCAGCCCGCAAAATAACCACCAAATTGCGGGTTGGAGCCGGAAAATCGGCACGATCAGACCCCGTATCCCGTCCCGGCCCGTAAATATTTTTGTGGGGCGCGGCAAATCTTCTCCCCCAATCTCTATCTTCATGGGCTGGGAGGCTGACCGAGCTCAATCCTTATCCCGTGCGAGATTTGGCGGGAGGGACATTTCCGCGCACCGCTTCCCGCTTCCCGCACTCTCCGCCACCATGGCCCCCCTTCGCAAGCTCCGGTTCCTCCTCCCCGGCCGTCCTTCGTCGCCATGGACGACCCAATGCTGCCCCCCGTCACCGTCGAGGTCGCGCACGCTCCTTCCCCTTCGGCGGATCTTGTCGCCGGCCATGTTGGCCCTGCCGCTGCCGCCCAAGCACAAGTCGCGCCTGCCCGCAAGCGGTAGGGCAACATGGTCGTGCAGGGCGGGAATCCGGCTGCCCCCGCCGCGATGGCCCGCGCTCCGGGCGCCAACGCGGCAGCGCGATCCCGGTCGGTGGCGGAGAAGGTCGACAAGGTCGCGGGCGTAAAGCGGAGGAAGGTTCCGGCTTCAAAGAAGCCACCTTCTTCAACCTCTCACTCCATCCCCCCGCGAGGAGGTGCTCCGGCGATGCCGTTCAACGGTGCCGCTCCTCCCGCGAGCGAGGTGTTCGACGAAATGGCCGGAAGGTATGCGTCTTCGGTCTTGGCGATTCCCTTTCATTTTTCGCCATTATTCTCGATAGCTTGTGACTTGTTATCGTTCGCTATAGCGATGGTTCGAACAATGCAACAAACGAGTTCGTGAACTTGTTGGACACGAACGCGGTTGACATTGATCAAGCCCCTTTCAAACCATTCGACTACAATGAAACGGAGGGCGGCGTGGATGATCATGGTTGTGCGGACGAATTGGAGGAGATCGGAGCGGAAGCGTTTGAGCAATCGCAAGCAAAATCTGGGAAAAGCATAAGATCGAAGAACTACACGATCTTGGAAGATCAAGCTTTGATTCAAGCATGAAGTGCGATATCTCTTGATGCATGCATGGGTACTTCTCAAACTTCCAAAAGATATTGGCAAAGAATCGAAGATCAATACTTCTGCATTATGGCAAAGCATCCCAATAGGACTCCACGCACATTTCGGTCGCTTCAAGGGCGTTGGGAGAATATCAAGCCTATGTGCAGCCGTTGGGCAGCTTGCTTGGAGCAAGTACGCAATGCACCTCCAAGTGGCACCGTGGAGTCCGACTATGTGAGTTTGTTTTGCCTTTGTTCAAATTGTGCATCATCATATTGCATCATGGGAAATGATTGGATCACTTCGTTCACATTGTGTAGGACAAGATTGCTCAACATAGATACAAGGACATGGAAGCTTCGGAAGGCAAAATTTTCAAACTAGAGCATTGTTGGGAGTTGCTCCAAAAGTGCGAGAAGTGGTAGTTGATCGACAAAGAATCCCCACCAAAGAGAGGCTCACTTACAAACATGGATGAAGATGAGGATGATGATGGCCCAAGAAATTTGCACAAGCCCGATGGCGACAAGAAGACCAAGGAGAAGATGAAAAGAGAGCAGGAAACATCGAGTTTGAGGGAGAAGATTGGTGCCATGGTGCAATCCAACGAGTCGATGTTGTTGAAGTCGTTGGAGATCAAGAAAGAATTGGCCGAGAAGAAGGCGAAGGAGAAGCAAGAAAAGTGGCAGTTGCTCAAAGAAGAGGGGTTGCGCAAAGCTGCCATCGAGGAGAGAAGAGCACGCGTCGCTGAAAACAAATCCATGTCCATGTTGCTCGCCGAAGAGAACAAGATCATGTCAATGAACCGCAATGACATGGACGACCTCATCAAAACATGGCATGATATGGCAAGGAGAGAAATCTTGAAGAGAAGAATGGTGGCGTCGGCCGGTCCGTGCTACAGTTCCGGTGATGTTTTCTCCGCTCCATATGGTGGCAATGTGGATGATTTCGGTGCGGGAGTTGGAACAAGCGCCGGAGGTGGATTCGGTGGCGCCGATGAACTTCAAGGTGGACTCGATGGTGGAGTGAAGATCGATCAAGATGATGCCGGACATGGACGCAAACCTTTTGCAGGGCCCTCTTTTGCGTTAGCCGTAGTGAATTTGGCTTCTATTTGCGCGTAAAATTGTTTATGTTGTTTCATTTTAAACTTGTTTGTGAAATCTTATATCAAATGTGAGATTTACATTTTATCTGTTTGCGGGGCGTCGCGGTGGTGCCCGAATAGATCCCACAGAAACCGATCCGTAAAAAGGCATATTTCGCGAATATATTTTTTTATGGATCCGTTTGAAGGGTCTGCATCTGTGTCAGTCCGCCCCGGCTCGTAAAAACGATTCTGCACGAACTGCAAACACGTTTTGCGAGCCGACGGAATGCAAGATCTGCTAAAGTTACTCTAATTGCGAACTTCAGCAAGTCCCCACCGGATGTGGCAGCTAGCTCCAGCGTCCTCACAAGCAGTGGCCGGCGTCCTCGGTCGCTGGATGAAGTGGCTCACGTGGCGCCGCAGGCGACAAGCGGCTGCTCGTCCGGATCCACAGACGACAGATGCGGTGGCGACTGCGTGTACAACGGAGCCAGCGCCGGCATGCATCGGTGCCTTGGGTCATCACGTACGCAGCGCCTCCATGGCTCCATCGATCCATCCGCGAGGAAGCCCATCCAGCTGCTTATATTAGGTAGCTAACCAACGTTGTGCACTTGTGCTTCAATCAATCAGCGCCGAACAGAAATCAAACGAAGAGTTGATCGGCGAGGCAGTAGCTCATACGTGGATGATTTAAAGCATAGAGAATAGGAGAGATTGTATCGGGAGGAGTAGGAAAGGTGTTGAAATATGAGATGGGCCTAGAGCCCATATGACAATTTCAGATTTGATCTCTAAGGAGCCATGTAAGTGGCATGACAAGGTGGTGGGAAGTTTAGTCCCACCCCGGAAGTGGAAGGAGAGTTGGAGTGGTTTATAAGGGATTCTCTTCCTCATGCTATTAGAGCTTGAAAAGAGATGAGGCTCTCGCGCACTCCTCCGCTCGCCTCGCCTCGCCGAGCCGAGCCGCGTCCACATCATCATATTGACCGACGCCGACAAGAAGGCCGCGGCTACTGCCACCGCATGGCCGATTGGAGGGTATACATCGTTTATCCCTCTTATATTTCTTTCTGTTGTAGCAGTACTAGCCAGAGGCTCCTTTTTAAACGCGCCAATCGTCCACAAAGACATGGCATAATTTGAATCACACAAACAGGTTGATAACATAAAAGTTCATGCCCACAACATCATCCAACCAAGTTCAAAATTCAAACCAAGTTCATGACATAAAAGTTCACACCAACGAAAGGCACATCAACAATCAAGCCGTTGGCATTGGAGGAGCTCCGGCGGAGGCGAAGCCAAACCTCCCCGCGCTAGGGTTTGCGGCGGCAGCGGAGGCGTCGCAGGTGTAGGAAGGGGTGAGGGGGGTGCCGGCGCGGGCGTCCACCAGATCAATTCGCCGACGGCGGCGCGGGCGAGGCTAAGGTGGCGCGGCGGAGAGAGTGCGGCGCGAGCACTCGAGTGTGCGGCGCTCGGAAGCGGGCGCACCAAATACACAACGCGTGATGGCGATTCGGACCGCGCGGCGCGCGCCCAACTCTAATGTCGGGCGCGCGCTTATTGCGCATCCGCTGAAGCCTCTCTACCGATTGCACGCGTGCTAAAAAGGATAAATTTGCGGCGCGACGCTTATTTAGCGCAGCGGTAGGAGCATCCCTTCCACATGAAAAGGGAAGATAAGACGGAGCATGCTAAAATTTGCCATCTTTTTTAATGTTTCTGAATTTTTGTAAAAAAGATCATATAACACATGTGGTAAGCAATCTAACCAATTCAAAAGGAATTCTCGTAAAAAGGTGAACACGTTCGTCGGGTGCAGTGCAACGCAACTGGACACAGGATGAATGAAGAATAAATAAGAACGGTGTGATTTTCGCAACAAAACGACGCACGGGCATAAATAAATAAATCCATTCATTAAACAAGCCAAAAAAATGTTTCAGGCAGTAACAAACGGACACGTGTCTTTTTCCCCTGGAGACGCGAAGCGCACGTTTGCTACTAGCTACAAGTATCCGACTATGATCTGCTCTTGCTTGATAACACAGATTGATTGGCAGTGCAAAACCCTAGCCCGACTCGGCACCCATGGCCGCCATGCAGCATCTATAAGAGCTTGGCGCTCGGGCCAAACCCTCATACCACCACCAGTACCTACCTAGCTACGACGTGCAAGATCGATCGGTCGATCGCCAGGTTAGCTAGCTAGCTACTAGGGCAGCCATGGCGCTGACGAGCGACAACGAGGAGGAGTTCTACAGCAGCCCCGAGGAGGGCGGCGACGACGACGATCGTCTGAGCTTCCGGACCGCCTCCAACGAAAGCGACAATGACGCCGGCGCCGGCGACGACGCCGACGATGATTGCTTGTATGGCGACAGCGACGGCGACGACGACGGCATGTACGATGAATACGAGGGGGACGAGGAGGAGGGGCTGGAGGAGGTGGATGAGAAAGGCGAAGTCCTGGACGAGATGAGGTTCACGGCGACGCAGTACGCCGTGCTGACCATGGACGAGGTGCGCGCGCGGCAGGAGGAGCACACGGCGCGGGTGGCCGACCTGATCGCGCTCCCGCCGGGGCTCGCGGCCGCCGTGCTCCGCCACTTCAAGTGGAGCGCCCAGGGCGTGTGGGAGCGGTGGTTCTCGGACGAGCACAAGGTCCGCGACGCCGTCGGCCTGCCCCCGGACGGCGACGCCGTCTCCGTGGCCGTCAACGACGCGCCCCTCACCTGCTACATCTGCTTCGACGCGCACGCCCCCGGCGAGATGCGGTCCGCCGGGTGCGCCCACTTCTACTGCCGCGGGTGCTGGAGCGGCTACGTGCGCGCCGCCGTCGGGGACGGCGCGCGCTGCCTGTCGATACGGTGCCCGGACATGGGCTGCTCCGCCGCCGTGGTGCGCGACCTAGTCGACGACGTGGCCGACGCCGACGACGCGAAACGGTACGGCGAGTTCCTGGTCCGTTCGTACGTGGAGGAGAGCAAGAGGATCCGGTGGTGCCCGGCGCCCGGGTGCGACCGGACCGTGGAGTTCGACGGCGAGAAGTGCACGGTGCAGCTGGACGCGTGGTGCGCGTGTGGGCACGGCTTCTGCCTCGCCTGCGGCGAGGAGGCGCACCGCCCGGTGGCGTGCGACACGGTGCGGGAGTGGCTGGAGAAGAACCGCTCCGACTCGGAGACGGCGCAGTGGGTGCTGGCCAACACGAAGCACTGCCCGGAGTGCCGCCGCCCCATCCAGAAGAACCAGGGGTGCATGCACATGACGTGCTCGCCGCCGTGCAAGCACCAGTTCTGCTGGCTCTGCCTGGGCCCCTGGGACAAGCACGACGGCGGCAACTACAACTGCAACACCTACAACACCGCCAGGGCGGAGGGCAAGTACACGGAGGAGGAGCTCCGGCGGGCGCAGGCCAAGGCGTCGGTCGACCGGTACCTGCACTACTACGAGCGCTGGGGCGCGCACGAGCGGTCCCGTCAAAAGGCGCTCGAGGACACGGCGGCGCTCGGCAAGGACGGCGCGCAGAGGGAGGCCGTGGCCGCCGCGTTCGGGGTGGTGGAGACGGAGCTCGACTTCCTGGAGGAGGCGTACCGGCAGGTGGCCGAGTGCCGGCGGATGCTCCGGTGGACGTACGCCTTCGGCTACTACCTGGACGACCCGGCCAAGCGCGACCTGTTCGAGGACCTGCAGAGCCAGGCCGACAAGTCGCTGGAGCGCTTGCACGAGTGCGCCGAGAAGGACAGGGCGAAGCTCGTCGCCGAAGCGGCCGGCGAGCACGGCGCGGTCGCCGACAAGTACCTGGAGTTCAGGCCCAGGCTGTCGAGCCTGACGACCGTGGCGAGGAACCACTTCGAGAACATGGCGAGGGCGTTCCGGGACGGCCTGGCCGAGGTCGAGGTCGACCCCGCCGTCGCCGCCCGCCGCGCTGCCGCCGCCCCTCCCCCACCACCGCTGGACGACGACGACGACGAAGACTTCTTCGAAGAGCTGCGGATGTAAATCAATCAATACATGCAGCATCTGTACAACGTAGTAGTAATTGGCTCAACCGACCATATTGGCTAGGACGATTATCAAGTGGGCCAACTCTGCAAACAGTGAAACCAGATTACACCTGATCAAACTGCAATTGTCAACATTTTCTTAAATATTCCCTCTGTCCCAAAATAAGCGAGTACAGTCACTTATTTTGGAACGAAAAAAGTATTTAATAATAGATGTGGGTGTGCTTTCTTGTATAGTGAATTGTTAATTTCTATGAGATCAAAAAATATGTCTCCCAAAGGGTAAGCGTGGAAAATTACCTTAGAGCATCTTCAACACTTGTGTAGACATAGACATATCCATTTACCATCAAAATAACTCGTATAGTTTTGTCTCAAACACACAACATTCATCATTTATGAAACGGAAACACTAATGCCTACACGTATGGGCGTTTGCATCTTGTTCACACGCGTGGATCCACGTCCGTTTATGGTTGCACGAATCTTGGCATGTTTGTGGTACCACGTAGGACTGGGTTGGTGTGTGGGCATTAATCCGGTCGCCTACACGTTCGTTTTCACCACACGGAGGGACTGGTGTGTGGGCGTTTAGCAGTTCGCCCACACAGGGGCTGGTGTGTGGGCATTTATCAGTTCGCCCACACGCCCGTCTCCTCTCCCACACTCAAAGCTGCCAGTTGCCATGTGTTTTGCAGGTTACATGGCAACCGCCCTTGCTGCACGGCTATTCTTCCACCTCCAATGCAAGTCGATGTTTCAACGCATACCGGGAAAGCCATTTGATGCACCCATTTGCAGAAGCCTTGCGGTGCCAGCTTCATTTGGTGCTGGAGATATCTCCCTCCAAAGATATCAATGACAACACTTCACGAATTTATTCAAACTTTTAATTGACTGTGATCTCTACAATTCCAATCCAGCCAGCAATAGAATCAGCTCGACAACCATTGCAAGCATGCACACCGATGACACAACCTTCTTCAAAGCATTATGACCAAGTTGACCAGCTGCATCCCATTTTTGCATGAAGTAGAGACAATGAACTTCATGGACAATTTTATGGCGAAACATTTGATTCTCTCCAAAATAACCCTACATAAGCTTATCATGCCCGACTTGCTTATTCCGATGAACTACCACACGACCGGACACTGAGCCATGATGCTTCAACCTCTTATTTGACATCATATAACACATACAATGTCGTTTCCATTTCAAAATCATTGTCATTGCCCCTATGACGAGTTGTCGAAAAACAACTCAGAAAGCGAACTCATCTGCAAAAAGTATGTATGAACTATTACATTGTCGATGAACTCTGAAATTCTTCATTGCATAAATATTAGGCGAGGAATTTCGTCGAGCAACTTGTTGGCATTGTGCTCTCTAGTTGTTTCGAAGGTGTACTCCGACCTACACCGGTGTCGAGGGGAGATGGAGTAGTGGCTAAACCTGGTGGTGGCGCGACCGTGCGGGCCCGATGGTGGTGTGGTGCTCGTTAGCAATGAGGATGCATGTCAGTCGAAGCGGAAGGTTGCATATGGGGGACACGAGGCGGTGAAAAACCAGCCTCTTGGCTCGGGCCAACATGGATGGGAGTATAGGGGAAGTTGCGTCTCTCCCTCTATGAAGGGGTGAGTTGGGGTGTTTTTAGTGATCACCGAAAAGTTTTTGGGGAAAGGGGATCTCTTGGAACAAAGTTTCTTTAACCCAAATCATCTTATACCATAATTGTTTAGGAAAAGGGATCCACTGGAGATGTTCTTATGACCGTTCAACAATAATGCGTATGGAGCGATCCACTGGAGATGTTCTTATGACTGTTCCACAGTAATGCATATGGAGCGAACTACCTTAGGGTGATTAGTTAGTAGCGGGAAGGGAGAGGGGATGTGAAGATGACAAGGGTTCACATTAAGTTTTTCCCTGCCTTATTAGTGATTTGGTGTGACATCCCAACTTGATGGCCGAGGCACACCCGTCAACCATGTGAGAAGAACTCACTTGGTAAGAGTAAAGAAGAGAGGTAAATAACTGTGTGGGCTGGGCCCCCGAAAGGTGGCAGAGTGAGATGTCTGAAAGAAGATGAAAAGGAAGGGTGCTAGGTTTAGTTAGTTTAAGAAGGTGCAAGAGAGGGTACTGCCAATGAATAATGGTTTGTCGATCTTATGATCTGAAGTTTGTCATAGAGGAAAGTAGATCGAGGCGTAGTGCCTGAAGGGATCTTGTTGGCGATGAAGGTGAGAGGTGATATATTGGTTTCTCCCATCATTAATGATTTTGGGGTGCGTGAGGAGAAGATGTCGGTGCGTAAGAAGGAAGACAAAGAGGACGTGTGTGAAATTCACTTAGCTTGAGAAGAAGGTGTGTCGAAGGATAGGGCATGAGTTTGTGCCCTGGCCTCGTCCGGCGAATAAGTGAAATGACGATGTTGGCGGTGGCGTGAAACCTCTAGAGAAGTGGAGGAGAATGATTTACGATAAAGTAAGAAAGAAGGGCACGTTTACCCCTAGTGTGAAGAACATATGTCTTTGGATTCAATGTGAGAGGGACGAGTACCAACCGAACAAGGATGCTACAGGAACAAAATTTTCACCCGCTAGTCCAAACCAAATGACGGAGATTGGTCCTTGTGATGACCTGACGACATAAAATCCTTCATGGGTGGATGCTCTGAGGGCGCATGTAGTTAGCCGGGCATGTACATGAAGAGGTTTAAAAAAAGTATATTTTGTGGTTGAGTTAAAAAATTCATATTATTTTATAATTGATGTCATCAACCGTTTATATTTATATTATACTAATTTCAGTACAATGTTATGCAAAATTTGAGACCTTTATTTTGAGACTGAGGGAGTATTTTGGAATTTCAGTTCATCTCATCTCAGTTCAAAAGCTCCTTATCTTATATCTTGAAGAAAAACATTTTTTTAGACATTGTGGAGAGGGAGGAGGGGCTGACCGCTGAGTGTTCGAGTGGACCGGACCCTTTGCCAGACGCCGGCGATCCGAACACCCTCCGATTCAACCTCCCCTCACCCCTCCTCCTCCGCCCCACCGCCAGCCCCAGCTCCGGCGATGGACGCGGCGGCGGCTCCGGGCGCCGCGGCGGGAGGGCAGCAGCAGCAGCAGCCCGCGCCTCCCCGGGCGGAGCGGCTCAACGGGGAGGTGCAGAGCCAGCTGAACCTGGAGGGCATGCGGGCGCGCGCGGTGGGGCTCTACAAGGCCATCTCCCGCATCCTCGAGGACTTCGACGCCATCGCCCGCGTCAACCCCAGCGGCTCCCCCAAGTGGTTCGGGCTCACCCATCCCCTCCCCTCCCTCCATTGCTCGCCGCCGCCGCCGCCGCCTAGAGTGAATCCCCGACCTAGGGTTTCGGTGGATCCTCCGGCCCGTGTGCGATAGTTATGCTACTGCTGCGCGATTCGATTGGTTGCTGACTGGTATGGTATGGCGGCTGGCAGGCAGGACGTGCTCGGGCAGTTTTCCATGGTGAGCATGGAGCTCTTCAACATCGTGGAGGACATCAAGAAGGTGAACAAGGGGTTCGTCGTGTACCCCAGGAACGTCAACGCCGAGAACGCTGCAAGTGAGTGAGCTCCTCTGAATTTTTTAAATATTTTTTTTCAGTTATATATATGTGCCATGCGATATCTTTTCCTTTCTCTGGCTAGTAAAATTGTTCTGGGACCATGATGGCCTATGAGCACGCATGATGTTTCGGTTGAATGGGTTCAGAGATTTCAATTTCAATTAGGTGTGAAAATGACACATCTGATACGAAGAACCCTGTCCAGTTTCATAGGCAGGTGTTGTTGTTCTAATTTCTTTTCAGGGATAGATAAGTGTGACAGGGGATCAGTAGAAAATCAACTACCAAAATGCTGTTTCAGGATTTCTCTAGATTGTTGTGATGTGCTGCAATTTAATGGTCCCATGTTGCTTTTGTCAATGCATACGATTATTCTTCGTTTGCTACTAGTATCACATCATGTTTCCTGCTTGACCTGCGTGTGTATTGCAGTACTGCCTGTAATGCTGTCGTCAAAGCTCTTACCGGAGATGGAAGTTGAGGAAACTACAAAGAGGGAACAGTTGTTGTCTGGAATAACGAATCTGCCCGTGCCTTCTCAAATGGAAAAGTTAAAGGTGCTTGATGTGGAAAATGCAAACCTGTATCACACTGTTATTGATTGATCTGTTGGTTGTCTGATAAATAAAATTGGATTTGCTGCCTTTTCAGGCTCGGATAGACATGATTGCGAATGCGTGTGAAACTGCTGAGAGAGTAATCGCTGAGTGCCGTAAGACTCATGGTCTAGGAGCCCGTCAAGGGGCAAATCTTGGTCCTATGTTGGACAAGGCACAAGCTGCAAAGATACAGGAGCAGGAAAGTCTACTTAGAGCGGCAGTAAATTATGGTGAAGGTGAAAACACATTGATGCTTTTTGGACTTCTAAATTAAATAACTCATGTACGTCTCCTATTTGTGTTATGGACCCTCAATGCTGAAATAGCCTGATTCTCAGGATTACGGGTATCGGGAGACCAAAGGCAGATGCATTCATCTCTTCCTAGCCATCTAATGGAAGTACTTGCTACTGGAGACGGGGCTCATAATTTTGGTGATAATTCTGGTAAGATTAGATCGTGTGATATTTCCACATTTTGTCATGCTCTATTAGGATTTTTTATGCCATGTTTAGCTGACATCAAGTGCATCATAACCTTTTGCGTTTAAAGCATGTGTCAGAAAACGCTCCAGTATCAGCATCTAACAGCTATTTATATTTGCAGGCGCCTATCCCAAAAATACACCAGCATTTTCACCTAATAATGTCAGCGCCCAGGGAAATCCAATGCAGGTTTGTGTAGCATCAGTATTAGCACTCATAGAAGTCGTGTACATATTGAAATTGGAATCCATCTTATTGCTCATATTCCTTTTTTGTTGCATGCCATTAATGTTCCCCGCGAGGTGTTGTTTTCCTGTTTACTGGTTGGTCATATGATGTCAGTCCCTGTTATTGTGAACTGTATTAAGTGTTGGTTTGAGTACCTTCTGTTGTTTTTATTTGAGGATTGATGATAGCAATCACTAGCCTGAATTCAATGAAACGTTTGATCCTTTTATCTTAGTCATCGGATGTGTTAACGCTTCATGCAGGCATCTGGAGGACAATTACTTGGCAGATCTGCTCCATCGCCTGGAACTGCCGGAACCCCTAATTTTGAAAATGTGTCTACTCCTCCAATGCCATATGCTAACTCCCCTAGGTCAGGCACCAATATGATGAATACCCCTTCACCACAGCAACATCTGACACCACAGCAGCAGAGGCAAAAGCTGATGCAAGCATCTCAGCAACAGCAGCAGCAGCTGAGGCCATCAGCTGCTGGGATGCTAGCACAGGTAAGGTAACTTTCCTTTTCAGTTTTAAAGAGGTTTTGTTGCGCTTGTGGCATTGGCAACAACAATGTTATCGGTTTCCTGAGCGTATTTCTTATGATTTTGTACTGCTGTCTTGCAAAAATTCTACACTATTTATCCCAACATGGTACTTTTTGGTGCTCACTAAATCTACAATTTTCGGTGCTCACTAAATCTATAATTTTAGCCTACCCCAACTTGTTTGGGACTAAAGGCTTTGTTGTTGTTGTTGTTGTTGTTGTTGTTGTTGTTGTTGTACTAAATCTACAATTTTCTTGTAGAGCTCGGTTCCTCAGTTACAAGATCTACAGGGACAAGCTCAGCAAAAAGTACAGGCATTTTTACCATTGACCACTTCTATATTTTCTAGACATGGAAATATAATTGTTTTTAGTTTCACAAAGCTCATAACTTGCTGTTGAAAACCTTTTGTAGGTTGCTGGCCAACAGCAGATGCAGTACAGCCAAGCACAAGCCTTGTCACAGTTTCAGAATAGGCAGATGCAGGCTGCACGCATGCAGCCAGGCATGTCTCAGAGCCAATTGAACCAAGGAAATCAGTTGAGAAGCCATTTGGGCCAGTTCACTGGAGCTGCAAACAGTGCAATGTATACTGCTGCACAGGCATCTTCAAACTCACAAATGGTTAGATAACACCTTTCTTTTTATTAAGTCATGTAAAAATTATAAGGTTGTTGTTCGAGAGGATAATTATACTCTCTATGGACGTACTCACGAACATTCATGAGCTCATGAAGAAAGATTCGAGTTTGTTCAGTTGTCAGGTTTTCTTCTGGATATTCTGAACATATTCCTGTCCTGATTGAACTGCCTTTTTTGTGTGCATTTTAGATGGCAAACATACCTGGGACTATGCAAACAATGCAGTCACAGTCAATGATGCCGCAAATGCAGGTAAATGCCTTTCTTGTTTGTTATCATCAAGTCACATTGGTTGCAGATGTTTTTGTTGAAACACAGTAGTGCACTGCATTTATAATTCTCCATTTTTTTTCTGCTGTGACTTATTCTTTGCATATCCTTTCTTGCATTTATAAATTCTAATGTTGTTTTCTTATGATTGTTCAGCAGTTTGGTTTGACTGGTGGGCATCCTCAGAGGAGTCATCAAATGATGACCGACCAAAGTATGTACCATTCATCCTCTTTTAGGCTTTCGTCATTATTAATAAATTAAGGAAATGCGTAATTTTCTGTACAGCTATATAGTGTACTTGTGTCATCCTGCTTGGACTACTTAGCTGGTGTGATATAGTCACAGTTCAGAAGAAAACATACATTAATTAACTATTCTTCAGTTAAATTTGGAGCATAATTCAGCATGTATTTACAAAAACGGTTGTCCCGAGGAAAAGTTAGATGCGCTGGTTTTTGATGCACTGCTATTGCAGATATATTTGGGTTTCTTCTGTGCAGGTATCTAGCTCTGTAGTTGTTTTAGATAGTGGTGCAGGCGAAAAGCTTCTAGTCACGTATGATTCATAACTGTGCGCTCTGTATCGTTTCTGTGTCATTTTAGTTTCGATGAAATCCTCCTTGACCCTCCCTAGCGCAGTTTAATTTTAAATATACTTTCTGAGCAAGTAATTCTCCTTTATCGCTTACTGCAGTGTACGGCATGGGAGGCGCAAATACCACGAGCATGATGGGAATGCAAATGCAGCAGCAGCAGCAGCAGCAGCAGCAACAACAACAACAGCAGCAGCAGCAGCAAGGGCTATACGGGAACATGCAAGGAGGCGGTCAGAGCTTGCAGCAGCAGGGCATGGTGGGCCTTCAGAACCAGCAGCAGAACCAAATGCAGAACCAGATGCAAAATCAGATGCAAAACCAGCTGCAGAATCAGATGCCGAACCCGAACTTCCCCCAGCAGAGGCAGCAAAACCAGCAATGATTCATTCAAGCGGGCTAACTAACCGTGTGTTGCCAAGGCGAGGCATGGGTTCCTGGCCAGAGTCGAGGCAGTATTTTCGGCTGGACGATGTTACTCCTGACGACGCATCGTTGCGTCTTCCCTGTGTGCAGTAATGGCATGGGCTACCGATGATTCACCACTGGTTTTGCTTGTGTCCAGTGGCCGTGCACCGTGCAAGTGGTCATGATTGTTCGCCATCGTTGTAAATCGACGTTAGATGCATCAGCTAGAGTAGCTTGCGGGCTGGAATTCGTTGCAAACTATGACATGCTCGGATATGTATGTACTGCACTGCAACTTATGATGCATGCTCGGATAGGCGCATTCTTCAGTCTAAAATATAACCTAAGTCCTGAACTCTGATCCAGGGCAATTCTTGAATTTCAGATGGTTGCTGTGAAATAGCTGGGATTTTGTTTTCTTTGTAATCGCACAAGAGCTGGTGATATGTTTGATTGGTATACACCTAATGACTTCTTGGCATCTGAATTGTTAGCGCCCCTGCCAGGAAAGGCACCCACCACAGCGCCAACGACACGCGCGGTACACGGGTCAAGCGTGTACCATGGACAAACCCCCGCTTCACTGGGCCGGACTGGGCCAACCAGCTACACTCGAAGGGCCACGCTACTTAAGCAAGGCGAGTCGGCTACCTACTTTCCCTTCCACTTGTTCTTGTGTTCATCTTGCATCGAAGAACTCCTACCAATTCTTGTAATCTCCTGTACCTAAGCTACTACTTCAGAGAGCTAAACCAAGAGAGGATCAATGTAATCATAACATCTGGTATCAGAGCCCAACCACCTCCCTTCCATCACTTCCGATCTGGCCAATTTCGTGAAAACCCGACGCCTTCGACAAGCTAGATCGCAGATCGAGGAGATGGATCCGTCGATGAAGGAGTACATGGACCGACTCACCAAGTCCATGGACGAGATTCGGGTTGACCTCCGCAACAACACCGCGGCGGTGCACGCGAACATGACCAAGCTCGACGACCTGATCACCTGGCGTCCGGACCTCGAGCGCCGCGTCTCCGAGCTCAGCGACGCGGTGATGGATCTCCGTCAAGGGCGCGCGCCGGCGCCAGGGGCGTCTGGTGCGGCAGCGTTGGGGCCCTCGACGCGCGAGCCGCCCGTTGCAGCGGACAGCGGCCTCCCTGCGGTTGTGGATCGCGCGGCGACGCTACCCCACGGGTCTACGGACCACGGCGACGTTTTTCTTCACCGGGAGGCACCGGTGACCCCGTCGGTGTCTCTCCCAAGCACCGGTCAGTTCCTGCCCCAATCCCCAGTTCCACCTCTCTCACCTTTTGCACACGCGAGTCAGATGCTCGTGGGTCTGGGGCAAGCCCACCCATCCATTTCGTTTCCGTCGTTCTTGGGCGAAAATCCTTGTATCTGAAAAACCATGTGTGAGCAATATTTTGCAATGTTTGGGATCCACAACTCCTTCTAGGTTCCTATGGCCGCCCTGAATTTCCCAGGCTCAGCGGCGGTGTGGTTACAGTCCATACACTCCAAGTTATCTACCTTTGATTGGGCGTGATCGCCACCAATTGCTCATTAGACAGTTCTATACCATCCATCAGACGACCACAGTTACTGATTACATTGAACATTTTGAAGTTTCGGTCAATCATTTAACTTCCTATTCTGAATCATTGCATCCTTACTTCTATCTGACTTGTTTTGTCGAGGGACTCCGGAATGACATCCGCGCCGTGGTGCTGGTGCAGCGACCACCCGATTTGGACACGACGTGTTCCCTGGCATTACTTCAGGAGGAGGTGATGGAGCCAGTGCACCGTGTTCATCCACCAACTCCTGTTGCACGGGTGCCTGATGCTGTTCTGCGCCCAAATGTTCCACTACCCTTGCCGCCTCCACCTACTCCAAGACCAACTTCAGCAAATGCGCCGACGACAGCTAATGATCGTCGCGGCGTCAAAGGTGCACGGGCTGATAGCAACAAACTCAAGGCGCTCCGCGACTACCGCCGAGCACGCGGGCTCTGTTTCAAGTGCGGGGAACGTTGGGGCCACGATCATGTGTGCCCCACGTCAGTGCAGCTGCATATTGTTGAAGAACTGCTCGAGCTCTTCGCTATTGACGCAGGCATCGACGCTTCAACGACACCTGAACCAGGGGCATCTGAAACTGTCATGGCTATCTCACGAACAGCACTGTCGGGCGGGGTTTCAGCTAAAGCTTTCCAACTCCGAGCTTGGATACAAGGGCATGAGGTATTGGTACTGGTCGATTCAGGAAGTACCACATCTTTTGTGGATCAGAAGCTAGCCAAGTCGTTGGACGGAGTGACATCTCTGGCACGCGCGTGCACGGTGCGCGTCGCCGACGGCGGAGAACTCATCTGTTCTTCTGCAGTTCCCCAGTGCACCTGGTACTCTCAAGACCATGAATTCATCACCAACATGAAGGTTCTACCATTGGGTACTTATGATGCCATTTTGGGCTTGGATTGGTTAGAGGAAAACAGCCCCATGTTTGTGGATTGGCGAGCGAAGCGCATTGAAATCCATGCTGCCAATGCAACAATTTGTCTGCAAGGGCACGACGCCCAGTCCACAGTTTGTCACACGATCAACAGCCTGCACCTTCAGAGTCTGATCAACAATGAAGCAGTCACACATGTCATTTTCTTGCACTCGGTCACTTCTGAAGAAGAACTCCTGCAAGCCATTCCTGACTGTATCCGACACGTATTACTCCAATTTGAGGATGTGTTTGGGGAATCAACTGAATTACCACCGCGGCGTTCCTGTGATCATCGGATACCCCTCATCCTAGGAGCACAGCCGGTGAACATTCGTCCGTACAGACATAAGCCAGAACACAAGACTGA
Organism: Triticum urartu; assembly: GCF_056163025.1. Classification (NCBI taxonomy): domain Eukaryota; kingdom Viridiplantae; phylum Streptophyta; class Magnoliopsida; order Poales; family Poaceae; genus Triticum; species Triticum urartu. The sequence continues at coordinate 544,461,994 of NC_141877.1, forward strand.
AATAGAGAAACAAGTGGCAGAACTGCTCCGCGCCGGTATCATTCAAAAAAGCTCAAGCCCTTTCGCTTCTCCTATTATCTTGGTCAAGAAGAAGGACGACTGAGGGAGTCCTAGATTAGGGGGTCTCCGGACAGCCGGACTATCTCCGTTGGCCGGACTGTTAGACTATGAAGATACAAGATTGAAGACTTGGTCTCGTGTCCGGATGGGACTCTACTTGGCGTGGAAGGCAAGCTAGCTAGGCAGTACGGATATGGATATCTCCTCCTTTGTAACCGACCTTGTGTAACCCTAACCCTCTCCGGTGTCTATATAAACCGGGGGGTTTTAGTCCGTAGGACAACAATCATAACATACAATCATACCATAGGCTAGCTTCTAGGGTTTAGCCTCTCTGATCTCGTGGTAGATCTACTCTTGTACTACCCATATCATCAATATTAATCAAGCAGGACGTAGGGTTTTACCTCCATCAAGAGGGCCCGAACCTGGGTAAAACATCGTGTCCCCTGCCTCCTGTTACCATCCGGCCTAGACGCACAGTTCGGGGCCCCCTACCCGAGATCCACCGGTTTTGACACCGACATTGGTGCTTTCATTGAGAGTTCCTCTGTGTCGTCGCCGTTAGGCTTGATGGCTCCTACTATCATCGATAGCGATGCGGTCCAGGGTGAGACTTTTCTCCCCGGACAGATCTTCGTATTCGGCGGCTTTGCACTGCAGGCTAACTCGCTTGGCCATCTGGAGCAGATTGAAAGCTACGCCCCTGGCCATCAGGTCAGATTTGGAAGTTTGAACTATACGGCCGACATCCACGGAGACTTGATCTTCGACGGATTCGAGCCACAGCCGGGCGCGCCGCACTGTCGCGATGGGTATGACCTAGCTCTGCCGCCGAACAGTACCCTAGAGGCCGCGCCCGCATCAGCTCCGACCCTTAGCTCGGAGCCAACTGTGCCAATCGAGGACGGGTGGTTAGACACCGCCTCAGGGGCTGCAGTCTCAACGGCGATCGAGCCAAACACCAGCATAATCCTCTGCGCAGCCCGCGACTCCAAGGTGCCGGACTCTTTTCCGGACCCCGAACCATCCGCGCCCCTGCCAATCGAATCCGATTGGGCGCCGATCATGGAATTCACCGCCGTGGATATCTTTCAGCACTCACCCTTCGGCGACATTCTGAATTCACTAAAGTCTCTCTCTTTATCAGGAGAGCCCTGGCCGGATCATGGCCAACAGGATTGGGATGCGGACGACGAAGAAATTCGATGCCCACCCAACACCCACTTCGTAGCCACTATCGATGATTTAACCGACATGCTCGACTTCAACTCCAAAGACATCGACGGTATGGACGACGATGTAGGAGACGAACATGAACCAGCACCTATAGGGCATTGGAAAGCCACCTCGTCATATGACATATACATGGTGGATACACCCAATGAAGGCAATGGCGACGAGATAGCGGAGGATGACCCCTCCAAGAAGCAACCCAAGCGCCGACGTCAGCGGCGCCGCTCTAAGTCCCGCCAAAGCAAAAGTGGTGATACCGGCACAAGAGATAATACTCCGGATAGTGCCGAAGACAACAACAATCCCCTCCAGTAAGATTTAGAGCAGGAGGGTGAAGGAGCCAGCTCTCCTGAGAGAGCGGCAGATGGAGAGGAGGAGGATGACAATTACATCCCCCCTCCGACGAGGCAAGCCTCGACGACGATGAATTCGCCGTCCCAGAGGATCCCGTTGAACAAGAGTGCTTCAAGCGTCGGCTTATGGCCACGACAAATAGCCTGAAGAAAAAGCAGCAGCAGCTTCAAGCTGATCAAGATCTGCTAGCTGACAAATGGACCGAAGTGCTCGCGACCGAGGAATATAAACTCGAGCGCCCCTCCAAGAGTTACCCAAGGCGCAGGTTACTACCCCGACTGGAGAAAGAAGCGTATGATACGGCTGATCGGCCACCTCGTGGCCGCGATAGATAGGCATTCCAGCCAAAAGCTCAGCCTCCACCCCAACGCCATTCAAATAAAAAGGCATGGGGAGATACGCCAGACCTGCGAGACATATTGGAGGACAAGGAAAGCATTCAAGATCGATCTACGGATCACGAGGGCGCACCACTCTACGAGACGACAAACGTCACGCCGGATACAGTAAAAGCAAATCCGGCCGGGCCGAACACAGCGGGCAAGACCCATTCGAGCTGCGTCGAGATATAGCCCAATACAGAGGCGCCGCACACCCCTTATGCTTCACAGACGAAGTAATGGAACATCAATTCCCAGAAGGTTTCAAACCTGTAAACATTGAACCATACGACGGCACAACAGATCCCGCAGTATGAATTGAGGACTTCCTCCTCCACATCCACATGGCCCGCGGTGATGACTTACACGCCATCAAATTGAAGGAAATGTGCCCTAGAGGCAATAATAAAGTTATTATTTATTTCCTTATTTCATGATAAATGTTTATTATTCATGCTAGAATTGTATTAACCGGAAACATAGTACATGTGTGAATACATAGACAAACAGAGTGTCACTAGTATGCCTCTACTTGACTAGCTCGTTAATCAAAGATGGTTATGTTTCCTAACCATGGACAAAGAGTTGTTATTTGATTAACGGGATCACATCATTAGGTGAATGATCTGATTGACATGACCCATTCCATTAGCTTAGCACCCGATCGTTTAGTATGTTGCTATTGCTTTCTTCATGACTTATACATGTTCCTATGACTATGAGATTATGCAACTCCCGTTTGCCGGAGGAACACTTTATGTGCTACCAAATGTCACAACGTAACTGGGTGATTATAAAGGTGCTCTACAGGTGTCTCCAAAGGTACATGTTGGGTTGGCGTATTTCGAGATTAGGATTTGTCACTCCGATTGTCGGAGAGGTATCTCTGGGCCCTCTCGGTAATGCACATCACTTAAGCATTGCAACTAATGAGTTAGTTGCGGGATGATGTATTACGGAACGAGTAAAGAGACTTGCCAGTAACGAGATTGAACTAGGTATTGGATACCGACGATCGAATCTCGGGCAAGTAACATACCGATGACAAAGGGAACAACGTATGTTGTTATGCGGTCTGACCGATAAAGATCTTCGTAGAATATGTAGGAGCCAATATGGGCATCCAGGTCCCGCTATTGGTTATTGACCGGAGACGTGTCTCGGTCATGTCTACATTGTTCTCGAACCGTAGGGTCCGCACGCTTAAGGTTTCGATGACAGTTATATTATGAGTTTATGAGTTTTGATGTACCGAAGGAGTTCGGAGTCCCGGATGAGATCGGGGACATGACGAGGAGTCTCGAAATGGTCGAGACGTAAAGATCGATATATTGGACGACTATATTCGGACTTCGGAAAGGTTCCGAGTGATTCGGGTATTTTTCGGAGTACCGGAGAGTTACGGGAATTCGCCGGGAGAAGTATTGGGCCTTATTGGGCCATACGGGAAAGAGAGAGGGGCTGCCTAGGGCAGGCCGCGCGCCCTCCCAAGTCCTAGTCCGAATTGGACTAGGGGGAGGGGCTGCACCCCTTCCTTGTTTCCTACTCCTACTACATGGAAGGACTCCTAGTTGGACTAGGAAAGGGGGAATCCTACTCCCGGTGGGAGTAGGACTCCCCTAGGGCGCGCCATAGAGAGGGCCGGCCCTCCCCTCCTCCACTCCTTTATATACGGGGGCAGGGGGCACCCCATAGACACACAAGTTGATCCTTGAGATCGTTCCTTAGCCGTGTGCGGTGCCCCCTGCCACCATATTCCACCTCGATCATATTGTAGCGGTGCTTAGGTGAAGCCCTGCGACGGTAGAACATCAAGATCGTCACCACGCCGTCGTGCTGACGGAACTCCTCCCCGACGCTTTGCTGGATCGGAGCCCGGGGATTGTCATCGAGCTGTACGTGTGCTAAGAACTCGGAGGTGCCGGAGTAACGGTGCTTGGATCGGTCGGATCGGGAAGACGTACGACTACTTCCTCTACGTTGTGTCAACGCTTCCGCAGTCGGTCTGCGTGGGTACGTAGATCACACTCTCCTCTCGTTGCTATGCATCACCATGATCTCGCGTGTGCGTAGGAATTTTTTTGAAATTACTACGTTCCCCAACACAAATACCTCCCACTAAAGCTCAAAGGACCAGCGCGACATTGGCTTAACAGCTTGCCAGCGGACTCCATTAGCTGTTGGGAAGATCTGGAAGCCGCATTCCTCGACAACTTTCACGGCACTTATGTGCGACCACCAGACGCCGATGATTTGAGCCACATAATTCAGCAGCCAGAAGAGTCGGCTAGGCAATTCTGGACTCGGTTCCTTACAAAGAAAAATCAAATCATCGACTGTCCGGATGCGGAGGCCTTAGCGGCTTTCAAGCACAACATCCGGGACGAGTGGCTAGCCCGAGAACCTTGGTCAGGAAAAGCCGAAATCTATGGCAGCTCTCACGACGCTCATGACCCGCTTTTGTGCGGGAGAAGACAGCTGGCCGGCTCGCAGTAATAACATATCAAAGAACCATGGTACCTCAGATACCAAGGACGGCAATAGCAGGTCACGTCGCAACAAGCATAAGCGCCGCATTAACAGCGAAAATACTGAGGATATGACAGTCAATGCCAGATTCAAAGGCTCTAAACCCGGTCAGCGGAAAAAGCCATTCAAACAAAGTACGCCGGGTCCGTCCAGCTTGGACCATATACTCGATCGCTCGTGTCAAATACATGGCACCCCAGACAAGCCAGCCAATCACACCAACAGGGATTGTTGGGTGTTCAAGCAGGCCGGCAAGTTAATTGCCGAAAACAAGGACAAGGGGCCGCATAGCGATGACGAGGAGGAACCCCGGCAGCCGCACACTGGAGGACAGAAGAGGTTTCCCCTGCAAGTGCGGACGGTGAACATGATATACGCAACCCACATCCCCAAGAGGGAGCGGAAGCGTGCGCTCAGGGACGTATATGCGTTGGAGCCAGTCGCCCCAAAGTTCAACCCTTGGTCCTCCTGTCCGATCACCTTCGATCACAGGGACCACCGCACTAGTATCCATCATGGCGGATTCGCCGCACTGGTCCTAGACCCAATCATTGACGAATTTCACCTCACTCGAGTCCTTATGGACGGCGGCAGCAGTCTGAACCTACTTTATCAGGACACAGTGCGCAAAATGGGTATAGACCCCTCAAGGATCAAACCCACAAAAACGACCTTTAAGGGCGTCATTCCAGGTGTAGAGGCCCATTGCACAGGCTCAGTTACACTGGAAGTGGTCTTCGGATCCCCGGATAATTTCCGAAGCGAAGAGTTAATCTTCGATATAGTCCCGTTCCGCAGTGGTTATCACACGCTGCTCGGGCGAACCGCATTCGCTAGATTCAATGCGGTACCGCACTATGCATACCTCAAGCTCAAGATGCCAGGACCTCGCGGAGTTATTACAGTCAATGGAAACACAGAGCGCTCTCTCCGAACAGAGGATCACACCACGGCCCTCGCAGCAGAAGCGCAAAGCAACCTCTCAAGGCAATCAACCAGTTCGGCGCTTCAAAGCCCGGACACCTTCAAGCGCGCTTGGGGCAATCAGCAAATAGACCGCCTGGCGCGATCTGAGCTTGCGTAGCAATACAGAGGCCACCCCAATCCCAGGCCAGCGGCAAAACTCGTGCCGCGCGTACATAATTACGCATTAAAAATACCATGGGCACAGGTGGGGAGGGGGCACAACCGCGGCACGCCCCAAAACGCGGCCTAAACCGCACTAGGGGCTTCCCGTTCGGTTATTTTTATTTTTTCTTTCAGGACCTTAATCTCTGGAAACACTGTCCGGCAGCACTGTGGCCGAACACATGATGCAGCAACCAAGGAGGCAGACAGCTACGTTATACCACGGAATTCCCAGGTTGATTACATTAACGAGTGAAATATTCAATTTAATATCATTCCTCAGCTTGCCCTTGGAAGGGACATAGTCCTACTCTTTGCTTATCACACTATCTGTATCACTCTGCTTTAACGCAATTTTTTAATAAGCAATGCATGACATTACGACTATTATCACATTCTTGTTATATATATATCTATGTGTTCATTAATGACGCCTTGCAACCGTACACTCTGGTACGGCCAATAGACCAGGGGCTTACGTACCCCACAATGCGGTGTGAAAAGTCCGAACACTTTCACAAGTGCGGCACCCCGAACTTATAGCATTATATGCATTAGCTCTGAATCATGTCTTTGGTCAAATGTTGGGTTTGCCCGGCTCCTATGTTTTGGTACCTTACGTTCCGCTCTATCGTCTAAGGTAGCGCTAGGAGAACTACTACGATTGTGCTCCGGTTCTGCCGGGCTGAGCACCTCAGTAGAGAAAGCTAAAACTGACTGTCATGATAAGGCGAGAGACTAGTCGCTGTTCGGCGAGGTTTTTCGAGTCCCTAAAGACTTATGCCGCTTAGGGCGAGGGGCCGGCCCAGTCCGGCTTACAGGCGTGTATCGCGCCCCGAATTCGGCCTTCCGAATACCAGGGGCTTCGCCGAAATTTAAAATTATAGAATTCTATGGCTAAGTGAGAGTGATAAAGCATTATTAGTCCGGTTGCCTTGTTCGTTGTGCTGAGCACCTCCCTCGAAGGACCCAAATATGGGAACAAAAGTGCTCAGGTTTATCCCGAACACCCCAGCACTCGTGGCATGGGGGCAGAAGCCGAGGATTAGCCATCTCTCAGATTGGATAAACAGCCAAACAGAAGGTAATATTTTAAATTCAAACAAGCGTTGCATAGCGCACATGAAACATGTTTTCATAAATACAGGATAAAACGAGCGAGTTTACTCAAATATTACATCTTTTGAACACTCATCCGCGATAAGACGGGCACCCGGCAGAACACCCTCATAGTGCATCTCGGGGTGGCGGTGCTCCTTGCCCTCCGGCGGCCCCTCCTTGATCAGCTTCATGGCGTCTAGCTTGACCCACTGCAATTTCACACGGGCGAAAGCCTGGCGTGCACCTTCAATGCAGACGGATCGCTTGACGACCTCCAGCCGTGGGCAGGCATCCACAAGCCGCCTCACCAGGCCGAAGAAGCTGTTCGGAAGGGCGTCGCCAGGCCACAGCCGGACTATAAAGCCCTTCATGGCCTGATCGGCCGCCTTATGTAGCTCGACCATCTTCTTCAGATGGTCGCTCATCAGCACCGGATGTTCGGCCTCAGCATACTGAGACCAGAACAACTTCTCCGTCGAGCTTCCGTCCTTGGCCTGGTAAAATTGTGCGGCATCGGACACACTACGGGGCAAATCTGCGAATGCTCCTGAAGAGCTCTGGATCCGGGTAAGTAATCAGTAATTTACTTTTACATGCTTGCTTTGCATATAGAAAGCCTTAGCCGCCGCTATCTTCTTCATTGCGTCGATCTCCTGGAGGGCCTTCTGGGCCTCGGCCTTGGCACTCTTTGCGCTCTCAAGGGCCACGGCAAGCTCAGACTCTCGCGTCTTCGAGTCAAGCTCCAACGCCTCGTGCTTTGTCACGAGAGCCTGGAGCTCTTGCTGCACCTCGCCCACCCGAGCCTCGTGCTTCTCTCGCTCGGTGCGCTCCTTGGCCGCTATATCTTCGGCCTTGGTTAGCGCTTGCTTCAGGGTCGCCACCTCGGTCGTGGCCCCTGACAAACATACGATGATCCTGTCATTTTGCAATCGCGTCCTTCTTTATATATACATATCTATAGACGGGGTATTACTTACCCTTGTTCTCCTCGAGCCGCCTCTTGGCAAGGCCGAGCTCTTTCTTGGACCCCTCGAGGCCTGCTTCAGTACGGCGACCTCCGCAGTTAGTGCGGTGGACGCCAGCAGCGAAGCCTGCATATGCATGTTGACACACTTATATTAGACTCCTGCGATATTATTGTTGGAAATATGCCCTAGAGGCAATAATAAAAGCATTATTATTATATTTCCTTGTTCATGATAATTGTCTTTATTCATGCTATAATTGTGTTATCCGGAAATCGTAATACATGTGTGAATAATAGACACCAACATGTCCCTAGTAAGCCTCTAGTTGACTAGCTCGTTGATCAACAGATAGTCATGGTTTCCTGACTATGGACATTGGATGTCATTGATAACGAGATCACATCATTAGGAGAATGATGTGATGGACAAGACCCAATCCTAAACATAGCGCAAGGTCGTATAGTTCATTTGCTAGAGTTTTCCAATGTCAAGTATCTTTTCCTTAGACCATGAGATCGTGTAACTCCCGGATACCATAGGAGTGCTTTGGGTGTACCAAACATCACAACGTAACTGGGTGACTATAAAGGTATACTACGGATATCTCCGAAAGTGTCTGTTGGGTTGACATGGATCAAGACTGGGATTTGTCACTCCGTATGACGGAGAGGTATCACTGGGCCCACTCGGTAATGCATCATCATAATGAGCTCAAAGTGACCAAGTGTCTGGTCACGGGATCATGCATTACGGTACAAGTAAAGTGACTTGCCGGTAACGAGATTGAACGAGGTATTGGGATACCGACGATCGAATCTCGGGCAAGTAACATACCGATTGACAAAGGGAATTGTATACGGGGTTGCTTGAATCCTCAACATCGTGGTTCATCCGATGAGATCATCGAGGAGCATGTGGGAGCCAACATGGGTATCCAGATCCCGCTGTTGGTTATTGACTGGAGAGTCGTCTCGGTCATGTCTACATGTCTCCCGAACCCGTAGGGTCTACACACTTAAGGTTCGGTGACGCTAGGGTTGTAGGGATATGTATATGCAGTAACCCGAATGTTGTTCGGAGTCCCGGATGAGATCCCGGACATCACGAGGAGTTCCGGAATGGTCCGGAGGTAAAGAATTATATATAGGAAGTGCTATTTCGGGCATCGGGACAAGTTTCGGGGTCACCGGTATTGTACCGGGACCACCGGAAGGGTCCCGGGGGTCCACCGGGTGGGGCCACCTGCCCCGGGGGGGCACATGGGCTGTAGGGGGTGCGCCTTGGCCTATATGGGCCAAGGGCACCAGCCCCAAGAGGCCCATGTGCCTAGGGTTCAAGAGGGGAAGAGTCCCGAAGGGGGAAGGCACCTCCTAGGTGCCTTGGGGAGGAGGGATTCCTCCCTTGGCTGCACCCCCCTGGGAGATTGGATCTCCTAGGGCCGGCGCCCCCCCTTGGACTCCCTATATATAGTGGGGAAAGGAGGGCCTCTCATACCACATCTTTGGTGCCTCCCTCTCCCTCTCCAACACATCTTCCTCCTCCATAGTGCTTGGCGAAGCCCTGCCGGAGTACTGCAGCTCCATCAACACCACGCCGTCGTGCTGCTGCTAGAGCCATCTTCCTCAACCTCTCCTTCCCCTTACTGGATCAAGAAGAAGGAGACGTTATGCTGACCGTACGTGTGTTGAACGCGGAGGTGCCATCCGTTCGGCGCTAGGATCTCCGGTGATTTGGATCACGTCGAGTACGCCTTCCTCATCCCCGTTCTTTGAACGCTTCCGCGCGTTATCTACAAAGGTATGTAGATGCAATCCAATCACTCGTTGCTAGATGAACTCCTAGATGGATCTTGGTGAAACCGTAGGAAATTTTTTGTTTTCTGCAACGTTCCCCAACAATTATTTGATCCTCTGTTTGGCTTTTCTTTGTGAACACCGAACAAAGCATCAGGGGCTACTGTCTATGCGGTAATATTTCCACTATATTTTAAAACACTTACCTCAAAGCCTGTTAGAAGGCTGGCATAGACTCCAGTCAATCCGCTCTTGGCGGACTGAACCTTCTGGATCACCGCACTCATGATAGTGCAGTGCTCCTCGTCGATGGAAGCGCTGCGAAGCGCTTCTAGCAGATTGTCCGGTTCCTCTGGATGGACAGAGGTCACCGGCACAGGCGTCTTGCCCCTCTTAGAAGGAGGCCGCCTGTCCGAGCCCGGAACCGCTGGAGAGTCCGCCATGGTGTTCGGCTGAGGGCCGAACTTGGAGCTCTCGGAGGCCCCGTCCCCGCGGCTCCCGGAGTCCGGAAGGTCGCCTTGAGGCGCCTCCAGGACTGTCTCCCCTCGATCCGGTGCCTCTTGAGACAACACCTCGGCGTCGTCGACAGGATGAGGGGAGGCGGCGGTCGGGACTGGATCGCTATCCATGTCCGACAAGCCCAAGGAGCCGTCCGATGATACATCAATACTGGCTCGTGGCGGCCTGCATAATTGCGTTCGGCGTTAGAGAAAGCAGTGCGACAAAGGAATCCTAGGAGTTACTCTGGTATCTGAATACTTACGATCTTCCCGGGGGCTTGACCCTGGGCAACCACTCGCCTTCGCCTTCATCGGCGGCGGTGGAACTGTCCGGAAGGAGTCCTTCCCTTCTTGGACCCTCCGGCCTCCCCAGTTGGGGCGGCCTTCCTTTTCTTGTCTCCCCCAGTCGGTGGGGGAGCATCTTCTTCTTCTTCCTCGTCTTCGGGGGAAGAGTGCCGCAGAGTAATCGGACGGTGAGTCCGATGACGCCTAGTGTCGGGAACTCTTTTGGGTTCCCTTGGCCTTCATGGTCTTCTCCGGCACCTTATAAGGGCCCGGAGTCAGCATCTTCGCTAGAAGAGCGTCTGCGGGGCCTTCGGGCAAAGGAGCCGGACAGTCGATCTGTCTGGCCATCTTCTGCCAGTCCTGTCAAAGGGACGGGAGTTTAGATCCCGCATAGAGTCAATCTATATAAAAAAATAAGTATCCTGTGAAAGGTAAAGCAGCTTACCGCACTGGCTTGGCGCTTCGCGCCGAATCCGCGATCCTAAGTAATAGGGGGAGGGACCTCGACACCTTTGAACAACACCCTCCAGGGGTCTTCATGAGTCGTGTCGAAGAGCCTGTTCAGAGTTCGATGCTACGCCGGATTGAACTCCCACAAGGTGAACTCCCGTTGCTGGCACGGGAGTATCCGGCGGATGAGCATAACCTGGACTATGTTGACAAGCTTGAGCTTCTTGTCCACCATGTTTTGAATACATGTTTGGAGTCCGGTCAGCTCTTTCGAACTACCCCAGGATAGGCCCTTCTCTTTTCAGGAGGTGAGCCGCATGGGGATGCCAGATCGGAACTCGGGGGCCGCTACCCATGCGGGGTCGCGCGGCTCGGTGATATAGAACCACCCCGATTGCCACCCCTTTATGGTTTCCACAAAGGAGCCCTCGAGCCATGTTATGTTGGGCATCTTGCCCACCATGGCGCCTCCGCACTCCACCTGGCGGCCGCCCACCACCTTCAGCTTGACATTGAAGGTATTCAGCCATAAGCCGAAGTGGGGCTTGATGCGGAGGAAGGCCTTGCACACGGCGATAAACGCCGAGATGTTGAGGATGAAGTTCGGGGCCAGATCGTGGAAATCTAGGCCGTAATAAAACATGAGCCCCCGGACGAAGGGATGGAGAGGGAATCCCAGTCCGCGGAGGAAATGGGTGAGGAATACCACCCTCTCATGGGGCCTGGGGGTGGGGATGAGCTGCCCCTCATCTGGGAGCCGGTGCGCGATGTCGTCGGGCAGGTATCTGGCTCTCCTCAGTTTCTTGATGTCTCCCTCCGTGACGGAGGAGACCATCCACTTGCCTCCCGCTCCGGACATGATTGGAGAAGGTCGAGGTGGGAAGTGCGGACTTGGGCACTAGAGCACGAGTGTGCGAAAACGGATGGGTAAGGGAGGAAGAAGGCATGGATGGAAAGGTGAATCCTTATCCCTTTATATGGGCGGACGAAACTAAGCGTCCCCACTTGCCTGGTAAAACTCGCTTATCCCCCAAGCGCCACAATTGATGGTGCGGTTGGGTTACCCACGCCCGTATTGATGAGAATCCCGTAATAAGGGGACACGATCTTGAAGGAAATATGCCCTAGAGGCAATAATAAAGTTACTATTTTATTTCCTTATATCATGATAAATGTTTATTATTCATGCTAGAATTGTATTATCCGGAAACATAATACTTGTGTGAATACATAGACAAACTAAACGTCACTAGTGTGCCTCTACTTGACTAGCTCGTTAATCAAAGATGGTTATGTTTCCTAACCATAGACATGTGTTGTCATTTGATTAACGGGATCACATCATTAGGAGAATGATGTGATTGACATGACCCATTCCATTAGCTTAGCACCCGATCGTTTAGTATGTTGCTATTGCTTTCTTCATGACTTATACATGTTCCTATGACTATGAGATTATGCAACTCCCGTTTGCCGGAGGAACACTTTGTGTGCTAGCAAATGTCACAACGTAACTGGGTGATTATAAAGGAGCTCTACAGGTGTCTCCAAAGGTACATGTTGGGTTGGGGTATTTCGAGATTAGGATTTGTCACTCCGATTGTCGGAGAGGTATCTCTGGGCCCTCTCGGTAATACACATCACATAAGCCTTGCAAGCATTACAACTAATGAGTTAGTTGCGAGATGATGTATTATGAAACGAGTAAAGAGACTTGCCAGTAACGAGATTGAACTAGGTATTGAGATACCGACGATCGAATCTCGGGCAAGTAACATACCGATGACAAAGGGAACAAAGTATGTTGTTATGCGGTCTGACCGATAAAGATCATCATAGAATATGTGGGAGCCAATATGAGCATCAAGGTTCCGCTATTGGTTATTGACTGGAGACATGTCTCGGTCATGTCTACATTGTTCTCGAACCGGTAGGGTCCGCACGCTTAACGTTACGATGACAGTTTCATTATGAATTTATATATTTTGATGTACCGAAGTTTGTTAGGAGCCCCGGATGTGATCACGGACATGACGAGGAGTCTCGAAATGGCCGAGATATAAAGATTGATATATTGGAAGCCTATGTTTGGACATCGGAAGTGTTCCGGGTAAAATCGGCATTTTACCGGAGTACCGGGAGGTTACCGGAACCCCCCGGTAACCTAATGGGCCTAGTGGAGGAAGAGGAGAGGAGGCCTAGGGGCTGCCGCGCGCCCCTCCCCCCCCCCAAGTCCGAATTGGACAAGGAGGGGGGCGGCGCCCCCCCTTTCCTTTCTTCCTTCTCCTCCTTCCCCCAAGTCCTAATCCAACTAGGGAAAGGTGGGGAGTCCTACTCCCGGTAGGAGTAGGACTCCTCCGGCGCGCCTCCTCCTAGGGCCGGCCACACCCCCCCTTTTCTCCTTTATATACGGGGCAGGGGGCACCTCTAGACACACAAGTTGATCCTCGTGATCGTTTTCTTAGCCGTGTGCGGTGCCCCCTTCCACACATGTAACGCCCTCGATGCGGCTATAGCTCCCACGTGTCGAGGCACGACTTAGAGACATAACCGCATTGAAAGCAATATCGCAAGTTAGGCAATCATCACAACATCCCATGTAATATATAGAATAAAAGGGGAGATACATAGTTGGCTTACACTCGCCACGTCACATCAAAGTACATAAATAACATACATCATCCAAACACTCATGGCCCGACTACGGCGCCAAAATAGAAGAAAACCCAACATGCGACACGGTCCCGATCAAACCCCAACTGGGCACCACTATTGATCATTAGGAAAAGACACATAGTAACGCTGAGAGTCCTCATCGAACTCCCACTTGAGCTCGTACTCGTCACCTGGAGCGGAAACACCTGGACCTGCATTTGGAGTAATAGTATCTGTGAGCCACAGGGACTCAGCAATCTCGCACCCTCGCGATCAAGACTATTTAAGCTTATAGAAAGGGGTAAGGAAAATATATGTGGAGCTGCAGCAAGCGACTAGCATATATGGTGGCTAACTTATACGCAAAAGAGACCGAGAAGAGAAGGCAAAGCGCGAGCGAGAATCTAGAGGAACAACCTGCGCAAGCATTACTCCAACACCGTATCCACTTCCCGGACTCCGCCGGGAAGGGGCCATCACGGTAACACACACGGATGATTCATTTAATTAAGTTTATGTTTAAGTTATCTACAACCGGACATTAACAAATTCCCATCTGCCCATAACCGCGGGCACGGCTTTCGAAAGTTCAATCCCTGCAGGGGGGTCCCAACTTAGCCCATGACAAGCTCTCACGGTCAACAAAGGAATAGACCTCCACCCGAGACGTTCCGATCAGACTCGGTATCCCGGTACAACAAGACATTTCGACAGGTTAAAACAAGACCAGCAACACCGCCCGAATGTGCCGACAAATCCCGATAGGAGCTGCACATATCTCTTTCTCAGGGCACACTCAGATTGTCCTAGGTACGGGTACGCCAGCCCAGAGTTGCCCCTGGTGGCCACCGGCAGCTGACAGGTGGACCAACACTCAGAGGAGCACTGGCCCGGGGGGGTTTAGATAAGATGACCCTCGGGCTCCGGAAACCCAAGGGAAAAAGAGGCTAGGTGGCAAATGGTAAAACCAATGTTGGGCATTGCTAGAAAAGCTTTAATCAAGTCGAACTATCAAGGGGTTCCCATTATAGCCCAACCGTGTAAGGAACGCAAAAATCCGGGAACATAACACCGATATGACGGAAACTAGGGCGGCAAGAGTGGAACAAAACACTAGGCGAGAGGCCGAGCCTTCCACCCTTTACCAAGTATATAGATGCATTAAGATAACATAGCAATATAATGATATCCCAACAAGAAAAAAAATGGTTCCAACAAGGAACGGCTCCAATCTTCACCTGCAACTAGCAACGCTATAAGAGGGGCTGAGCAAAGCGGTAACATAGGCAATCAACGGTTTGCTAGGACATGGTGGGTTAGAGGTTTGACATGGCAATTGGGAGGCTGACAAGCAAAAGGTAGGCATCGTAGCATTGGCATAGCAAGAGCGAGCAAACTAGCATAGCTAAGATAGTAGTGCTTTCGAGGGTATGATCATCTTGCCTGCACAGTTGTCAGAGTTGACTGGATCCTCAAAAGCAAACTCAACGGGCTCCTTGTTAGCGAACTCGTCTCCCGGCTCTACCCAAACAAGACAAACAAGCAACAAGGATACAATCAACCACGTGCAAGCTCAAACAATAAGATGCAATGACGATATGCTATGCGGGATGCGTTGCGGGATGCAAAATGCAAGATATGACAGGAAATGCATGAACCTGGCCTCAACTTGGAAAACCAAGTGTGCCACTGGAAAGATGGGATGAAATCGCTTGAAAACGATACAAAGAACGCCGGAATCGGAGTTACGGTTTGGAAATGGCAAGCGATTCAAATATGACACCGGTCTGTGATTTACAGCAAGTAGGCATCTAAATGCAATGAGATGAACATGCTACAGCCACCAAACATGACAACAAAATACATGGCAGGGAAGCATTCAAGATGCTTATAAAAAGACTAGCACTGAGCCACGGCCAATTCATCCATTAAGAGGTTCAAACAAGCATGGCAAAAACGTAAATGCAAAACAGATTTCAGACTTAGTGAAATTAACACTTGTCTGAAATTTCAGGTCATGAAGCCCTCTTCTGAGCAGCAAAACAACATGCTACAGGACCTGATTAGGACAAAGAAGAACATGGCATGGAGCTAATCAACAAGCTTAACACAAGACCCTAAGTGACCTGGGGCCAAAAGGGATCACAAAATATACTAACAAGCACACGAACATAGCTAAACCACAATCAGTTTTCAGACTTAGTGAAAACTGAGACATGCTGAAATATAACTCATGAAGGCATGTAAACGAGCTCAATGCACTCACTACGGTGCAAGTCATGGCAAGGCAAGCATACATCCATTAAGAAGGCACAAAATGCTAGCTAGACATGGCAAGAACAATGGCATAGCATGCACGGATCAACTACAATAGCATTGGCAAAATCGCAAACGAGTTGACGATCTGCCCAGATTCACAACGAAGCAAAAGTAGAGCTCGATTGAATCAAGCTAGGGTGCTCCATAATTGCAAACAAAGGCATGGATGGATAGAGCATAACAAGATTAACAAAACTCCTTTACTGATCATCCTCAAAAGAGGCACGGATCACTAGGAAACAGCTTGGACATATGGCATCATGAACTAAATAATCCCAGACTTAGTGAAAACTACTAAGTCCCTGAAAACAGATTTACCGGGTGCCTCACTTTGCAAGCTTGCACAAGTCACCACACACATCACAAAAATGCATGGGTTGCACCTCTGGAAAGATAACAAAACCCTTAACAAAACATGTGAAGAACTCACGGGCATAGCATGCACACATTAATCATGGCAAAAAAGACAAAAGTCTAAGATGAACTAGCAGATCTGACAATTAACTCACGAAGCCTCCTTCTAACAGCATTTCGGGCATCAAGATGAACTCAAATGAAAATGATGCAATGGAATGAAATGATGTACTCATCGAGACGAACATTTTGATATACTATATGTCCAAAACGGAGCTACGGATGCGGAGATATCACCGGTCAAAGTTAGCACAAAAATTAGGGTTTCGGGGATAAAAGTCAACCGTCGAATTTTCCAGATCTGGATCTGCACGGTTATCGGAGTTCGCCGGAGGGAGCACTGTTCACCACCGGAGATGGCGTCGGCCGGAGTTGGATGGCGAGGCGGCCGGAGAGAGGGAGGCCGGCTCGGGCGACGAGGGTGCCGCGGTGGTCGGCGGGGCGGCGGCGTCCTCGGGCGGCGAGAGGAGGCGCGGGCGGCGGCGTGGTGGCCCGCGGCGGCGGTGGCGGTGGCCCGCGGCGGCGGCGGTGGCGGCCCGCGGCGGCGGCGCCCACCGGAGCCGAGGGAGGCGGCGGCGATCGAGGCGGGGAGGCGCGGGGGCGGCTCGGGCTCGCGGGGGCCCGATCTGGGCCTCCCGGGCCGCGGCGGCGGCGAGATGGCGAGTGCCACGTGGCATGACGGGATAGGGCGAGGGGGCGGCGGCGGACGTGTCCGGCGCCGGGCGGACGTGTCCGGCGCACGGAGATGAAATTAGGGTTTCGGGGAGAGGAGGAGATCCGAAAACGGTGGGGGGGGGTCTATTTATAGGCATAAGTGGAGCTAGGAGAGTCCAAATGAGGTGCGGTTTTCGGCCACGCGATCGTGATTGAACGCTCTAGGAGATGGAGCAGAGTTTGGTGGGTTTTGGGCCAAATTGGAGGGGTGTTGGGCTGCAACACACACGAGGCCTTTTCAGTCCCTCGGTTAACCGTTGGAGTATCAAACGAAGTCCAAATGGTACAAAACTTGACAGGCGGTCTACCGGTAGTAAACCAAGGCCGCTTGGCAAGTCTCGGTCCAATCCGGAAATGTTTAATCCCCACACACGAAAAAAAGCTAGAAATGACCACCGAAGGAGAACGAAGCGCCGGAATGCAAAACGGACAACGGGGAAAATGCTCGAATGCATGAGATGAACACGTATGCGAATGCAATGCACATGATGACATGATATGAGATGCATGACAACAAAAATAACACACGGAGACAAAGACCCGGACCCGAGAAATAAATATAACTTAACGCCGGAAACGGCAAGAGTTGGAGTACAAATTGGGAAAGTTATATCTGGGGTGTTACAACACTCCACCACTACGAAAAGATCTCGTCCCGAGATCTAGGACTGAAAGAACGTCGGGTACTCAGAACGGAGGTGATCCTCACGTTCCCAGGTAGCTTCACGGTCGGAATGGTGTGACCACTTGACTTTGAGAAATTTGATTAACTTGTTGCGAGTCTTGCGTTCAGTCTCTTCAAGAATAGCGACTGGGTGCTCATAAGAGAGATCTTCTTGGAGCTCAATGTCCTCGAAGTTGACGGTGCGATCAGGAGTCTTGAAGCACTTTCGAAGCTGAGAGACATGGAACACGTCATGAACATTTGCAAAGTTTGAAGGAAGCTCGAGTTGATAGGCGAGGTCGCCTCTCGTGGTGACAATCTTGAAAGGTCCCACGTATCTAGGGGCAAGCTTCCCTTTGATACCGAAGCGACGAGTACCTTTCATAGGAGAGACGCGGAGGTAAACATGATCTCCGATCTCGAAAGCCAAATCACGGTGCTTACTATCATAGTAACTCTTCTGGCGGGATTGGGCTGCTTTGAGGTTATCACGAATGACTTTGCACATTTCTTCTGCCTCTGTGATTAAGTCATTACCCAGCAGCTGACGTTCACCGGTTTCAGACCAGTTGAGAGGGGTACGGCACTTCCTGCCATACAGAATTTCAAATGGGGCCTTGCCCGAACTTGCTTGAAAACTATTGTTGTAGGAGAATTCAGCATAAGGAAGACAATCCTCCCACTTCATGCCGAAGGAGATCACACAAGCCCTGAGCATATATTCAAGAATCTGGTTGACATGATCGACTTGACCGCTTGTTTGAGGATGGAAAGCAGTGCTGAAGCGGATGTTGGTGCCCATGGCCTTCTGAAAAGAATCCCAAAACTTGGAGGTGAAGATGCTGCCACGGTCTGAAGATATCACCTGAGGAATACCGTGCAGAGAGACAATTCGAGAGGTATAGAGTTCCGCCAATTGAGCTGCAGTGATCGACTCTTTGATAGGCAGAAAGTGAGCCACTTTGGTGAGTTTATCGATGACAACGAATATAGCATCATTGCGACGCTTGGACTTTGGAAACCCAGTCACGAAGTCCATTTCAATGTGGTCAAACTTCCATTCTGGAATGGCAAGAGGTTGGAGGAGACCAGCTAGCCTTTGGTGTTCTGCCTTCACTCTTCTGCAGACATCACATTCGTTCACGAATTGAGCGATCTCGCGCTTCATTCGAGTCCACCAATAAGCTTGCTTGAGATCCTGATACATCTTCGTACCCCCAGGGTGTATGGAGAGGAGAGAATTGTGAGCCTCATTCATGATCACTTTACGGAGGTCACCTTTGGGTACAACAATTCGATCCTCGAAGAAGAGAGTGTCCTTGTCATGCACTTGTACTTGGACTGGCTCTTGGCAATCCCAATCTTCACCTTTTTCACCATAGCATCAAGAAGCTGGGCTTGGCGAATCTGGTCTTCTAAGGTAGGAGAGACTTGAAGGTTGGCGAGGAAACCTTGAGGAACAACTTGCAGGTTAAGTTTGCGGAAGGCTTCACAAAGCTCGGGTTGATAAGGCTTAAGAATCAGACTGTTGCAGTAAGCCTTTATGCTCAAAGCGTCAGCAATCACATTGGCCTTGCCTGGAGTATACTCAATACTCGGATTATACTCTTGAATCATTTCGACCCATCGAGTTTGCCTGAGGTTGAGATTAGGCTGAGTGAAGATGTACTTGAGACTCTTGTGATCAGTGAAAATGTCCACTTTTCTTCCCAATAGAAGATGTCTCCAAGTCAAAAGAGCATGCACAACTCCCGCCAACTCGAGATCATGAGTGGGGTAGTTCTTCTCATTAGGCTTCAACTGGCGAGATGTATAAGCAACAACTTTCTTCTCTTGCATCAATACTGCGCCAAGACCTTGGAGAGAGGCATCACAAAAGACCTCGTACGGCTTGGATTCATCAGGCAGAGTCAGAACTGGAGCAGTGATCAATTTCTCTTTCAAAGTGTTGAAAGCAATATCACACTCCGGAGACCAAACGTACTTGACGTGCTTCTGAAGAAGATTAGAGAGAGGCTTCGCGATCTTGGAAAAGTTTTCAACGAATCTTCGGCAATAGCTTGCGAGACCGAGAAAAACTGCGGAGTTGCTTCACGTTCTGAGGAGGTTCCCAATTCACAATTGCAGACACCTTCTCAGGATTCACGGCAATGCCCTTGGCAGAGATGATATGACCAAGATAAAGAACCTCATCAAGCCAAAATTCACACTTGGAGAACTTGGCGTAGAACTGATGTTCTCTGAGCTTATCAAGAACCAAACGCAAATGCTTGGCATGATCTTCCTTGTTCTTCAAGAAAACCAGAATGTCGTCGAGATAGACCAAAACGAAGTCATTGGTGTAGGCGTTGAAGATGAAGTTCATCATGCGAGAGAACGTCGGAGGAGCGTTGGCGAGGCCAAAAGACATGACAGTGTATTCATATGAACCAAAACTTGTTCTGAATGCTGTCTTGGGAATATCTTCTTCACGAATGCGAATCTGATGATAGCCCATACGGAGATCAAGCTTGGAGAATACTTGGGCACCTTTGAGTTGTTCGAACAGCTCATTGATGTTGGGAAGTGGGTATTTGTTCTTGATGGTCTTCTTGTTCACTGGACGGTAATCAACACAAAGTCGGTCCGTTCCATCCTTCTTCTTCACAAAAAGAACACCACAACCCCATGGAGAAGAACTAGGCCGGATGAGACCCATTTTCTCTTGCATATCGAGTTGCTTCTTCAGCTCCTTCAACTCTTCAGGTCCGAGCTTGTAAGGACGTTTGCACACAGGTTCCGTGCCGGGCTCAAGATCAATAACGAATTCAACTGGCCGGTGCGGAGGCATTCCTGGGAGCTCTTCTGGAAAGACGTCTTGATATTTGAAACGACTGGAATTTGCGAGATAGCATCCAGTTCACCCTTCTCATTGAGAGAAAACAGACGGATGGTATCATCACGAGCGGCAAAGACAATTACATCCTCAGACGAATGAGTCAATTGAATCTTCCTGGCTGCACAATCAAGCTGAGCCTTGTGCTTAGAAAGCCAATCCATTCCGAGAATAAGATCAATATCCGAGTCACCAAGGACCGTAGGAGAAGCCAGAAATTTGTAGTCACCCAAAGTGATAGAAACACCCGGAACGATGGAGTTAGCATGCATGCGCTTACCAGGAGAGACAACTGCTAAAGGACTAGGCAAAACTCGTGAAGCCAATTCATGCCTAGATGTAAACGGTCTCGAGATGAAACAATGCGATGCACCAGTGTCAAAAAGTACTTTTGCAGGAATATCATTAACATGAAGGTTACCCATGATGACATCTGATGAATCCTTTGCCTGAGCTGCATTCATCAAGTTGACCTTGGCATGCTTGGGGTTATGCTTGACCACTGCTGTACTTGCCGATCTCACAGGAGGAGGAGGAGGAAGACGCCTCTGGTTGAAACACTTGTTGGCATAGTGACCCTTCTGTTGGCACTTGTTGCACGTGACCTCAGAAAGAGGACGGTGGTACGGAGCACTCGATCTTGGAGCTTGAGACGAAGTCTTGTTCTGCAAGCCAGGGTTGGGTGGGTGGGAAGAACCACTGCCACCTTTGCTCTTCTGCTGATACGGCTGACGGAACGGAGGAGGAGGAAGCCAAAACTTCTGCTGCTTGGCCACTTGAGTAGAGGAAGAAGGAGTAACATCTCTGACTCGCTTCTTGGAAGCATCACACCTCAACTGAGCAGCCTCTTGCTTCAGTGCCATGTTGTAGAACTCATCGTATCTCAAGGGCTCAAAGAGAACAAGAGCGAGCTGAATATCTTCTCTGAGACCACCCCTGAACTGATATATCATGCTCTTCTCATCAGGGACGTCCTGCTTGGCAAAGCGGGCGAGCATCTGGAACAACTTGTTGTAGTCATAGACAGACAAAGAGCCTTGCTTCAGATTGCGGAATTCCTCACGCTTGCTTTCAACCACGCTCTGGGGAATATGATGAGCTCGGAAATCTCGACGGAAATCATCCCAAGTGATAACACGTCCACCTCTGGAGTCCTTGTACTGCTGGAACCATTCTGTAGCTTGATCTTTGAGTTGGAAGGAAGCGAACTTGACGAAATCTTCAGGCCTGACGTTGCTGCATTCAAAATGCTTACCCAGATCCACAAGCCAATCGTCAGCATCGGAAGCCTCAACACAATTGCTGAACGTCTTTGGTCCATTAGCAAGGAACTGGTTCAGTGTAGCAAAATGATTCTGATTGTTGCCTTGATTCCCTTGACTGCCTTGATTGCACTCTTGAAGAATTTGCATGATCAGCTGTGTGTTTGCATTGGTTGCGGCCATCACAGCTTGCCATGCCTCTGGAGGAGGTGGAGGTGGTGGCGGATCAGGATTCGGAGTCGTGTGCGTTGGAGGAGCCATCCTGAAGAGGTTGACCACCATTAGCACATAGATAGATAAATATTGAAGCTGAATCCAACGGAATGAGAATTGCAACATATAGTCTTCACATCCGAACAAAATGAACGAATGCATTCCTCTTGAAATGGTCACATATCCATAAATTGAGAAGCCACGTAGAATTAAGGTAGAGAAATAAATCAACAAGGTACGGATCAAGAACGAATAATCGGTAAGAAATCCCAATTTCAAACCAATATCCGTGGAAGAAGAACTAGAGCTACTAGAATTCCCACCTATGAAACTCCCGAACCTTTCCGGTTATGCAATCAGGTGTTGGGGATACAGGGGAAGCATAATATCTCACCCAAACTAGCAAATCCTACATCCAGCTGTATCCATCCTTCAACACATAACCAAGAAACCTTCGGAAACCATCTACCTCAACCTTCGAAAAGCATCCGTTATACAAGTTATGGCGATACTCCCGAACTCCCGCCCCAGTGCTGGGTGGCGTCGAGGTTATCTCACCAACGAACTGCATAAAAGAGATTTTCGATGTCGGCGAACATATCTCAAGTATTCCAGAATTGTAACGATAAAATTATGATGACAACACCTGAGAGCTCAACTCCCCGGGACACTTCCACTAAACCCCTGACAGGAGGCACCAAGACAATGTTCTCATCATAAGCCATCGGAACGATTCCAAGATACCCGCGTGATCCTAAATTTTTTTTAGTGAAATTTGAGAAGAGAAGAGTCAAAACTCTACGTCAGGATGCCTTACCAGAGCGATGAGGAGACTGGGAAGTAAAAAGAATTCCAAAGCTCTCCAATATATAATTCCTAAATGACTCAAAACATTTTTCTAGACACAACTCGGCCTCTAAAAACGATCAAGCAATGGGGCTCCTAAGGTCGGGGAAGGCTCTGATTACCAACTTGTAATGCCCTCGATGCGGCTATAGCTCCCACGTGTCGAGGCATGACTTAGAGACATAACCGCATTGAAAGCAATGTCGCAAGTTAGGCAATCATCACAACATCCCATGTAATATATAGGATAAAAGGGGAGATACATAGTTGGCTTACACTCGCCACGTCACATCAAAGTACATAAATAACATACATCATCCAAACACTCATGGCCCGACTACGGCGCCAAAATAGAAGAAAACCCAACATGCGACACGGTCCCGATCAAACCCCAACTGGGCACCACTACTGATTATCAGGAAAAGACACATAGTAACGCTGAGAGTCCTCGTCAAACTCCCACTTGAGCTCGTACTCGTCACCTGGAGCGGAAACACCTGGACCTGCATCTGGAGTAATAGTATCTGTGAGCCACAGGGACTCAGCAATCTCGCACCCTCGCGATCAAGACTATTTAAGCTTATAGGAAGGGGTAAGGCAAATATATGTGGAGCTGCAGCAAGCGACTAGCATATATGGTGGCTAACTTATACGCAAAAGAGAGCGAGAAGAGAAGGCAAAGCGCGAGCGAGAATCTAGAGGAACAACCTGCGCAAGCATTACTCCAACACCGTGTCCACTTCTCGGACTCCGCCGGGAAGGGGCCATCACGGTAACACACATGGATGATTCATTTAATTAAGTTTATGTTTAAGTTATCTACAACCGGACATTAACAAATTCCCATCTGCCCATAACCGTGGGCACGACTTTCGAAAGTTCAATCCCTGCAGGGGGGTCCCAACTTAGCCCATGACAAGCTCTCATGGTCAACGAAGGAATAGACCTCCACCCGAGACGTTCCGATCAGACTCGGTATCCCGGTACAACAAGACATTTCGACAGGTTAAAACAAGACCAGCAACACCGCCCGAATGTGCCGACAAATCCCGATAGGAGCTGCACATATCTCTTTCTCAGGGCACACTCAGATTGTCCTAGGTACGAGTAGGCCAGCCCAGAGTTTCCCCTGGTGGCCACCGGCAGCTGACAGGTGGACCAACACTCAGAGGAGCACTGGCCCGGGGGGGGGGGGGGGTTTAGATAAGATGACCCTCGGGCTCCGGAAACCCAAGGGAAAAAGAGGCTAGGTGGCAAATGGTAAAACCAATGTTAGGCATTGCTGGAAAAGCTTTAATCAAGTCGAACTATCAAGGGGTTCCCATTATAGCCCAACCGTGTAAGGAACGCAAAAATCCGGGAACATAACACCGATATGACGAAAACTAGGGCGGCAAGAGTGGAACAAAACACTAGGCGAGAGGCCGAGCCTTCCACCCTTTACCAAGTATATAGATGCATTAAGATAACATAGCAATATAATGATATCCCAACAAGAAAAAAAATGGTTCCAACAAGGAACGGCTCCAATCTTCACCTGCAACTAGCAACGCTATAAGAGGGGCTGAGCAAAGCGGTAACATAGGCAATCAACAGTTTGCTAGGACATGGTGGGTTAGAGGTTTGACATGGCAATTGGGAGGCTGACAAGCAAAAGGTAGGCATCGTAGAATTGGCATAGCAAGAGCGAGCAAACTAGCATAGCAAAGATAGTAGTGATTTCAAGGGTATGATCATCTTGCCTGCACAGTTGTCAGAGTTGACTGGATCCTCAAAAGCAAACTCAACGGGCTCCTCGTTAGCGAACTCGTCTCCCGGCTCTACCCAAACAAGACAAACAAGCAACAAGGATACAATCAACCACGTGCAAGCTCAAACAATAAGATGCAATGACGATATGCTATGCGGGATGCGTTGCGGGATGCAAAATGCAAGATATGACAGGAAATGCATGAACCTGGCCTCAACTTGGAAAACCAAGTGTGCCACTGGAAAGATGGGATGAAATCGCTTGAAAACGATAGAAAGAACGCCGGAATCGGAGTTACGGTTTGGAAATGGCAAGCGATTCAAATATGACACCGGTCTGTGATTTACAGCAAGTAGGCATCTAAATGCAATGAGATGAACATGCTACAGCCACCAAACATGACAACAAAATACATGGCAGGGAAGCATTGAAGATGCTTATAAAAATACTAGCACTGAGCCACGGCCAATTCATCCATTAAGAGGTTCAAACAAGCATGGCAAAAACGTAAATGCAAAACAGATTTCAGACTTAGTGAAATTAACACTTGTCTGAAATTTCAGATCATGAAGCCCTCTTCTGAGCAGCAAAATAACATGCTACAGGACCTGATTAGGACAAAGAAGAACATGGCATGGAGCTACTCAACAATCTTAACACAAGACCCTAAGTGACCTGGGGCCAAAAGGGATCACAAAATATACTAACAAGCACACGAACATAGCTAAACCACAATCAGTTTTCAGACTTAGTGAAAACTGAGACATGCTGAAATATAACTCATGAAGGCATGTAAACGAGCTCGATGCACTCACTACGGTGCAAGTCATGGCAAGGCAAGCATACATCCATTAAGAAGGCACAAAATGCTAGCTAGACATGGCAAGAACAATGGCATAGCATGCACGGATCAACTACAATAGCATTGGCAAAATCGCAAACGAGTTGACGATCTGCCCAGATTCACAACGAAGCAAAAGTAGAGCTCGATTGAATCAAGCTAGGGTGCTCCATAATTGCAAACAAAGGCATGGATGGATAGAGCATAACAATATTAACAAAACTCCTTTACTGATCATCCTCAAAAGAGGCACGGATCACTAGGAAACAGCTTGGACATATGGTATCATGAACTAAATAATCCCAGACTTAGTGAAAACTACTAAGTCCCTGAAAACAGATTTACCGGGTGCCTCACTTTGCAAGCTTGCACAAGTCACCACACACATCACAAAAATGCATGGGTTGCACCTCTGGAAAGATAACAAAACCCTTAACAAAACATGTGAAGAACTCACGGGCATAGCATGCACACATTAATCATGGCAAAAAAGACAAAAGTCTAAGATGAACTAGCAGATCTGACAATTAACTCACGAAGCCTCCTTCTAATAGCATTTCGGGCATCAAGATGAACTCAAATGAAAATGATGCAATGGAATGAAATGATGTACTCATCGAGACGAACATTTTGATATACTATATGTCCAAAACGGAGCTACGGATGCGGAGATATCACCGGTCAAAGTTAGCACAAAAATTAGGGTTTCGGGGATAAAAGTCAACCGTCGAATTTTCCAGATCTGGATCTGCACGGTTATCGGAGTTCGCCGGAGGGAGCACTGTTCACCACCGGAGATGGCGTCGGCCGGAGTTTGATGGCGAGGCGGCCGGAGAGAGGGAGGCCGGCTCGGGCGACGAGGGTGCCGCGGTGGTCGGCGGGGCGGCGGCGTCCTCGGGCGGCGAGAGGAGGCGCGGGCGGCGGCGTGGTGGCCCGCGGCGGCGGCGGCGGTGGCCCGCGGCGGCGGCGCCCACCGGAGCCGAGGGAGGCGGCGTCGATCGAGGCGGGGAGGCGCGGGGGCGGCTCGGGCTCGCGGGGGCCCGATCTGGGCCTCCCGGGCCGCGGCGGCGGCGAGGTAGCGAGTGCCACATGGCGCGACGGGATAGGGCGAGGGGGCGGTGGCGGACGTGTCCGGCGCCGGGCGGACGTGTCCGGCGCACGGAGATGAAATTAGGGTTTCGGGGAGAGGAGGAGATCCGAAAACGGTGGGGGGGGGGTCTATTTATAGGCATAAGTGGAGCTAGGAGAGTCCAAATGAGGTGCGGTTTTCGGCCACGCGATCGTGATCGAACGCTCTAGGAGATGGAGCAGAGTTTGGTGGGTTTTGGGCCAAATTGGAGGGGTGTTGGGCTGCAACACACACGAGGCCTTTTCGGTCCCTTGGTTAACCGTTGGAGTATCAAACGAAGTCCAAATGGTACAAAACTTGACAGGCGGTCTACCGGTAGTAAACCAAGGCCGCTTGGCAAGTCTCGGTCCAATCCGGAAATGTTTAATCCCCACACATGAAAGAAAGCTAGAAATGACCACCGGAGGAGAACGAAGCGCCGGAATGCAAAACAGACAACGGGGAAAATGCTCGAATGCATGAGATGAACACGTATGAGAATGCAATGCACATGATGACATGATATGAGATGCATGACAACAAAAATAACACACGGAGACAAAGACCCGGACCCGAGAAATAAATATAACTTAATGCCGGAAATGGCAAGAGTTGGAGTACAAATTGGGAAAGTTATATCTGGGGTGTTACAACCATACTCCTCGATAATATTGTAGCGGTGCTTAGGCGAAGCCCTGCGACGGTAGAACATCAAGATCGTCACCACGCCGTCGTGCTGACGGAACTCTTCCCCGACACTTTGCTGGATCGGAGTCCGGGGATCGTCATCGAGCTAAATGTGTGCTAAAACTTGGAGGTGCCGTAGTTTCGGTGCTTGATCGGTCGGGGCGTGAAGACGTACGACTACATCAACCGCGTTGTCATAACGCTTCCTCTGTCGGTCTAGGAGGGTACGTAGACAACACTCTCCCCTCTCGTTGCTATGCATCACCATGATCTTGCGTGTGCGTAGGAATTTTTTTGAAATTACTACGTTCCCCAAAAGTGGCATCCGAGCCTAGGTTTTATGTGTTGATGTTATATGCACGAGTAGAACACAAGTGAGTTGTGGGCGATATAAGTCATACTGCTTAGCAGCATGTCATACTTTGGTTCGACGGTATTGTTGGATGAAGCGGCCCGGACCGACATTACGTGTACGCTTACGCGAGACTGGTTCTACTGACGTGCTTTGCACACAGGTGGCTGGCGGGTGTCAGTTCCTCCAACTTTAGTTGAACCGAGTGTGGCTACGCCCGGTCTTTGCGAAGGTTAAAACAGCACCAACTTGACAAACTATCGTTGTGGTTTTGATGCATAGGTAAGTTTGGTTCTTGCTTAAGCCCGTAGCAGCCACGTAAAACTTGCAACAAACAAAGTAGAGGACGTCTAACTTGTTTTTGCAGGGCATGTTGTGATGTGATATGGTCAAGACATGATGCTAAATTTTATTGTATGAGATGATCATGTTTTGTAACTGAGTTATCGGCAACTGGCAAGAGCCATATGGTTGTCACTTTATTGTATGCAATGCAATTGCGCTGTAATGCTTTACTTTATCACTAAGCGGTAGCGATAGTTGTGGAAGCATAAGATTGGCGAGACGACAACGATGCTACGATGGTGATCAAGGTGTCGCACCGGTGACGATAGTGATCATGACGGTGCTTCAAAGATGGAGATCGCAAGCACAAGATGATGATGGCCATATCATATCACTTATATTGATTGCATGTGATGTTTATCTTTTATGCATCTTATCTTGCTTTGATTGACGGTAGCATTTTAAGATGATCTCTCACTAATTATCAAGAAGTGTTCTCCCTGAGTATGCACCGTTGCAAAAGTTCTTCGTGCTGAGACACCACGTGATGATCGAGTGTGATAGGCTCTACGTTCAAATACAACGGGTGCAAAACAGTTGCACACGCGGAATACTCAGGTTATACTTGACGAGCCAAGCATATACAGATATGGCCTCGGAGCACGGAGACCGAAAGGTCGAGCGTGAATCATATAGTAGATATGATCAACATAGTGATGTTCACCAATGAAACTACTCCATCTCACGTGATGATCGGACATGGTTTAGTTGATTTGGATCACGTGATCACTTAGAGGATTAGAGGGATGTCTATCTAAGTGGGAGTTCTTTAGTAATATGATTAATTGAACTTAAATTTATCATGAACTTAGTACCTGATAGTATCTTGCTTGTTTATGTTTGATTGTAGATAGATGGCCCGTGCTGTTGTTCCGTTGAATTTTAATGCGTTCCTTGAGAAAGCAAAGTTGAAAGATGATGGTAGCAATTACACGGACTGGGTCCGTAACTTGAGGATTATCCTCATTGCTGCACAGAAGAATTACGTCCTGGAAGCACCGCTAGGTGCCAGGCCTGCTGCTGGAGCAACACCAGATGTTATGAATGTTTGGTAGAGCAAAGCTGATGACTACTCGATAGTTCAGTGTGCCATGCTTTACGGCTTAGAATCGGGACTTCAACGACGTTTTGAACGTCATGGAGCATATGAGATGTTCTAGGAGTTGAAGTTAATATTTCAAGCAAATGCCCGGATTGAGAGATATGAAGTCTCCAATAAGTTCTATAGCTGCAAGATGGAGGAGAACAGTTCTGTCAGTGAGCATATACTCAAAATGTCTGGGGTATAATAATCACTTGATTCAATTGGGAGTTAATCTTCCAGATGATTGCGTCATTGACAGAATTCTCCAATCACTTCCACCTAGCTACAAGAGCTTTGTGATGAACTATAATATGCAAGGGATGAATAAGACAATTCCCGAGCTCTTCGCAATGCTGAAAGCTGCAGAGGTAGAAATCAAAAAGGAGCATCAAGTGTTGATGGTCAACAAGACCACTAGTTTCAAGAAAAAGGGCAAAGGGAAGAAGAAGGGGAACTTCAAAAAGAACAACAAGCAAGTTGCTGCTCAGGAGAAGAAACCCAAATCTGGACCTAAGCCTGAAACTGAGTGCTTCTACTGCAAGCAGACTGGTCACTGGAAGCGGAACTGCCCCAAGTATTTGGCGGATAAGAAGGATGGCAAGGTGAACAAAGGTATATGTGATATACATGTTATTGATGTGTACCTTACTAATGCTCGCAGTAGCACCTGGGTATTTGATACTGGTTCTGTTGCTAATATTTGCAACTCGAAACAGGGACTACGGATTAAGCGAAGATTGGCTAAGGATGAGGTGACGATGCGCGTGGGAAATGGTTCCAAAGTCGATGTGATCGCGGTCGGCACGCTACCTCTACATCTACCTTCGGGATTAGTATTATACCTAAATAATTGTTATTTGGTGCCAGCGTTGAGCATGAACATTATATCTGGATCTTGTTTAATGCGAGACGGTTATTCATTTAAATCAGAGAATAATGGTTGTTCTATTTATATGAGTAATATCTTTTATGGTCATGCACCCTTGAAGAGTGGTCTATTCTTATTAAATCTCGATAGTAGTGACACACATATTCATAATGTTGAAACCAAAAGATGCAGAGTTGATAATGATAGTGCAACTTATTTGTGGCACTGCCGTTTAGGTCATATCGGTATAAAGCGCATGAAGAAACTCCATACTGATGGACTTTTGGAACCACTTGATTATGAATCACTTGGTACTTGCGAACCGTGCCTTATGGGCAAGATGACAAAAACACCGTTCTCCGGTACTATGGAGAGAGCAATAGATTTGTTGGAAATCATACATACAGATGTATGTGGTCCGATGAATGTTGAGGCTCGTGGCGGATATAGTTATTTTCTCACCTTCACAGATGACTTAAGCAGATATGGGTATATCTACTTAATGAAACATAAGTCTGAAACATTTGAAAAGTTCAAAGAATTTCAGAGTGAAGTTGAAAATCATCGTAACAAGAAAATAAAATTCCTACGATCTGATCGTGGAGGAGAATATTTGAGTTATGAATTTGGTGTACATTTGAAACAATGCAGAATAGTTTCGCAACTCACGCCACCCGGAACACCACAGCGTAATGGTGTGTCCGAACGTCATAATCGTACTTTACTAGATATGGTGCGATCTATGATGTCTCTTACTGATTTACCGCTATCGTTTTGGGGTTATGCTTTAGAGACGGCCGCATTCACATTAAATAGGGCACCATCAAAATTAGTTGAGACGACGCCTTATGAACTGTGGTTTGGCAAGAAACCAAAGTTGTCGTTTCTGAAAGTTTGGGGCTGCGATGCTTATGTGAAAAAGCTTCAACCTGATAAACTCGAACCCAAATCGGAGAAATGTGTCTTCATAGGATATCCAAAGGAAACTATTGGATACACCTTCTATCATAGATCCAAAGGCAAGACTTTTGTTGCTAAATTCGGAAACTTTCTGGAGAAGGAGTTTCTCTCGAAAGAAGTGAGTGGGAGGAAAGTAGAACTTGATGAGGTAACTGTACCTACTCCCTTATTGGAAAGTAGTACATCACAGAAACCGGTTTCTGTGACACCTACACCAATTAGTAAGGAAGCTAATGATGATGATCATGAAACTTCGGAACAAGATACTACTGAACCTCGTAGATCAACCAGAGTAAGATCCGCACCAGAGTGGTACGGTAATCCTGTTCTGGAAGTCATGCTACTAGATCATGATGAACCTACGAACTATGGAGAAGCGATGGTGAGCCCAGATTCCGCAAAATGGCTTGAAGCCATGAAATTTGAGATGGGATTCATGTATGAGAACAAAGTGTGGACTTTGGTTGACTTGCCCAATGATCGGCAAGCAATTGAGAATAAATGGATCTTCAAGAAGAAGACTGACGCTGACGGTAATGTTACTGTCTACAAAGCTTGACTTGTCGCAAAAGGTTTTCGACAAGTTCAAGGGATTGACTACGATGAGACCTTCTCACCCGTAGCGATTCTTAAGTCTGTCCGAATCATGTTAGCAATTGCCGCATTTTATGATTATGAAATTTGGCAGATGGATGTCAAAACTGCATTCCTGAATGGATTTCTGGAAGAAGAGTTGTATATGATGCAACCAGAAGGTTTTGTCGATCCAAAGGGAGCTAACAAAGTGTGCAAGCTCCAGCGATCCATTTATGGACTGGTGCAAGCCTCTCGGAGTTGGAATAAACGCTTTGATAGTGTGATCAAAGCATTTGGTTTTGTACAGACTTTTGGAGAAGCCTGTATTTACAAGAAAGTGAGTGGGAGCTCTGTAGCATTTCTGATATTATATGTAGATGACATATTACTAATCGGAAATGATATAGAATTTCTGGATAGCATAAAGGGATACTTGAATAAGAGTTTTTCAATGAAAGACCTCGGTGAAGCTGCTTACATATTGGGCATTAAGATCTATAGAGATAGACCAAGACGCTTAATTGGACTTTCACAAAGCACATACCTTGACAAAGTTTTGAAGAAGTTCAAAATGGATCAAGCAAAGAAAGGATTCTTGCCTGTGTTACAAGGTGTGAAATTGAGTAAGACTCAATGCCCGACCACTGCAGAAGATAAAGAGAAAATGAAAGATGTTCCCTATGCTTCAGCCATAGGCTCTATCATGTATGCAATGCTGTGTACCAGACCTGATGTGTGTCTTTCTATAAGTCTAGCAGGGAGGTACCAAAGTAATCCAGGAGTGGATCACTGGACAACGGTCAAGAACATCCTAAAATACCTGAAAAGGACTAAGGATATGTTTCTCATATATGGAGGTGACAAAGAGCTCATCGTAAATGGTTACGTTGATGCAAGCTTTGACACTGATCCGGACGATTCTAAATCGCAAACCGGATACGTGTTTACATTAAACGGTGGAGCTGTCAGTTGGTGCAGTTCTAAACAAAGCGTTGTGGCGGGATCTACATGTGAAGCGGAGTACATAGCTGCTTCAGAAGCAGCAAACGAAGGAGTCTGGATGAAGGAGTTCATATCCGATCTAGGTGTCATACCTAGTGCATCGGGTCCAATGAAAATCTTTTGTGACAATACTGGTGCAATTGCCTTGGCAAAGCAATCCAGATTTCACAAGAGAACCAAGCACATCAAGAGACGCTTCAATTCCATCCGGGATCTAGTCCAGGTGGGAGACATAGAGATTTGCAAGATACATACGGATCTGAATGTAGCAGACCCGTTGACTAAGCCTCTTCCACGAGCAAAACATGATCAACACCAAAGCTCCATGGGTGTTAGAATCATTACTGTGTAATCTAGATTATTGACTCTAGTGCAAGTGGGAGACTGAAGGAAATATGCCCTAGAGGCAATAATAAAGTTATTATTTTATTTCCTTATATCATGATAAATGTTTATTATTCATGCTAGAATTGTATTATCCGGAAACATAATACTTGTGTGAATACATAGACAAACTAAACGTCACTAGTGTGCCTCTACTTGACTAGCTCGTTAATCAAAGATGGTTATGTTTCCTAACCATAGACATGTGTTGTCATTTGATTAACGGGATCACATCATTAGGAGAATGATGTGGTTGACATGACCCATTCCATTAGCTTAGCACCCGATCGTTTAGTATGTTGCTATTGCTTTCTGCATGACTTATACATGTTCCTATGACTATGAGATTATGCAACTCCCGTTTGCCGGAGGAACACTTTGTGTGCTACCAAACGTCACAACGTAACTGGGTGATTATAAAGGAGCTCTACAGGTGTCTCCAAAGGTACATGTTGGGTTGGCGTATTTCGAGATTAGGATTTGTCACTCCGATTGTCGGAGAGGTATCTCTGGGCCCTCTCGGTAATACACATCACATAAGCCTTGCTTAGTTGCGAGATGATGTATTACGAAACGAGTAAAGAGACTTGCCGGTAACGAGATTGAACTAGGTATTGAGATACCGACGATCGAATCTCGGGCAAGTAACATACCGATGACAAAGGGAACAAAGTATGTTGTTATGCGGTCTGACCGATAAAGATCTTCGTAGAATATGTGGGAGCCAATATGAGCATCCAGGTTCCGCTATTGGTTATTGACCGGAGACATGTCTCGGTCATGTCTACATTGTTCTCGAACCCGTAGGGTCCACACGCTTAACGTTACGGTGACAGTTTCATTATGAGTTTATATATTTTGATGTACCGAAGTTTGTTAGGAGTCCCGGATGTGATCACAGACATGACGAGGAGTCTCGAAATGGTCGAGACATAAAGATTGATATATTGGAAGCCTATGTTTGGACATCAGAAGTGTTCCGGGTAAAATCGGCATTTTACCGGAGTACCGGGAGGTTACCGGAACCCCCCGGTAACCTAATGGGCCTAGTGGAGGAAGAGGAGAGGAGGCCTAGGGGCTGCCGCGCGCCCCTCCCCCCCAAGTCCGAATTGGACAAGGAGGGGGGGGGCGGCGCCCCCCTTTCCTTTCTTCCCTCTCCTCCTTCCCCCAAGTCCTAATCCAACTAGGAAAAGGTGGGGAGTCCTACTCCCGGTAGGAGTAGGACTCCTCCGGCGCGCCTCCTCCTAGGGCCGGCCACACCCCCCCTTTGCTCCTTTATATACGGGGGCAGGGGGCACCTCTAGACACTAAGTTGATCCTCGTGATCGTTTTCTTAGCCGTGTGCGGTGCCCCCTTCCACCATACTCCTCGATAATATTGTAGCGGTGCTTAGGCGAAGCCCTGCGACGGTAGAACATCAAGATCGTCACCACGCCGTCGTGCTGACGGAACTCTTCCCCGACACTTTGCTGGATCGGAGTCCGGGGATCGTCATCGAGCTGAACGTGTGCTAAAACTCGGAGGTGCCGTAGTTTCGGTGCTTGATCGGTCGGGCCGTGAAGATGTACGACTACATTAACCGCGTTGTCATAACGCTTCCGCTGTCGGTCTATGAGGGTACGTAGACAACACTCTCCCCTCTCGTTGCTATGCATCACCATGATCTTGCGTGTGCGTAGGAATTTTTTTGAAATTACTACGTTCCCCAAGAGATCTCTGCTTTGAGAAGACGTGTCGAAAAACTGCCTCGCGTTATGTGCGGGGCTGGTTAAAAGAAACGGTTCGAATAATCACTGGGCCATGACGCAACGTCATGCTGTCAAAACAAGCCAGCAAATTAGATCTGCGAAAATATTATTCTCTCTACGGTGGAATGTGGAACTTATTTTGCAGGGTCGGACACTATCCTCGTATTCAAATTCTTCTGCGGTGTATTTGGAGAAGGAACCCGCCTTTGCAATGCCGAAGACAATACTGCGCGCCGGACTCATCGTCATTGAAGCTTGGTTCAGGGGCTACTGAGGGAGTCCTGGATTAGGGGGTCTCCGAACAGCCGGACTATCTCCGTTGGCCGGACTATTAGACTATGAAGATACAAGATTGAAGACTTCGTCTCGTGTCCGGATGGGACTCTACTTGGCGTGGAAGGCAAGCTAGCTAGGTAGTACGGATATGGATATCTCCTCCTTTGTAACCGACCTTGTGTAACCCTAACCCTCTCCGGTGTCTATATAAACCGGGGGGTTTTAGTCCGTAGGACAACAATCATAACATACAATCATACCATAGGCTAGCTTCTAGGGTTTAGCCTCTCTGATCTCGTGGTAGATCTACTCTTGTACTACCCATATCATCAATATTAATCAAGCAGGACGTAGGGTTTTACCTCCATCAAGAGGGCCCGAACCTGGGTAAAACATCGTGTCCCCTGCCTCCTGTTACCATCCGGCCTAGACGCACAGTTCGGGACCCCCTACCCGAGATCCGCCGGTTTTGACACC
This sequence comes from Triticum urartu, assembly GCF_056163025.1. Lineage (NCBI taxonomy): Eukaryota > Viridiplantae > Streptophyta > Magnoliopsida > Poales > Poaceae > Triticum > Triticum urartu. The sequence continues at coordinate 544,497,198 of NC_141877.1, forward strand.
GACAATGGCACTTGGTGTCTCTGTATTGACTACAGATATCTCAATGCTCTCACCATCGTGGGGAAGTACCCGGTTCCGGTCATTGAAGAATTGCTGGACGAACTTTATGGACTCCGTGGTTCTCTAAGCTTGATCTCCGAGCGGGATATCATCAGATACGATTGGCAGAAGGCGAAGAATTTAAAACAGCATTCTAGACTCACTTTGGGCATTTCGAGTTCAAGGTGATGGGCGCTGGACTGGCTGGTGGACCAGGAACATTTAATGGCGCAATGAACACTACCTTGCATCCCCTGCTCAGAAAATGTGTCTTGGTGTTCTTTGACTACATTCTGGTTTTCAGCAAGACCTTGGAAGATCACAAGCAACATCTGAAAGAGGTTCTTCAGCTGCTGAGGCGTGATCACTGGAAAGTTAAGCGATCCAAGTGTGCGTTTGGTCAAGAACAGCTCACATATTTGGGGCATGTGGTCAGTGCTCAAGGGGTGGCTACAGAACCAACCAAGATCCAAGCAGTTCAACGCTGGACAACACCTGCCAATGTCAAGGAAGTGCGTAGCTTCTTGGGGCTTGCAGGGTACTACCACCGATTCGTGCGCAACTTTGGCATCATCGCGAGGCCCCTGTTCCAATTACTGAAGAAAGGGGTCCCATTTGTTTGGACACACGACACCGACACAGCCTTCCAACTTCTCAAGCAGCAGTTGATATCGGCCCCCGTGCTCGCCCTGCCTGATTTCTCTATGCCGTTCTCTATTGAGACCGATGCAAGTGATAAAGGAGTGGGAGCAGTCCTCCATCAGAATGGGCACCCTATCGCATTCATGAGTAAAGCTCTATCCCCTCGTTACCAAGGCCTATCGACATATGAGAAAGAATATCTCGCGATCATCGTAGCGGCTGACCAATGGAGGCCATAGTTGCAGCACTCGGAGTTCACAATTCATACAGATCAACGCAGCCTTATTCACTTGGAAACACAACGGCTCACGACTCCCTGGCAGCAACGAGCTTTTACTAAGCTCTTGGGACTGAACTACACTATCCGTTACAAGAAGGGGAAAGAAAACTCACCCGCAGACGCCCTGTCACGAGCCAACTTCTCTGAATCACTAGCAACCATATCCTATTGTAGACCAGCGTGGCTCGAGGATATTGCAAGCAGTTACAACAGTAATCCCCAAGCCCAATGGCTACTTGAACAATTGGCGGTCCGCGACGATCCCAAAGGAAGATTCTCATTGCACCAGGGGCTCCTTCGATTCCGCGGCCGCATTTGGCTCGGAGGAAGCACTGTCATACAACAGCGTATATTGGCGGCGTTTCACGACAGCCCTATGGGGGGTCATTCAGGGTTTTCGGCCACATATCGTCGGATACGCCAACTGTTTGCATGGCCCAAGATGAAGCTGCAAGTGCAACACTATGTCAAATGCAGTCAGACATGTCAACAAGCAAAACCAGACCGTGCAGCATCACCTGGACTACTCATACCTTTACCTATTCCGCGGCAACCTTGGAAGATGATCACAATGGACTTTGTGACTGGACTTCCCCAATCAGGCAAGTACAATTGCTTGTGGGTCCTCGTGGACAAACGGACAAGGTTTGCATACTTCCTGCCTCTGTCACACCCATACACGGCTGCGAAGGTGGCGCAGCTCTATATGCAGCAAATCTACAGAGTTCATGGATTTCTAGGAGCTATTGTATCAGATCTCAGATCGCGATCCGGTTTTCACCAATCATTTTTGGCAAGAGCTATTCTAGTATGCAGGAACCGAGTTGAGATTGAGCACGGCGAATCACCCACAGACCGATGGCCAAACGGAGCGCGTCAACCAATGCATCGAGACCTTCTTGCGCTGCTTCACGCATGCTTGCCCGAAAAGATGGAGTTTCTGGATACCATTGGCTCAATTCTGGTATAACTCCTCCCACCACTCTGCCATTGGAATGACTCCTTTCAAAGCTTTATTTGGCCACGAACCTCGCCATTGGGGCCTCTCCTCTGCAAATGCCTGCTCCGTCCCGGCCCTGCACACTTGGTTGGAGGAGAGGGCAGTGATTCAAAATCTGCTGCAACAACATCTAAATCGAGCGAGGCAATACATGAAGTACCAGGCAGACAAGAAGCGCTCACCGCGAACCTTTGAAGTAGGTGATCAAGTGTTCTTGAAGCTCCAGCCGTTCATTCAAACGTCGGTGGCCCCAAGGGCAAACCACAAGTTTTCGTTCAAGTTCTATGGCCCCTTTCCAATCATCGCCAAGGTGAACGACGCGGCCTACCGACTTCAGCTCCCGGCGCACGCGACAGTGCACCCCGTCTTCCATGTATCCCAGCTACGTCAGGCGATCCTCCCTGGTATGCAAGTGCACTCCGATCTCCCTATCTGTGCTGATGAACTTGCTGTTCCCATGGCAATTCTGGAGACGAGGTGGCGCAACAGAAGCAACGGCACTATGCTGGAGCAAGTGAAGGTGCGCTGGTCTGATCCATCATCCATGGGGGACACCTGGGAAGACAAATTGGCGCTTCAAGCTCGCTTCCCAAAAGCGGAGGCTTGGGGTCAAGCCTCATCACAAGGAGAAGGGGATGTTAGCGCCCCTGCCAGGAAAGGCACCCACCACAGCGCCAACGACACGCGCGGTACACGGGCCAAGCGTGTACCGCGGACCAACCCCCGCTTCACTGGGCCGGACTGGGCCAACCAGCTACACCCGAAGGGCCACGCTATTTAAGCAAGGCGAGTACCAGAGGCGAGTCATCCAGAGGATCACGGTGAACAGTACCTACTTTCCCTTCCACTTGTTCTTGTGTTCATCCTGCACCGAAGAACTCCTACCAATTCTTGTAATCTTCTGTACCTAAGCTACTACTTCAAAGAGCTAAACCAAGAGAGGATCAGTGTAATCATAACATGAATACTGTCGGCCAGAGTCTTCCTTCACATCTCCTGTAGAAAAAAACAGCGCGAGCTGTAGACATGAACCAAAAGCTGTTATGTATCCAAGCTCCACACAATTGTGCGGCAGCAGATCAGATCAGATCAGATCAGAGTGGAACGGTGAACTGGTAATACAGACACAAAGAAGAAAAAGCAATAGTTTTGCAGGTTATTCTTTTATTTTTTGCGGTGAGTTTAGCAGGTTATTCTCTGCCGTAGTAGTTCAAACTTCAAACAACACATCACCCAACAGACTGCCAGGCATCAAACTGGACTAGTGCTTTGCTCAGATAATTATTATTCAGCTGGAAGTATATCTTGACGCCGAGATGTATATGCGCGGGCAGCAGCAGCTTCATGAGGCCGTGGATCTTGTTCGCTCTGAGATGTCGACTGACAGATCACAAATTCACATAGTTAATTTTTTTTTTAAACGAGGCAAAAGACTTGCCGTTTCATTGATAAGAGTAAGAATTGCCAGGTTAATTTGCGGAAAACCGGGCTAAAACCGGTACAACTCAGCCCAGAAAATGGACACCACCAGCCAACCTGGCCACATGCCAACAGATGGCCACACGCGCCAGCGAACGACAGCTTCGACTTTGACGACAATCTTTGCAAGGGAAATATGCAGGGCTTGCGCCGGCCAAGACCTCCGCGAACGACCGCCGAGTGCCGTCACCACCTAGACACAATCCACCGCAGCTTCGACTCCACAACAACCAAGCAACCATGGAAGAGCGCATCGGACACGCCAGATAGACCGACTACCAGAGCCCGAGCCATGACCCCAACTCATCTTGGCGCCATCATCATTGCCAAACAGACATTGACACCCCCTGGCCTCGACGAACCAGCCACCAACAACCATCGGTCTCCTAGTTGCAGTCCGCTTCAAGACGATGCCCCCAAGGAGGAGAAAGGCGCTAGGACGCCTCCATCACCCGATCCAGATGATCAGAGGTTTCCCTCCGGAGCCAAGGCCGCGGGGAGAGGGGTGACCACACCTCCACAATGATGATTTCAGGAAAGATCGCGACACCCACGGGCGCTACCGTCGCCGGTTCCGAAGAAGAGGAACAGCGACAAATGGAACACCACAATGTATGAACTACAAAAAGCTTCCAAAAATAAGCAAATGCAGAATAGAAAAACATCAATTTTCAAAAACGGCTTCGCGGTACTGGCCTGGGAAGTTGATGGAGCAGCGCCGGCATTTCCTTGTCCACTCGAAAGCTCTGTCATCTGCAGCCTCTCGGGCAAGGTTTCCATCCCCATGAGCGACAGGAGCCAAATAGGAGTATATGTGAGCAGCTCCCCTCCATGGTGCCCAAACTCTTGCCGTGTAGGTACCCTCGACACCTACTGCTACTGGCCGAGGAGAAGCAGAACATATCCACCCACAGGCCTCAATCACCTTCCATGGATTGTCTTATCATCCTTAAGGATCTACTGTGGTGAGGAGATCTTCCGCACCAGACAGCACACCCACGGCCTTCACCAGAGGCATCGTGAACACACCGAACAGTGGTACATCGGCGATCTGCTGATGTGCCCATGTAATGTAGTAGAAGCAGAAATCCATGGTGGTGTGCCAGAGAAGAACACTCATCGAATGGCCTCCTTAAGCTGCAACCCAGATCTTGGTCGCACTTGTTCGTATGAAGCATCCACTGCCCCCCTGCGATCGTTGAACTTCCAGTAACTGCCCGGGTCCTTGATTTGATCTTCCCACCCTTTCTTCACATACCTAAGAATCAGCTCTGTAATGGCAAAATATGAGTTGCAGGGCTTCATGGACCAAATTTGATCAACAAAGTTTTTGCAATTGAAGAAAATCAAGACGCATGTCTTCCGGTTGTGCCAATTATCGCGGGCAAAGAATCCCACCAGGTAAACAGACCAAATACGCTCTCAGTAGGCTTCCAGCATGGCCAGTCAATTCCAGCCAGAAGCTAGCGCACCCAACAGACCGGCAGTTGGCGAGGGAAGCTGGTATGGCCAAAAAAACTACAGTACTAAAGACACTAAAGACAAGGCGCGGGCAATTGACCGATATAGCCAAAAAAAATTAAAAACTCCTTACATATGCCACCAAAACATCCTTGTGCAATTCTTAATTGAATTTGGTGCTTGAGATTTGCAAATAGATTGATGATATAGATGGTAAAAGTATTTTCAGAGTAACAAATATATAATTAAAAGAAAAACTATAGTACTAAAAAATACATGGAGAGAGGCATACGCTGAAAAATATATGTCTGTGTGCCTGGCAAGAAAAACAAACAGTTCAGCTTGCTACAACAAATATTTTTTTTCTCAATAAGGAGGCATCGTCTCGGCCTCTGCATCATACGATGCACACACCCATTCACTACCAAAAATATATGTACTGAATTCCTTAAATTTTCGGTCATTTACTTGGATAATCTTACATTATTATCATGATGTTCCGGTATTTTTTTTTTCTACATGATTTCCAAGAACATTTGCACCATCCAAGCCATAGCTGATTTCTCAGGCAATTATTCATAAAAAAAATCCACCCGTTGCCGTGAATAAAGTTGTCCGACATGAAAGCGAAAATATGTATATGGACACACACGTACACCACACACGCATTCTAAGACAATTGTGGCACACATGCTGGGAAATCCCAAACCCTGGTCAACAAAAGAAAGTTTGTGTTACGCTTCTCGTTTCTTCAGCTTCATCATGAGCCCATTTTTCATCTGCAGTAAACAAGATAGCTTTGGTTGGATGCTCTGGCTCTCCACCAGCTCCAGGTCAAAGTTCCACACGACTGCGGCAATGATGGTCTTCATCTGCACAACTGCGATTTCCTTGCCTGGGCACATCCTTGGGCCCGAGTTGAAGGCCAGGAACTTGTTAGATGGCACGTACTTGATCTTGTTGCTATCCTCCAAGAGCCATCTGTTTGGGTTGAAGTCAAGGCAGTCTTTACCCCACAAGCTCTCCATTCTTCCCATGGAGTAGAGAGAGATGTAGATGGCATCACCGGCGTACACCTCATGTCCACTTGGCATGGTATCATCGGCAACCACCGTCTTGCGCTCCATATGCGCTGGTGGGTATAGCCTGAGAGTCTCATACAAGGTGGCTCTCAGATAGACCAGAGATTTGGTCTCCTCCGGCTCAAAGATGACCGTGGCACCCATGCCATGGGCTACTTTGTGCGCTGCAATAGGTGAGAGTTCATTACGGATGATTGACACGACATTAGGGTTCTGGGCGAGGCTGTAGAATATCCATGGCAGAGTTGTGCCGATTGTGTCCCTCCCAGCGAGCATGAAGCTAATGAGTGTCCCACAGAGCAAGTCATCGTCAGCATAGTCTGGGTCATTGATGTAGAGAGATAAAATATCCCCCACAACCTCTTCATCCTCATATTGGCCTCCGTTGGTCTTCCCCCTCTCCATCGTATCCACGACAAACCTGCGGAGCACTCTGTTCGCTTCGTGGAGCCTTCTCTCGGGACCAATATTTAGCCACCTCAATGTCTTCCACAAAGAGGCCGGCATGGTGTGTCGGAGAAATCCCACCTCCATGACTGTGTCCATGGCAAGGGAGGCGTCAATCGGAGGCATGTCCAAGGACAGGAAGCCAGGGTCAACGCCAAAGACTGTCATGGCGGTGATGTCAAACATTAACCTCGCCATTACTTCTTGCATGTCGAATGAAGTGCTGGTGCTCGCCATGCGGGCAAGCAACGGGAGGAGGTGGTTCTTCACCTTGTCATGGCAATGAGCTGCCACACGGTCAGCAAACCGTGGGCTGCTGATCACGCCCACGAACTTCATGCGGCGCAAGCGCCACAGCTCGCCATCGATGGTGAAGAAGCCACCAGCCATGATGTCGAATATGGCGGCGAATTTGGCGCCCTTGGGGAAGTTGGAGTAGTTGGTTGTGAAGATGTGCTGGATGTTGGCAGGGTCGCAGGTGATGAAGAACCGCATCCCGGCCCCAGGCGGGCCGTCCCCATTGAAGTTGAGGCCTGATCCGGCGAGGAGCGCATAGCTGTACTCATGGAAGTTGTAGATGTTGGCCACGAGACCAGGGAGCATGCCTACTATTGGCCATTTTGTGGGGAGCACTGATGCTGGGTCATTTGATCTACTACGAGTACTAGACCACATGTACAAGTAAAGACCTAGGGGAACAAGTAGCACAAGTGCTGTGGAGATGAGTGACATTATTATCGCTAGTGCGGTTTGGGGAGGACTACTTGGATGTAAGGTGCAAATGCAAGGACATGGCGATGGCTTCATTTATATATAGACAAGTTGTTCCCTCTGAGTCCATTGGTACCATACTAGCAGCAGCCACTACACATAAGTTTTTTTTGCGGGTCAGTACACATACGTTTTGGTGCACGATATAGCATGCGTTCTGTGCACGAATATCATGCGTTCTGTATCGTCATGAAATAGTATAAAACTTGTAAGTATATACCTCAATTAATCGATGCAATATGAACAAGGTATTTAAAATCGTCATGCGTATGGTACCTCCATTATTTTCGGGCTGCTGCTGCACTGGAGTAGTGGACAACAACGTATGAACGTTGCTGCTGGAACAGACGACAGACCACGGAATGCTCATTGTGTTCAGGAGACTCGTGCACTGCACGGGCATCCAGCTCAACTCTGAAGCGGAAAAACCATGGCCATCCCTGGCCTGTGATTGAGGGCTGACCTGACATATATGTATGAAACCTGATAGCATTATTTGTATTTCATTTTCACCAGATAATACTAGGTTGAATGAATGAATAAAGCCGACGGTTCCACTAAAATGCAGACAAAAACAAAGCTAGCATCGTTTCCTTTGCAAAAAACTCAAAACTAAAAATAGATGTTGGTCCAATCGACTAACCAGATGCAGAATCCCAACTTCAACCCCAGGTTCCAGCAGAGGAAGCAAAGTAATGATTTGAATCAAGTAGGTAGCTACGTCCATCCTGCTAGATCGAGGAGCAGATCCAGCCATCTGTAAACTGAAAATATACAAGCAAAATTTGTGTTCAGGCTATCTTTTAAGATCCAACAGATGCACAAAATGCATGTACACACCTGAGAACTTACCATAGGCCAGGATATACGCTAGCCTGCCACCACCAATTATGCATCTATTACAGTTTACAGAAGAAGAAGAAAAAAATCATGGTCAGTAGGTGACTGTCAACAGTTCTGCGCAAAAGCTCAGCACAACTATCTGATGCAGAGAATCCCCAAACTTGGCATCACTGAACACTCTGTTTTCAGTTAGAGCGACATTGCGATAGTAGTTACAGACATTCTTATATTTGGGTAGTAATATATTAACAGGGCAATCAAATGCCCCACACCATCCTTACACACATTGTAACAAGAAATGTATCCCCACAAAAGAGGAACAAAATAGAAAAGTACAAACATTGCGTGGCTCTCATGTCTCAAGCTTATTCAGACTTACAGACACTAGGAAACATACATACATCACAGTGAAACATAATGGCAAATCTTCCACAGATAAAGCAAATAAGCACCGATTAAGATGGAATACGGGGGAGAAATCGACTCCATATGTAAGCATCGTTTGTCAAACAATGTCTTCTCCCGTGGTGGTGCTGACCTGGGAAGTCAATGGAGCAGAGCAGGCATTTCCTTATCCGCTTGGAAGCTCCGTCCTCAGCAGTCTCTCTGGCAAGGTCTCCATCCCCATGTTGGACAGAAGGAGCCAGACATAGGTCAGTAACTCCCCACAGGTCTTAACTTGATTTGCATCGAATGACCTAGTTGCATCGAATATGGTTCATGTACCTAGGCAGCAACGCTCTAGCCGTATTTACAGAAGCACGTCTTAATTTGATTTGCATCGAATGACCTAGTTGTCTATGTTGTTTACATGTGCATATATACCGATTGAAAGTAGGCCCGCTGGGCAGGACTTGGTCAGATTTTACATGCTTTGGACAAAAACACAGCTGGACTGTTGCTTAAACTCTTATGTGAATCCCATTCCCATAGTATGTTGAAGGTAAGCAAGGGTGGATGCAGCTCTTACTAGTTACCACCCTACCTCTTCTCTTCTTCTTCTTCTTCTTCTTCTTCTTCTTCTTCTTCTTGGATCACAATCCATACCCCAAAACACAACTTGGTCAGCTTTAATTCAACAGAAAATGCCAAGGAAAAGGATCACAATCCAATCTACTCCAGCCATCCCTACCATGGGAATGCACCGTCATCCAGCGTCCACTACGCCTACCAGTCGGGATCAGCATGGCAATGCTGACGCGCTAAACTCGGCATGACTCGCTTACACATGCATACGGTGAGCTCACACACACTAACTTGATTTTGTGTGTAAAAAGTAACACTAAAACAAAGGGCAGGTTTGGGTAACAATGTTTGCATTGAGGGAGCACGCAGGGGAGCCGAGCAAGCGTGAGGGGGCGTCCACGCTCGGTCATTCAATGGTCACTAGGTTGCTACTCCAGCTAGAAACGGATGGGAATAAACACAAGCACCTGGCGTGCAAGCAGGCGGGCAGAAGCTGACCTGGTGGCACTTCCAGTGGACGGAGGAGAGGTCGCCAGCCATGCCGTGGGCGTAGTTTACCCGGTCATATGTTAATGAGGCCAGCTCCACGGTACCACAAGCCGCCGCCGCCGTCGCCGCCGCCTTGAGTTTCGCGCCATCCGGCTGGCGCGCCGGGGCGTCCGGTTCTGCTGTTCGGGTGTTTGACTCGTCAGGAACAGCAGGGGGGAAGAGAGAGGGTTGTTGGGCTGATTGACTCATCAGTTCATTGGGCTACTCCGGTAATGTGGCTGGTGTAGATGGATGGGCCTGCAGGCCGCCTTTGACGGCCCACTGAGCTGCTCGTCAAAGGTGTGAGAAACATGCAGGGGCGTTTTGGAGCTCGGCCTCCATGAATGGCCGGATTTTTTGAAAAATTCAAAATTCGCACTTTTCAGTTTTTAAAAAATCTGAAAAAAAATCATACAAGTAAACAAGCATGTTATGTGTATGTATGTAAAATTTTAGGATGAAATACCGTAAAATGCGATCTGTGCAAAAAAGAAAAATTCATGGACTTTGAGAATGAATAGTGCATCTACTAAAAAGCCTCAGATTTGTTCTTTTTGTGTAGCACTCATTTTAAGGTGTTTCGTCCTGAAAATTTACACACATATGCTTTATGTCTCTAAGTATGTGTGTATTTTTTTTCAAAAAATTTTGAAACATGAAAATTTGAATTTTGATCAAGTCAAACTCGGACTCCATGGAGCCCGAGCTCTAAAGAGCATTTTCGCATTGCAGTCCTTTTTATTAAGGCGAAGAACAAAAACGCTAGAGAACCACATCGACAAACACCACGTGCAAACATGACATATCTTCCAAATATAAGCAAAAGCAAACAACAACTAACGTTGAAACAGAAAACACGGGAAACACAAACGTCAAACATGACAGATCCACCATTGAAGCACCATCACCATTGGTACTTACAGGACCACCATTGCTGTTGCGAGCACCCCCAATCCCGCCGCTATGTTGCAAGCTAGCACGACCAGAGCCATCGCTATGAAACCATGGCGATGCTGCAAGGGGGTGCCACCGCGAGAGGTCGCTAGTGTGCTGCCAACCGCGTGGCACTACAGCGAGTGGCGATGAGGATGTCGCCGGTGGAGGGCTCGCGGTAGAGTCATTGTTGTGAAAGCGGAGGCGATGCTGGGACTTGCGGTGATACAGATCGTGGAGCCATACCAATCTCCGAGTTAGGGGTGCGTGCTGAATAATTGTTGGTGTTGCAGGCTGTGCGTTGACTGGTTCACGCAGGAGACGGGTGCAACAACGGTTCCACCGATGTTGTAGGACGGTTCGCCAATGCTACAAGGACTGGCCAGTGCAGGGGAGCCCGACCGCCGGTGCTCAGTGTTGCATGTCTATGATGTTGCAACCGGTGCTGCTGCGAGTGGTGTGTGGTGGTCGACATCCGTTGCAAGTGGTGCTACAAGACATGCCGTGGGGACGACGAAAAAGTGTTGCTAGCTAGCGTTGTTGTGAATCGTCGCCGGGGACTCACGGAGGTGCTGAGGGGTGCTTTGCAACATGGATCATGTTGCAATGAGGTTTGCAACATGGGTCGTGTTGAAATAGGATTTCCAATACAAGTTGTGTTGCAACGAGAGATGGACAGAGGTAGGGACGATCGCACAGTGCGCATCACACGCATCAAACGGCTCGCGACCCGGTCGATGTTTTCCAAAGATCAGCCGACCGACGCATACCGTGGGGCCTTAAAGAAAATCGCTCGCGATAAAGGTGTGCCATGCATGTTGAACAATCTGTATTAGTCCCATCTACTGCATCAATCACCACTAAATCTAGCCTCTGTCGCTCTAGGGACTGGTGTTAGCTGACACCAGTCACATTTTGCAAATCCTTCACCAAATAAGTGCTAACTACTATTACAGTATACATAGGCTGACCCCACTACAACAAAAGCTAACACCATAGACATTTGTATCTAGCTTCGTCCTGTCCGTTCCGTTCCCGTGTACCCGGTCCGGTAGATCAAATACTCACATAGTATATCATCTCCAACATTGGCAACATCGAATGCTCCGTTCTGCATGAGATAGAAGAGCAGGGGTAGGACCAAGATTAAAGAAGAAAAGCATAGTGTTAATCGACAAGATAATCGCTTGAGATTGGTCGTTGGGTACTAGTAACGCGTTACATCACCATGCTAATCAAACATTCACATGACTGTCTCACAACCCCACTCTTAAAAACATACATGGTGGTCTACTGGTAGTAACTATAATAGTAAGAAGCATGCAGACATTGCATGCCTTTTTATTCAGACAAGAACAACGAACAACAACACTAGAGAACCACATCGACAAACAACACATACAAACAAGACATAACTTCCACAGATAAGCAAGCAAACAACAACTGAGGTTGAAACTGAAAACACGGGAGAAATGGCATGCATACATCAGCATCATCCGTCAAACACAATGGAAGAGATCCCCAACCTAGAGAGTGCAAGACAATCCTTCTACTGGTAGTGAGTGTCGGTGTCAAAACCGGCGGATCTCGGGTAGGGGGTCCCGAACTGTGTGTCTAGAATCGATGGTAATAGGAGGCAGGGGACACGATGTTTACCCAGGTTCGGGCCCTCTTGATGGAGGTAATACCCTACGTCCTGCTTGATTGATATTGATGATATGAGTATTACAAGAGTTGATCTACCACGAGATCATAGAGGCTAAAACCCTAGAAGCTGGCCTATGGTATGATTGTTGTATATCTTCTATCGACTAGCCTGGCCTCGGTTTATATAATGCACCAGAGGCCTAGGATAACAAGAGTCCTAGCCGAATACGCCGGTGGGGGAGGAGTCCTTGTCTTGACCACCAAGTCTTGTGGAATCTTCCTTGTATGCGGCAGCTGTCCGAACTGGCCCATGAGTATACGGCCATGGGGGTCCTCGGCCCAATCTAACTGACCGGGAGACGACGTGGTGAGTACCCCCTAGTCCAGGACACCGTCAGTAGCCCCCTTGAACCGGTCTTCAAGTTGGGGACACTCCTCGATTCTTCCGAATTGTTCTTCATCTTCGGTTGTCGGTCTTGAAAACTGGTTCAACAAATCTTCTCATCTTCGATCTTGAGGATCGCCGAAATGCATTCGACGAGTTTACACGTCGGGTATCCGAGGAGCCCCTTTAAGTTTCCGGCCTTTATCAATGCCTTGTTATTTTTATGCCACACCTCGGGTTCGAAGTTGTTCCCAGGAGGCAGTGTCCTCTTGCGTCCAAGCTCTAACGCCGGACTGCATTCGAGGTATCTTTTGCAGCCGAGCACCAATGCCGGACCGCTTCCGAGCTCCAACGCCGGAATGTATCCGAGCTCCAACGCCGGACTATGTCCAGCTCCAACGCCGGACTGTATCCGAGCTCCAACGCCGGACTATGTCCAAGCTCCAACGCCAGACTGTATCCGAGCTCCAATGCCGGACTATATCCGAGGTGTCATAAATCACCTTGGTTCAAAAAAGTTGAAGGAGCTCCAATGCCAGAAATGCCCTCTATGGAGCCAGCCACTAGCGCCCGAGCTTTATGCCGGACTGCTTCCGAGGTGGTGCACCACCCCGACTGTGGGCCGATTTTTGTCAATATTTTTTATTGGTGCAATTTATTCTCTGCCGAGATATATAGCTAGTAGCCCTCAAGGTGTGTATCGGTCTAAAACCCAAGATGCACCTGAAGGATGACATAAGACCGCTGATCCCAGTAGCCGCTGAGACTCAGGTTGATTTGCAAAATCGGTCTGAGGATCAACTCCTAGCTCGGCAGAATACTTCGGGACACAAAAAGCGGTGTGCAGAGTCCTTGAGACTTAGGTTGGGTGCGGCTGTAACGCCCCGGACACACCCGCCGGTGGTCGTTACTCCTGGCGGGATCTAGACTGACCCCACAGATCAATACTAGTCTTTTCTGCGCACTTTGTCCTCACTCGTGCGCACCCAAGAGCAACTTCCCGGTCGGTCACCCATCCTGACACTACTCCAAGCTGAGCACGCTTAACTCCAAGCTGAGCACGCTTAACTTTGGAGTTCTGTCCGAATGGGCTCCCGGAAAAGAAGGAATTCCTTATTGATATGAGTAGTCTATCATCCCTAATAAGCCAGGCTATCACATACACCCCCACTCAGAGGAACCGACGTCCTCGTCGGGCCACAGGAACGTTCCCTCTTGGCACAAACGTCTGTGCTTCCAGTCCGGTACGTGTGCCATGCCGGGTGCCATAACGGGTCACAAACGTCATGAACAACATGACCACGCACCTGTCCGCAACCATCCGTGTAACCGCGAGGGTCGGCTCTGATACCAACTTGGAACGCCCTGGACACACCCGCCGGTGGTCGGTACTCCTGGCGAGATCTAGACTGGCCCCATAGATCAATACTAGTCTTTTCTGCGCACTTTGTCCTCACTCGTGCGCACCCGGGAGCAACTTCCCGGTCGGTCACCCATCCTGACACTACTCCAAGCTGAGCACGCTTAACTTTGGAGTTCTGTCTGAATGGGCTCCCGGAAAAGAAGGAATTCCTTATTGATATGAGTAGTCTATCATCCCTAATAAGCCAGGCTATCACAGCGGCCGACCAACCTGAGGATCATAATCTCCTCGAAAACTATATTGCACTTAAATTTTCTGCACCGGATTGCCAACGCAGTAGCCCCCGAGACACTGGTCGGGTGGCAACACCAGATCATAGGATCGATGTGCCCTTTAATATTTATAAATAATGAGCGGGAAGCCCAGTAGCCCCCGAGCCTTAATGCGGGCACGGGTGGCCGAATTAAGGATCGATATCCATAGTAAAATCACAAATTATGTGTAATGACTCTATGTATCTAAGTACTTTACGTCATTAATGCTCGGATCCGCATTGTACAAAACTTTGCTGATCGACCATCGGCTTCCACCTCCTCGGCCACTAGCCGAGGAGTGTTTGTACTACTTTATAAAGCCTTTATGAGGGCAAAGATTTACGACAAACAAGGCAATCTGGCCATACGGTTTTATAAACAAAGGTTCGCAGAGATATATGTTATATTACTGTTTAACATAAGAAATGTCTTCCAAAGAAAATAGTCCCGCTATCGGTTCCTTTCTTTGGGTTTTCATGCTAAGCATGATCATGAAACCTCGACTCTAATGTAAGAGCAAAATATTGAGGATTTAGTTTGGGAGGCCAGTTACTAGCCTCCGGTAGTGTTCGGCGACAGTCGAGGTCAAGCCGTAAACACTTCGGCCAATGTTATGAATGGCCCATCATTTAACATAGTCATCGGATCGCTGACCAGTTTACGCTTATTGTGACAGTCAGTTTTCGGCTTTCTCCACTGAGGTGCTTAACCCTGTGAGCTGGAAGCAAAATCGCAGTGGTTCTCCCTTTGCACACCTAGCCGAACAAAGCGGAACGTAGGAGGCAAACGCAGGAGCCGGGCAACCCAACTATTGACTGAAGACACAATTCGAAACCGATGCATATTTAGCAATATCCGAGAATGTTTTTGCTGAATCTCTAAAGGTGTTCGGCGTTGCACTGTGAGACTTGTGCTGAAAACACACAAATAGTTTAAAAGTGCCAGAAGCTTGGAAAACCAAAAAACGTCAGTAAAAACTTGACATCCGAACAAGATCAAGTGTTCGGTGCCAATCCGAAAATTGGTCTTACTTTTTGCTTATGTCGTGCATTAATATGACACATCCGATCTCAAGACTTCAAGCGGGCCAGCCTACGGCTGCAGCCTCCTATCCCGTAGGCGGAGTGTTGCTCGTTAGACCAGCTTAGCAAACTAAACTCTAGCGGCTTTGAGAGAGAAATTAGGCTCCCGGCTAGTGACCACACACTCGTGTCGAAAAAAGGAGTGATAAATAATAATAATAATAATAATAATAATAATAATAATAATAATAATAATAAAAACTTTGCAACGACTAAGAAGAAGAACACTTATTATAAAACGGCTCATATAAATTTAAGAGCCCCCAAGTGACTTGGGTAAAAGAATTTTATGTATAATGAATGTATGTACCAAAGTACTTATATCATATATGTGTTCACCCTAACTTTATACACGTCTTAACCGACCGTCGGCTTCTTCCTCTTCGGTCAAGGGCCAAAGAGTGTTATGTACTCCACCTGTCGAGAATATCGACGGTGTTTCCGATAACCAGGCAATCAGGCCATAAGGCTGTAACAGACAAAGCACGCTCAGGGAACTTATGATATATTACTGACGAAGTGTAAGAAGCATCTTCGAAGAAAATAGTACCCCCACCGATACCTTTCTTCGGTGCTCATTATTACTATGAGACTTGTGCAATAGATTTTTTGTACTCATTAGTTCCGTTGTGTGCCGATCATAATTGAAAACAATAAGAGCGCTAGCTTTTGGCTTCACCCGGTCTAAGGTCCGGCTCAGATGACCCGATCGTGACAATCGCAGAGGTGCTCCCTTTACTCCCTAGCCGAACAATCGGGAATGTAGGGGTAAACATAGGAGCGAGGCAACCCAGCTTGCAAATCGCTTAAGTCAATATGGTGCATATTGTGGCGTAATACACGAACAAGGAACGAAGCCGTACAAGTATAATCATATGCAAGAGGGAAAGCTCCATGAAGGAAGCCCCCAAGTAAACGAGGTATTTGAATATGCGAGTCACAAACAAAGTTATGACAAGGAACTTTGTCCCAAACAACTTTGTGCCGAAAAGTATAATGCTTGGTCGAACCGAACAAAATTTAAAACTGAAAGTTTTTGAGCATGAAAGCGACTTAGCTGGTTAATGTGCTCGATGTTGATGACGCATGCCGAGATTGTGGCGGGACGAGATCCCAGCCCCCAAGCCAGTCCCGAGATGTCCGAGTAGAGAACTCGGCTTGATGAAGTGGTGACACAGCATAGTCGATGGGCGAGGTGAAAACCCAGCCCGACCATGGCGACGGAGCAGGCCGATAGTGTGATGCCGAAGCCCCCAGCGTGTGTTAATGAAGTGATGACGAAGCCCCCGGTCAGCCGAGGTGACGTGGTACATCGGTACGCCGCGGTGACAGCGCTGCCCGGATTATCTACCTGTGCACAGAAAATAGTGCAAGCCGGAGATAATAGGAATAATAAAAAAAATTGTTGCATAATCAATAATTTATGCAAAGTGAGTAATAAAAGAAATATGGCCTGTGCGCCGAACACTCGATGAGGTAGAGCTCTCTCGGCGATGCCGAAGTCCCCGAGGCAACCGAACACGTCGGTATGGCAACACGACCAACAAGGTGATCGCGCGAGCCGATTTACGCCAATTAGGACGACGGCATCGGCTTGCCGAAGAGACCACGTGACACAGTCAAAGTCGATCACCTACACACATAAAATAGTGCGGTCCAAAAAGGATAATTGCTTTTTGCAAAAATAATTTACTGAAAGAGATGTGGCCTGGCGCCGAAGTCATGTCGATGCAGGGCATCAGCATGACGCGGTGAAGGTGTGGCCAAGCCCGAATTCGCAGGCCGGTCTGAGTTCCAGATGCGGCATGCGTCGAACTGTATATGGAAACTGACCAAACCGTTATGCCACCGTTGTTAATGCGGCCACCATTTGATAGACCTGTGTATAGATGATGAAACAAACCGGAGTAATAATTCCTTGGGAAAATAAACCTAGGCAAGAAAAAAACTAGGATTAATAACACCTGATTTGTCTGTTGTAGCAATCTGAAGAAAAGTTACTCCCAGACATGGGACTCGATCCGAACACCCATTGCCTGATGGGTGATGAAGCGGTGGCATGGCGATGCTGGCAAAGGTTGGCTCGCCGAGGAAAAGCCCGTGGTCCAGCTAATGTGATGAAGCTGGTCGGCTGGTGACGCCGAAGTCTCCGAAGTAAGTTGTTGAAGAGATGGTGAAGCCCTCGGTCTAGCCGAGGAGACGGAGCAGGTCGGTAAGGAGACGTTGCAGCTGCCATGTTAGTCGAGGTGTTGAAGCAGTTCGGCGTGATGGACATCGGCTTGAAGAAGCAACAGTGCAGCCATGCCGACGCAGGTCGTAACTTGTGACGCGGTCAATGCCAGTTTGATGAAGTGACCATACGGCGATGCCTGTGTTCCCACTCCATGTATTCCATGGGGCGGCGATGTTGGTGATGATTTATCCTTGGTGATGCTGAACTCCTGTTCGGCTCACCGAGATGATGATCTGAAGAAGTTGAGCTCGGCTCAACAAAGTGACGACGTGTCTAGTGCAGGTCGGTAGCCATGGAGTAATATTGCCGGACTGGTTTGATACCAGCATGATGGTGGAGATCATGTTTAAAAGATTTTAAAGTTAGTGGGATGTGTTCGGGAACAAAACACAATATCCCATACAAAATTTCCTTCAAAAAGGATGTCCGAAATCTCGTTCATAAAAAAGACGAACTCGGGTCGGATTCGTTTTCGCGTAGAAAACAGATCTGAAAAGTGATGCACTAATCGGAAGGTTCCCGAAGTTTGGACGGTCGGATTGAGCTGAAATTTGGAGGGGTGGTAGATATGGGAATTCCGCAGTAGATGAATGGTTGGATCTTCCAAAGGACCTCCGAGCTGGGCTCTAGAGACTACGCCCTAAACTCGTCCAGATTCCTGTCCAGATTTGACAGGGCTCCGATATATCGTAGATTGTCGGTGATTCCTCCATCGGAACTCGATGAAATTTTGCATGGCTGTTGTAGACGTAATTCCGTACTATTCCATTGAAGCAATCGTCAAACCGACGCTCGAGGAGGTGGTGACGGCGAATACAAGTTCGCTGTCCATAAAAACAGCACGGCCGCGCGAGGGCAATGTTGACATTGAGCCCTCGAGCTCCATGGTCTATGATCATGATAGAGATCGGAGTTGATGTTGAAGAAGGCCCCGTCCGAACATGACGATCGGAGATGGAGCACGGTCCTCGGTCGAGCCAAGGTGACCAGTCGAGCCGGTGACGAAGATGCCGACGTCGCATTTGACCTGCGGGCGAGCCATTGATCCTTTTGCCGATCACACAGCGGAAATCTCAATGAAAGCACCAATGTCGGTGTCAAAACCGGCGGATCTCGGGTAGGGGGTCCCGAACTGTGCGTATAGGATCGATGGTAACAGGAGGCAGGGGACACGATGTTTACCCAGGTTCGGGCCCTCTTGATGGAGGTAATACCCTACGTCCTGCTTGATTGATATTGATGATATGAGTATTACAAGAGTTGATCTACCACGAGATCATAGAGGCTAAAACCCTAAAAGCTAGCCTATGGTATGATTGTTGTATATCTTCTATCGACTAGCCTGACCTCGATTTATATAATGCACCAGAGGCCTAGGATAACAAGAGTCCTAGCCGAATACGCCGGTGGGGGAGGAGTCCTTATCTTGACCACCAAGTCTTGTGGAATCTTCCTTGTATGTGGCAGCTGTCTGAACTGGCCCATGAGTATACGGTCATGGGGGTCCTTGGCCCAATCTAACTGACCGGGAGACAACGTGGTGAGTACCCCCTAGTCCAGGACACCGCCAGTGAGCATCAAGTATTAGTGGATGCATGCGTCACACTAATTAGACTTGAGTCACGTGACACATGTTACTAGGATGCCTTGGGTGACAGCCCCGATGCTTGTTGGTGTGAAAAACAGGCAAAACAGACAAAGGAAAACAAAGAAACTAGCCTAAAACCGAGCCTCAAAAGGGAAGAATTGGTGAAACCTGCTTAAATCCTGCCTTGTAACAGCCGGATCGAGGATTTCTGAGATGGTAGTAGCTTGTTTAACTAGCAAAGGCAGGATGGTTGGCACCCTTGTTAGTGTTTTTTGGGGCACAAGTGAAGTTTTATTTGTATTTAATACCTTGGTTTTTCACTAAGGGGAAAGCTTACTGCTTGCCGCAACTCCTGCACTTTTGCGAGCCAAACTAGTTGCTAGGCTATAACCTAGTAATTATCAAGCAACAACTGATACGTCTCTAACATATCTATAATTTTTGATTGTTCCATGCTATTATATTATCTGTTTTGGATGTTTTATATGCATTTATATGCTATTTTATATTATTTTTGGGACTAACTTATTAACCTCGTGCCTGGTGCCAGTTTATGTTTTTCCTTGTTTTTGACTTTTATAGAAAAGGAATACCAAACGGAGTCCAAATGGAATAAAAATTTACGGTGATTTTTCTTGGACCAGAAGAAACCCACAAGACTCGGAGAGGAGGCCAGAAGACCTACGAGGCGGCCACAAGCCGTGGGGGCGTGCCCCTAGGGCTTGTGGGCCCCTCGTAGCCCTTCCAACCCTAATCTTCGCACTATAAATCCTCAAATATTCCCCCTATGCCAGAGGGCACACAAAAAATACTTTTCCGCCGCCGCAAGCTTCTATTCCCGTGAGATCCCATCTTGGGGCCTTTTCCGGCACTCCGCCGGAGGGGGATTCGATCACGGAGGGCCTCTACACCAACCTTGCTGCCCTTCCGATGAAGCGTGAGTAGTTTACCATAGACCTACGGGTCCATAGCTAGTAGCTAGATGTCTTCTTCTCTCTCTTTGATCTTCAATACAATGTTCTCCTCGATGTTCTTGGAGATCTATTCGATGTAATCTTCTTTGCGGTGCGTTTGTTGAGATCCGATGAATTATGGATTTATGATCAGATTATCTATGCATATTATTTGAGTCTTCTCTGAACTCTTTTATGCATGATTAGATAGCTTTTTATTTCTTTCCGATCTATTGATTTGGTTTGGCCAACTAGATTGGTTTTCTTGCAATGGGAGAGGTGCTTTGTGATGGGATCAATCTTGCAGTGTCCTCACCCAGTGACAGAAGGGGCAGCGAGGCACGTATTGTATTGTTGCCATTAAGGATAAAAAGATGGGGTTTATATAATATTTCTTGAGTTTATCCCTCTACATCATGCCATCTTGCTTAAGGCGTTACTCTGTTCTTATGAACTTAATACTCTAGATGCAGGCAGGAGTCGGTCGATGTGTGGAGTAATAGTAGTAGATGCAGATAGGAGTCGGTCTACTTGTCACGGACGTGATGCCTATATTCATGATCATTGCCTTAGATATCTTCATAATTATGCGTTTCCTATCAATTGCTCAACAGTCATTTGTTTACCCACCGTATGCTTTATTCAAGAGAGAAGCCTCTAGTGAAACATATGGCCCCAAGTCTATTTTCCATCATATATTTTCATATCTATAAACCAAAAAAACCAAAAATACCTTGCTGCAATTTATTTATATTTACTTTATTTTGTATTTTATTTATCTTTTATACCTATCTCTATTAGATCTCACTCTTGTTCGTGACCGTGAAGGGATTGACAACCCCTTTTTCGCATTGTGTGCAAGTGTTTGTTAGTTTGTGCAGGTGCATATACTGGAGACTTGCTTGTATTTCCTACTGGATTGATACCTTGGTTCTTAACCGAGGGAAATACTTATCTCTACTTTGCTGCATCACCCTTTCCTCTTCAAGAGAAAAATTAACGCAAGCTCAAGAAGTAGCAACAACATGCACGACAAAGACTGTATCAAAGATATAGCCCTTATATAGTTTAATATAATGCAGATGGTTTTGGAGTATTTAGTCTGCCCTTGCCGCTCCTATTTTCATCAACTTGACAATAGTTCTAAGGTATGTGATCAGATTACATTCAGTTTGCCGTTATCTTCTTATATGGGCATCCTAGATGTTGTTGTTTATCATTGTTTATAACGAATAGGTATGCCCATGGTTTGAAAGGGCTTTATTGTTTCAATATGCGCCAAGTTATTTGTGGGTTACCGAAGCTTATCTTGTTCCCCAATGGATCTAGATATTAAATATTCTAAACTTCCTTTTTGTCAGCAGAGAAGTGAACAAAGAAAAGAAGACTTGTTCCTAAATAGTAGTGGCATTTACTATGTAGATGATTCTGACAACTTCCCAAACAAGTCACCATTATCAATCACTGGGTAGGTTATTGAAGATATGGCTAGAGACCGCGCGGAGCACAAATGACACGCTCAAGAAGATGCAACAAAGCAACATGATGAATGCCCCTGTGTTTTGTCATTGGAATCTTTGCTCGAATTTCTCGACCATTCAATCTAGTTTGTTGTTATAGTACAATGATTTTGTATTTTTGTTGCGGTGCAATCATCGTTGATTTTATAAAGACGGGAGCTTTCTGTTAAGCTAATTCAATTTGCCATGAACCACGAGAAGTTTTTGCTTTCTTGTCTCTTTTTTCGCGGATTCCTTTCCAGATTGGATTGGGTCCTTATGTCTCGCTAGCCTGGAAAGGGATTCTAACATGGCCGGCACATGTGTCTTGCGGGAGGAGGAGGAGGAAGAGGAAGATCGGAGATAGAAGCTGCACGTGTGTGCCATTGACCGACTATCGTTGGATCTGAACGAGCTAGTAGAAGCGGAAGTCGACAACTCTAAGAAAATGTGAATTGTCATGGCACAGTGGTGCCACTGAGGGCACCATCATTAGCAACTTTAAAGTAATAGTGAGTTGCACGTGCTTTGCATGTAAGTTGTGGTATATCATTACAACACAATGTTGACAAACTGTTAACACTTACATATTACATAGAGAAAAGTATACTTTTCGTCCCTCAACTCTTCGTTGAGTCTTTTTTTCGTCCCCCAACTCTAATACTGGACAAAGTGCATCCCAAACTTACGAAATGAGACAAAATCTGTCCCTTCTCTCGGCGGACCCGGTCTGGGTGCAGACTAGGCGCGGTTTTGACCAGTCCACGACAACGTGGCAATATGACCCCACAAAATAGGCGGCCCACTCCCTCTCTCTCTCTCACGCGCATTCTCCCCACTCCCCCTCTCTCATGCGGCGACGACGGGCAAGGATAGCAGGCGGCAGATGCACCAGAGGCTCGTCGGTGGTAGCTGAGGTTAGGGATCCGATGCAGCTGCGTACCTAGTGCGTACTTCTCACAAATCCCCCTCATTTTGTCTCTACCGTGCAGCTATCCGATGCGGCGGCGCACCATGGACGCGATGCACACGCAACCCATGCGTTCTGATGATGAGGCAGCATGTCCCCCACCCCTCCCGTGCGCCGAGGACGACCAATGATTCTGAATTTTGACAGCCTAGTTGACATCTAATCTACATCAAGTACCACCAGTGGAGTTGGGGAAATTGTGAACTTTCCAGGTCAATGCGCCTGCCTCCGAGCACCTCTATCTTGCTGAAGGAAATATGCCCTAGAGGCAATAATAAAGTTGTTATTTTATATTTCCTTATATCATGATAAATGTTTATTATTCATGCTAGAATTTATTAACTGGAAACTTGATACATGTGTGGATACATAGACAAAAAACTATGTCCCTAGTAAGCCTCTACTAGACTAGCTCGTTGATCAAAGATGGTTAAGTTTCCTAACCATAGACATGTGTTGTCATTTGATTAACGGGATCACATCATTAGAGAATGATGTGATGGACAAGACCCATCCGTTAGTTTACCATAATGATCGTTAAGTTTTGTTGCTATTGCTTTCTTCATGACTTATACATATTCCTTTGACTATGAGATTATGCAACTCCCGGATACCGGAGGAATACCTTGTGTGCTATCAAATGTCACAACGTAACTAGGTGATTATAAAGATGCTCTATAGGTATCTCCGAAGGTGTTTGTTGGGTTAGCATATATCGAGATTAGGATTTGTCACTCCGAGTATCGGAGAGGTATCTTTGGGCCCTCTCGGTAATGCACATCATAATAAGCCTTGCAAGCAATGCGACTAATGAGTTAGTTGCGGGATGATGCATTATGGAACGAGTAAAGAGACTTGCTGATAGCAAGATTGAACTAGGTATGGAGATACCAACGATCGAATCTCGGGAAAGTAACATACCGATGACAAAGGGAATGACGTATGATGTCATTACTGTTTGACCGATAAAGATCTTCGCAGAATATGTGGGAACCAATATGAACATCTAGGTTCCGCTATTGGTTATTGACCGGAGAGGTGTCTCGGTCATGTCTACATAGTTCTTGAACCCGTAGGGTCCGCACGCTTAACGTTCGATGACGATTTGTATTATATGAGTTATGTGATTTGGTGTCTGAATGTTGTTCGGAGTCCCAGATGAGATCACTGACATGACGAGGAGTCTCGAAATGGTCGGGATGTAAAGATTGATATATTGGATGATAGTATTCGGACACCGGAAGTGTTCCAGAATGTATCGGGTACATATCGGAGTACCGGGAGGGGGGGGTTATCGAAACCCCCCGGGGGAAGATATGGGCCATAGGAGGGAGGCACACCAGCCCACAAAGGGGTGGCGCGCCGCCCACAGGGAAGGAGGCCGAATAGGACTAGGAGAGGGGGAGGTGCCCCCCTTTCCTTCTCCCCCCCTCTCTCCCCTTCCCCCCCTCCGGTAAAAGGAAAGGGGGGGGACCGAATCCAACTAGGAGCCCAAGTAGGATTCCTCCTACTTGGGTGCGCCTAGGGCTGGCATCCTCCCCCTCCCTCCTTTATATACATGGGGGAGGGGCGCCTACGACACACATCAATTGTTCCAAGCCGTGTGCGGCGCCCCCTCCATAATTTACGCCTCCGTTCATATTCATGTAGTTCTTAGGCGAAGCCTTGCACGGATCACTTCACCATCACCGTCACCATGCTGTTGTGTTGACGGAGCTCTCCCTCGACACTTTGCTGGATCAAGAGTTCGAGGGACGTCATCGAGCTGAACGTGTGCAGAACTCGGAGGTGTCGTACATTCGGTGCTTGATCGGTCGGAATGTGAAGAAGTTCAACTATATCAACCGCGTTAACAAATGCTTCCGCTTTCGGTCTACAAGGGTACGTGGACACACTCTTCCCCTCTCGTTGATATGCATCTCCTAGATAGATCTTGCGTGAGCGTAGGAATTTTTTTGAAATTGCATGCTACGTTCCCCAACAGTGGCATCCGAGCCAGGTCTATGCGTAAATGATATGCACGAGTAGAACACAAAGGGTTGTGGGCGGTGATAGTCATACTGCTGACCACCAATGTCTTATTTTGATTCGACGGTATTGTTGGATGAAGCGGCCTAGAGCAACCTTACATGACCACGTTCATGAGACCGGTTCCACCGATAGATGATAACCCACAAGTATAGGGGATCGCAACAGTTTTCGAGGGTAGAGTATTCAACCCAAATTTATTGATTCGACACAAGGGGAGCCAAAGAATATTCTCAAGTATTAAAAGTTGAGTTGTCAATTCAATCGCACCTGAAAGACTTAATATCTGCAGCAAAGTATTTAGTAGCAAAGTAATATGGAAGTAACGGTAGCAGTGGCAAAAGTAATAGTATTGGTTTCGTAGTGATTGTAACAGTAGCAATGGTAAAGTAACTAAGCAAAGATCAATATGTGAAAAGCTCGTAGGCATTTGATCAGTGATGGATAATTATGTCGGATGCGATTCCTCATGCAATAGTTATAACATAGGGTGACACAGAACTAGCTCGAGTTCATCAATGTAATGTAGGCATGTATTCTGAATATAGTCATACGTGCTTATGGAAAAGAACTTGCATGACATCTTTTGTCCTACCCTCCCGTGGCATCGGGGTCCTATTGGAAACTAAGGGATATTAAGGCCTCCTTTTAATAGAGTACCGGAACAAAGCATTAACACTTAGTGAATACATGAACTCCTCGAACTATAGTCATCACCGGCAGGGACGGAGCCAGAAAATTGAGATGGGGGGGGGGCAAGAACCAAAAGCTTCAAAATCATAGGATATATTTGCCGTAAAAGAATCATAGGATATATGAAAAGATAACATAGTCAGTAATAGGATTTAGGACATCTAGATAGTAAATATATCTCTGTTGTTCAATAGTAAGAATAAATTACATTTCTATCAATTTGAATTCTGCTTTACGAGCACCCGTATCGAAGATATCAATTATTTCTTCAGAGCTAAACTTGGCTACAAGTTCCTTCTCAATGTAAACTAGCTGCAATGACAAATAAGATCATCTCCCATTTTGCTTGGAAGCCGCGTCTTGACTAGTTTCATTGCAGAAAAGGCTCGCCCTGCTATTGCAGTTGACACCGGAAGAGTTATCACCAATCGTAACAACCTCTCAACCATTGGATAGTCAGAAGACTTGCCAGTCTTAACTATCCCTTTTGTTAGATCAGCAAGTGATTTGCAGTTCTTGATCTCTAGATGGTTGAATGTATCAAGCTGGAAATGTGGTAGCTCACACTCCAACCGATCTCTCTCTTGACTAGAAAAATCTGCATGATAGAATTTCTCCACTAGTCTGCATATCTTTGACTTGCTGAAGGCATCATGCCTCGGGTTCAATGGTGAACAAATATCTAGAAGCTCAGTAACTTGAGAACTAAATTGATCATTCAACTCTATCACTTGTTGATCTATTGCAACATTAAACACATCTACTTTGTAATGATGGATAAATGTGGTGTTGTCATGTTTATTTCGAGATTTTGTCACATCAACATACCTAAAATTAATATATATTAAAAAATAAGAATTGGTTGCATGATCTAAACATTGATGAGAAGTATGTAAGTGGCTAAATCTCTACATTGTAATTTATATAATCATAAAGAGATAGGAAAAGATACATACTTTTGATCCATGTCCGGGATGTCAATCTCATGTTTCACAGAAAAGGATTTCACATCTTCAAAAAGGTTGTCCCATCCATCTTCTCTTAGTTCACCAAGCAACACCTTTGTGTTATAAACACAATCTAATGCATTTGCAATGTCCAAAGATTTATGTTGAAGTTTGAGATAGAAGACATCCGTGATTTTCATGATTCTTTCCATTAAGTGTAGAATGAACACAAAATCAAATGTTAGTAGGATTTTCAACGCACCTCCGGCATCACCTCTTGAGTTCCTTGTAGCTCAACGATCAGCTGCTACACTTCTTAGCACTGTAACAGTTGTGGCAAACATCTTTAACAAACTTTTGATAGATTTGTAGTGGGAACTCCATCTCGTGTCTCCGGCCCTTTGTAAAGAACCTATTTGATTGGCCCCTCTTCCTGTGTCAAGCTCTCCCAATTCAATCTCACTAGCAATTTCAGCAGCCTGATTTTCTAACAGCTCATCATTGCGTTTGGGAGATGCACTAACTGTATTTACAATGAAATTTGCATGCTGAAAAAAATTATGGACCTCATGTACCTCCCTTGAGGCAGC
Organism: Triticum urartu; assembly: GCF_056163025.1. Lineage (NCBI taxonomy): Eukaryota > Viridiplantae > Streptophyta > Magnoliopsida > Poales > Poaceae > Triticum > Triticum urartu. The sequence continues at coordinate 544,523,961 of NC_141877.1, forward strand.
AACAAGAGCCAATTGGAGTTGATGTGCAAGACAATGGATATAGTATGCATAAGGCACTCTTTGAGAATTAGAGCTTTCAGCCCATTCCACTGCCCCCTCATGTTGCTTGCCCCGTCATATCCCTGGCCTCTAATATCTTGCACATTCAACCCATTATCAACTAGGACGACAATAATTGTGTTCTTGAGAGTCAAAGCACTAGTGTCTCTAACATGAATAAGATCAAGAAAATGTTCTCTTATCACCCCTTCTATGTTTGCAAATTGAAGAATTACTGCCATCTGCTCTTTTTTAGACTCATATCTACATTCATCAACCAAGATAGAAAATTTTCTATTACCAAGTTCTTCTTTAATTGAGGTTTTCACTTTTCCAGCAAATATGCTAGCAATTTCCTTTTGAATAGTTGCTGAGGTGTACTTTGCATTTTTTTGGAGCATTATGTACAACTTCATGTACATCCTTGTTGTAATAAGCTAAAAGCTTAATCATTTCCTTGAAATTACCTTGGTTCTTGGAATCCTCAGACTCATCATTTCCTCTGAAGGGACATGCTTGAAACATTAGCCACCTGATGCAATCAACATAGAATAATTATTAGATGTCCAGTATAAGGAAATTCTTAATGTTCGAAATTAAATACTTCTTGCTTACCTCGTGGCATCAATGGAAGTCTTTAGCCTTAGTCTTGCATTAAGAACCCGCTTCTTAGTTTGCTTTTTCATCACCTCATCAACATGATTAATTCTGTTTCTCAAGTTTTCATAACACCGAGCTGCAAAATTGTGAGCCGAGCTGGGAGTAGTGCCCATATGCTTGAGAAAAGCACATTATTTCCATTGTTAACTTTCTTCCACTTATCAAATCCGCTCACTGTGAACGTATCTGAACCACACTTCCCAATTGGCTTCTTTGAGAAGAGAAAACAAGGCAAACAATAGGCACAATTTTTTAGAGGTGAATACTCCAACCACCAATGATTCGTGAACCAATCACTTTGAAATCGCCTACGGCCAGCCCCTGTCCCAGTAAATTCATACTCATGTGGCTTTAAGATTGGTTGATAAGCCCCTTTAGATATATAAAAACGCCTAGCAGCATCATGCTCATCGGGAGGAAGTTGCCAAATTTGAAGATGTCGCCCGGGCTCTGGTACGTCTCCAACATATCTATAATTTTTGATTGTTCCATGCTATATTATATTCTGTTTTGGACACTATTGGGCTTTATTATACACTTTTATATTATTTTTGGGACTAACCTATTAACCGGGGGCCCAGCCCAGAATTGCTGTTTTTTTTGCCTATTTTAGGGTTTCGCAGAAAAAGAATATCAAATGGAGTCCAAACGAAATGAAACCTTCGGGAACGTGATTTTCAGAACGAACATGATCCAGAGGACGTGGACCCTACGTCAAGCAATCAACGATGAGGGCACGAGGTAGAGGGGCGCGCCTACCCCCCCCAGGCGTGCCCTCCACCCTCGTGGGCCCCCTGTTGCTCCACCGACGTACTCCTTCCTCCTATATATACCTACGTACCCCATACTACCAGATACGGAGCCAAAACCCTAATTCCACCGCCGTAACTTTCTGTATCCATGAGATCTCATCTTGGGGCCTTTTTTGGAGCTCCGCCGGAGGGGGCATCGATCACGGAGGGCTTCTACATCAACACCATAGCCCCTCCGATGAAGTGTGAGTAGTTTACCTCAGACCTACGGGTCCATAGTTATTAGCTAGATGGCTTCTTCTCTCTTTTTGGATCTCAATACAAAGTTCTCCCCCTCTCTTGTGGAGATCTATTCGATGTAATCTTCTTTTGCGGTGTGTTCGTTGAGACCGATGAATTGTGGGTTTATGATCAAGTTTATCTATGAACAATATTTGAATCTTCTCTGAATTCTTTTATGTATGATTGGTTATCTTTGCAAGTCTCTTTGAATTATCAGTTTGGTTTGGCCTACTAGATTGATCTTTCTTGCAATGGGAGAAGTGCTTAGCTTTGGGTTCAATCTTGCGGTGTCCTTTCCCAATGACAGTAGGGGCAGCAAGGCACATATTGTATTGTTGCCATCGAGGATAACAAGATGGGGTTTATATCATATTTCATGAGTTTATCCCTCTACATCATGTCATCTTGCTTAAAGCATTACTCTGTTCTCTTGAACTTAATACTGTAGATGCATGCTGGATAGCGATCGATGTGTGGAGTAATAGTAGTAGATGCAGGCAGGAGTCGGTCTACTTGTCTTGGACGTGATGCATATATACATGATCATACCTAGATATTCTCATAACTATGCTCAATTCTGTCAATTGCTCAACAGTAATTTGTTTACCCACCGTGAATACTTATGCTCTTGAGAGAAGCCACTAGTGAAACCTATGGCCCCCGGGTCTATTTTCCATCATATTAATCTTCCAATACTTAGTTATATTTATTGCCTTTTATTTTACTTTGCATCTTTAACATATACCAAAAATATTATCTTATCATATCTATCAGATCTCACTCTCGTAAGTGACCGTGTAGGGATTGACAACCCCTTATCGCGTTGGTTGCGAGGATTTATTTGTTTGTGTAGGTGCGAGGGACTCGTGCGTGGCCTCCTACTGGATTGATACCTTGGTTCTCAAAAACTGAGGGAAATACTTACGCTACTTTGCTGCATCACCCTTTCCTCTTCAAGGGAAAACCAACACAAGTGCTCAAGAGGTAGCAAGAAGGATTTCTGGCGCCGTTGCCGGGGAGGTCTACGCAAAAGTCAACACACCAAGTACCCATCACAAACCCTTATCTCCCGCATTACATTATTTGCCATTTGCCTCTCGTTTTCCTCTCCCCCACTTCACCCTTGCCGTTTTATTCGCCCTCTCTTTTCCGTTTGCCTCTTTTTGCCCGTTTCTTGTTTGCTTGTGTGTTGGATTGCTTGATTGTCATGATGGCTCAAGATAATACTAAATTATGTGACTTTACCAATACCAACAACAATGATTTCCTTAGCACTCCGATTGCTCCTCTTACCGATACTGAATCTTGTGAAATCAATATTGCTTTATTGAATCTTGTCATGAAAGATCAATTCGCCGTCCTTCCTAGTGAAGATGTCGCTACCCATCTAAATAGCTTCATTGATTTATGTGATATGCAAAAGAAGAAAGATGTGGATAATGATATTGTTAAATTGAAGCTATTCCCCTTTTCGCTTAGAGATCGTGCTAAAGCTTGGTTTTCGTCTTTGCCTAAAAATAGTATTGATTCGTGGAATAAGTGCAAAGATGCTTTTATCTCTAAGTATTTTCCTCCCGCTAAGATCATCTCTCTTAGAAATGATATTATGAATTTTAAGCAACTTGATCATGAACATGTTGCACAAGCTTGGGAGAGGATGTAATTAATGATACGTAATTGCCCTGCACATGGTTTGAATTTGTGGATCATTATACAAATTTTTTATGCCAGATTGAATTTTGCTTCTAGAAATCTTTTAGATTCGGCCGCGGGAGGCACTTTTATGGAAATTACTTTAGGAGAAGCTACTAAACTCCTAGATAATATTATGGTTAATTATTCTCAATGGCACACTGAAAGATCTACTAATAAAAAAGTGCATGCGATAGAAGAAATTAATGTTTTGAGTGGAAAGATGGATGAACTTATGAAATTATTTGCTAATAAAAGTGTTTCTTCTGATCCCAATGATATGCCTTTGTCTACCTTGATTGAGAATAATAATGAATCTATGGATGTGAATTTTGTTGGTAGGAATAATTTTGGTAACAACGCGTATAGAGGAAACTTCAATCCTAGGCCGTATCCTAGTAATTCCTCTAATAATTATGGTAATTCCTACAACAATTCTTATGGAAATTATAATAAGATGCCCCCTGATTTTGAAACTAATATTAAAGAATTTATTACTTCGCAAAAGAATTCCAATGCTTTGATTAAAGAAAAATTGCTTAAGATTGATGAGTTGGCTAGGAACGTTGATAGAATTTCTCTTGATGTTGATTCTTTGAAACTTAGATCTATTCCACCTAAGCATGATATCAACGAGTCTCTCAAAGCCATGAGAATTTCCATTGATGAGTGCAAAGAAAGAACCGGTAGGATGCGTGCTAAGAAAGATTGCTTTTATAAAAGCGTGTTCTTCTAGTTTCCATGAAAATAAAGATGAAGATCTAAAAGTTATTGATGTGTCCCCTATTAAATCTTTGTTTTGCAATATGAATCTCGATAATGATGGGACTGAATATGATCCACCTTTACCTAGACGGCGTTCCAAAAATTCGGAGTCTTTAGATCTTGATGCTAAAATTGTTAAAAGTGGGATTGAAGAAGTCAAAACTTTAAATATTAATGAACCCACTATTTTGGATTTCAAGGAATTTAATTATGATAATTGCTCTTTGGTAGATTGTATTTCCTTGTTGAAATCCGTGCTAAATTCTCCTCATGCTTATAGTCAGAATAAAGCTTTTACTAAACATATCGTTGATGCTTTGATGCAATCTTATGAAGAAAAACTTGAGTTGGAAGTTTCTATCCCTAGAAAACTTTATGATGAGTGGGAACCTACTATTAAAATTAAAATTAAAGATCATGAATGCTATGCTTTGTGTGATTTGGGTGCTAGTGTTTCCACGATTCCAAAGACTTTGTGTGATTTGCTAGGTTTCCGTGATTTTGATGATTGCTCTTTAAACTTGCACCTTGTGTCGGGTGGTAGGTGCGACATATGCCAACGGGTGGCTTATCATTGTGGGAGCCAGTAAGACGTCGCCGGTGCCTGGAAACGGGATGAGGCGAAGACATGCACGCCGGCGAATCTTACCCAGCTTCGGGGCTCTCCGTGGAGATAACACTCCTACTGCTGCTCTGCGGGGTCTCCGCAAGATCACTAGATGGACAAGTAGCTACACAATGCTCCTTGAGCTGTTCGGTGGGAGGAGGAAGAAGGGCACGACTAGCTTGCTTCTTCTCCTTGTGTGGTGTCTAAAACTAGCTGGGGGTCCAACCCTTTGCATGGGTGCCCCGGGGGGTTTATATAGGCCTACCCCCAGGGGTACAATGGTAATCCGACTGGGCGCGGGGCCCAGCCATCTGTGACTGCGCTCGCCGGCTTCTGCGCCGGCTGCTGGGGCCCGCCGACTGGTGGGTCCCGCCTGCTGCCGGCCCCTTGGTCGACAGGCAGGCCCCACTGTCCAGGACCTGGTCGGTGGCTGGTTACTGTTGCCCCATCTTGGTGACGTGGGCTTCGTCGAGGTAGGCGTGGCTACAGTGCCGCCGCCCAGCGGGCGATCGCTGTAGCCTCACCGCGTCTTGTCTCCTTAATGGGGCGTCTCCTTCGAGGGAGGCGGCAAGCCGGCTGCGGGGAACCGGCTCTGTCTTGGGCCGACTGGGGGAGGCGTGGCCGCCTTCGGGTGTCTCTCTGCCCGAAGGGGCCCACCGCCCGTGGGCCGTACTGGCAGCCCATCGTGGATGGCATCAGGGTCAGCATGGCAACAGTGTTGCGCCGGACAGGTCATGGTCACCCGTACGGCGCACTGTACTGGTCGTGCTCCGGGATTTGGGGGTGGCAGGCTTTACTTTAGCCGCGCCCTGTCACATCGCCGTTAGGTGGATGCAAACTTTGAGGGTACGGTCTCGACCGCTTTGTGGGAGCCGGCTTCTTGGAGTCGGCCTTCTCGCGGCCGGCTTCTCGAAGCCGGCCCTCCCGTGGCTTCTTTTGCAAGGGCTAAAGTCGGGCCGCCTTCCGATAGCCGGCCTGGGTGACAGCCAGCAAGGGGAAGGCGGCCCCATGTCTTGGATTCTTGAGAGCCGGACGGGCTCGTAATTTTTTCAGAAGGGCCAGGGGAAGCCGGCTAGGCTACCCATGGCTATTTACTCCGACAGTAGTCCCCGAAGCTGATCGAGCTTCGAGGCGGACAAAGGGACGAGAAGCTTGGTCAGCTTCCTACCCTGAAGAGCCGGCTTTGCTGGTGTATGCCGATTTCGGGGAGCCCCGTGTCTCGCAGGCGGGAAAGTGGTCGACCCGCGTGCTGACCGCGGGCCCTCCCGCGGGCCACGTGGTAGTGAGACCCTGCCAGCGCACGCGCGCGACGGGATGCCGCCGCAGGCCCGGGCCCGCCACTCCTAGGCCTCGGCCCGAACGCTGATCTTCTGCGGCCCAGGTAGACCGTTCGCCTTCCCCTGGCGATTTTATTTCGCCGTTAGGGCGCAATAAACGCGGGACGTGGGGGAGTGGGCACGATCGATCCCCACGTTTCCCCACGCCGCGCCTCCTCGGCTCCGCCACGCGAGCCTATAAGTAGGGGGAGGAGGGGGAGAGACAGAGGTTCGCACGCTCTCTCTCGCTCCGCCCCTTCTCGTCCTCCTTTCTTCCTCTCGTTGCCGCCGCAGCCTCCCGTCTCAGCGCCGCCGCGCCACCACATCGTCTTGCTCCCATGGCGCTGTCGAGCTCGTGGGACGGCTCCAACGTCCATGAGGACCATGTTGAGTTCCTCCGCCAGACTCGGCGCCTGCCCGACGCCAACCTCGTGCGGGTCCGCCTGGCGCCAGAGACGGAGATCTCGCCGGCACCGGAGGAGGGCGAGCGGGTCGTCTTCCGCTCGCACTTCCTGCGCGGCTTCGGCCTTCCGGCGAGTGGATTCCTGTGCTCCTTCCTCGAGTTCTACAATCTTCAGCAGCATCACCTCACGCCCAACACGGTGATGCTGCCGTCGGCCTTCGTCTCTCTCTGCGAAGGTTTCTTGGGGCTGCTCCCCACGCTGGAGCTCTGGGGGGAATTCTTCCAGAGCAAACTCGGCACGTCGTCGCAGGCGTGCCCGCCCCCTGCGGGGCCTTCATCACCATGAGAAGGTCGGGCGAGAACAACCCGTTTCCGTCCATCCCCCTGATCCAGTCGGTGAAGATCTGGCAGAAGTCGTACTTCTACGTGAAGAACGTCGCCCAGCAAGGAGACCACGTCAACCTGCCGGCTTACGTAGCCGGCCCGCCAGCTGGGAGGCAGCCCTCATGGAGTTTCCGGTCCAGGTCACTATCTCAGGCCGGGAACGCTGCCGTCTCCCGGCTTCGGGTGATAATCCAGTCAGAAGGACTGAGCGGGGCCGACTTGGTGGCCGCCTTCGTGGAGCGCCGGATACTTCCTCTCCAAAGCCGGCCCCACATGATGTGTCAGATGAGCGGCCGCTTCAACCCAAGCCGGCTGAGCACCAGGGAGATGCCTCATGCGGAGGTGTCGTACATGGTAAATCATATCTCCAATTGCAAGCTCGCCGAGGACTGGCGATACGGCAAGGTGCCGTATTCTCGCGCCAACCCTCCGCCCGTGGTAAGCTTTCCTCTCTTTCTTCTTTTGGTTGGTAGCCGGCTTTATGATGGCCGGCTTTTGATCGGTCGGTTCTTCTTAGCAGAACTCCCTTCTTCCGCCGACGACCAGGGCAGCAGGGATAGAACGCCAGTACGTCCCCGACCGCACGGTGGACGACGTCGACGACCCGGATTTGGGGGCGGCCGCCATGGAAGACGCCGTCGTGGGGGACGACGCCGAGACCGGAGGCACAGGGCTTACCGCCAGCTTCGATGACTGGCCGGATGATGCCGAAGCCGAAGTCGCCCCGCGTCGCCAGCCGGCGGCCGACCATCAGGGCGCGGGCTTGTCCACCGCGCCGGCTGCCAGCGGCGGCACACAGAAGCGCCGGGCCGCGTCAACCCTCTTCGGCAGTCGGCCGAAGAAGTCCAAAGGCGCCACCGCGGCGACCAAACGAGATGAGGCGGCCGCGAAAGCGGCCCGCTTCCGCAAGGCGGTGAAGCAGCCTCAGGCGGTCTCAGTGTAAGTCGTCGATTGCCTGGTCGCATGCTTTTCATCGTTCTCTCTTGTTCGAACATTCTTCCTAACCTTTTCCCGCTCGCTGGACAGGGCGCCGCTTTCCCTTGAGCGGGGTCCGGGCGGCTCCGTAGTTGGGCCGACTGGAGGGTCTTCGGGCTCCCGCCGCGTGGACCCCCGCACCGACCTCAGGGAGGCCACGGAGCGGAACGCCCGTGAGGCGCGGGAGGGGCATGAGGCGGCGGAAAAAGCGGCCGCCCAGGCGGCGAGGGAGCAGGCCGACGCGGCAGCCAAGGCCCAGGCGGAGGCGGCGACCGCGGAAACGGAAGCGGAGGGTTCACGTAACCAGCCTCCGCTGCTCCCCATTCCCCTACAAGCCGTGGCCCCTGACACCCCATTGCCCCTGGCGGAGGAAATCGTCCAAGACCCGCCGCTGATGGAGAGGAGGGAGGACCTCGTGGTCTTCGTGGGGAGAGCGCCGCCGGCAGCGCCAACCGGAGCGGGCCAAGGCGGCCAATCGTCAGTGGCGCCAGAGGAGCTGACCGGGGGTGAGCCGGAGGAAGGAGCCGGCTTCGAGGTGCAGCCGGTGACGCATTGGCGCGCAGGGGGAGGCGCCGCTCCGCCGGAGTCGCGCCGAGTTGCGGGCGCCGGCCAGTCGGCGGAGGCTCTGGAGGCGGCCAGCACCGCCACGTCCGACTGGACTCCCAGCGGGGGGACTGGCAAGCTGAATGTGGCGGCTCAAGAGGTCCGGAGCCGGCTTCAAGCTCAGGCCACCCTGCTGCAGCAGTACACCCAGGAGTTCCTGTCGACGCGGGCCGCCATCCGGGTAAGTCTTTCATTCTTGGCCGCTTTGGTCTCTTGATTTCTTCCGTGGGGGCGCGTCAGTGCACCCACTGGGTGTAGTCCCCAAGATTCGGGCCGACTGCTGAGCAGTCGGATCGGATCTTTCTTGATGACTACCTTATTTTTGCTTCCTGTCTGAACTTCCAGGAATATCATAACTCCCGTGCTGCCGCCTTTGACTCCCAGGCTCAGGAGTTGGGTCGGAAGACCGACGACCTGACCAACAGCCGAAGTAAGTGCTTGATCTTGTCTGTCTCCTGTGGGGGCGTGTCATCGCACCCACTGGGTGTAGTCCCCGAGATTCGGGCCGACTGCTGCGCAGTCGGGTCGGATCTTCCTTGATGACTTTTTCCTTATTGGTTTTTTTTTCTTTCGTGCCTTCAGGGGCCAACGCTGACTTGAGGAGGGAGCTCGGCGAAGCGCAGGCCGCCCTTCGTACCAAGGATGCTGAGTACGCTGACTTGGTCCAGGAGCATGACTGCCTGGCCAAGAAGTTGGCTGACCAAGAGGAGAGCCACAAGGCGGCCCTGCAGAAAGCGCGGGATAGCGAGGCTGCCCTGAAGGCAGAGTTTGAGACCGAGGCAGCGAGCTGGGCTGAGACCCGGCGAGCGCTGGATGAAGGCTTCGGCCGCATCGAGGACTTGATCGACGGTAAGCCGCCTTCCTCGCTCCTCTCCTGCCCCTTGCCGCCTGGTTTTTGGCCTGACTTGTGCTGCTGCCTTTTTTCTTGTGCAGACTACTTTCCCGGCTACTCCGCCTTCGCCGCCCGAACCATCGAGGCCCATCGCGAGGCGCGCCGTCAGGCGGGGGTCAACATCGCGCCGGACGTGAATCAGACGCTTGAGGAGCAGCTCTTGGCTGTCCAAGCGCGGCTGTAGCCGGCTCACCGGATGCTTCGCCGGCTCCAACGTGCCGGGGCGCAGGTGTTGGCCGCCCTCTGGCCCGGCGAGACGATCCCCCGCACGCGAAGCCGGACTGCCGACTGGCTGGAGGTCGCAGTCGGTCGCTTTGAAGCTTGGAAGGCGTCGTCGGCCCGTCTTGGAGCCGGGCGGGCGTTGGAGTTTGTTCGAGCTTGGTACCCAGGGCTGAACCTGGACCAGCTGCGCACTTGGCGGCTGGAGGCCGATGCGGAGCTGGAGGAGGTGCGGCCGGCTATCGCCCGGCGTGCTTCGACGATCGCCGAGTGCACCGACATCAGCGTTTTTGCACCTGAAATCAATGATGACGGCGTTGCGCAGCCGGAGGAGTGGTTCGGGCTGAACCCGGCGGTGGGCGAGGACTCGGTAGAGGAGATCGCCTCCAGCGACGAGGGCGAGGATGACGAAGAAGAGGACGGTGAAGACATCGAGCCGGCTAGTGGAACAACCGGCCGGCCTCAGGCTGACCGTGCCTCCAGCAACGAGGCGCGTGGAAGCGCGCCCTCTGCAGGAGGCGGTGATCAAGCCGAGGTTCGCCAGCCGGCCACTTCTTCAGCCGGCACAACCGTCTCCGCCGACCAGCCCGGCTCGTCGGTCGCTCCGCCAGCTTGACCTGCCGTCCTTATTTTTCCTGCTTGTTGCCTTTTGAACAATCTTTATTAAGCTTTCGCAGTTCCACCCACTAGGGGTGTATCCAAACTATGTTGAATGCTGGCCTCTTGGAGGTCTTTTATGTAAATATTATTATGTGCATGTTTGGTTTCCATTCGCGTATGCTTTTTATCCTTAGGCTTTTTCCTTTGTCGCCTTCCCTCTTTGGGGAGGCAAGTACTCGAGCTTTCTTGGATTGAAGTGAAGTGAATGGAAACTGGCCGGCTGGCTACTCTGGTAGTCGGTCGGTGGTAGGCGGCAAACCGGCTTTCGTTATATTAGTCCGTTGGTCCCTGGCCATTTTTCGTGTGGGCATCCTTTCCTGCTTTTGACTCTTGCCAGCCGGACAGCCAGTTCTTCGAACTGCGACTTTGGCAAGAGCTAAGCCTGGGTGTCGGCACCCTACTTGTCTGACTGCGGGTAGGACTTCTAATATAACTCCAGTCGGCCAGTCCCCGGGCCGACTAGTCGAACCCGGTGCCGGACGGAACAAGTAAATGAAATGACAAGGTCATAAGCATGATACTTTTCATTCATAGATAAAAGATGGCAGTCCCCGAGCCCTCCTCGGGGGGCCTATTATCTCGTATTTAGTACAAAAGTTAGCGTGATACATACTGCATTTCAGCTGTAAAATCTTCGAAGGAGGTTGGCGTTCCATGGTCATTCCGACTCCTTGCCGGAGTCGTCTCTCTTTCGTGCCTTTGGTTTCTGCACGTCGATTAGGTAGTAGGAGTCGTTTCCTAGAGCTCTGCTGATGACGAAGGGGCCCTCCCAAGGGGCCGAGAGCTTGTGCTGGCCGGCTGTTCGCTGGATCAGCCGGAGCACAAGATCGCCCTCTTGGAAAGATTTTGGCCTGACCTTCCGACTGTGGTAGCGGCGCAAACCCTGCTGGTAGATGGCAGACCGGCTGAGGGCTAACAGCCGGCCTTCTTCCAGCAGGTCGACGCCGTCTTCTCGTGCTTCCTTGGCCTCCGCCTCCGTGTACATGGTTACCCGGGGCGAGTCGAACTCGATGTCGGTTGGGATGATCGCCTCGGCACCGTACACGAGGAAGAAAGGAGTGAAGCCGGTTGACTTGTTTGGGGTAGTGCGCAGACTCTAGAGGACAGCTGGCAGCTCATCGAGCCAACAGCCGGCTGAACGCTCCAGTGGTACGACCAGTCGGGGCTTGATGCCGGAGAGGATGAGGCCGTTGGCTCGCTCGACCTGGCCGTTTGACTGCGGGTGGGCGACGAACGCTAAGTCCAGCCGGATACCTTGGGCTGCGCAGAAACGTGCCAAGGCTCCTTTGGCAAAATTCGTGCCATTGTCGGTGATGATGCTGTGTGGCACGCCGTACCGAGTTGTTATGTCTGCGATGAATGTCACAACAGTCGGCCCATTCAGCTTCTTGATCGGCTTTACCTCAATCCACTTGGTGAATTTGTCCACGGCGACGAGCAAATGCGTCATGCCGCCGTGCGCCGTCTTGAATGGGCCCACCATGTCCAGTCCCCAAACGGCGAAGGGCCAGGTGAGGGGAATGGTCTTGAGTGCCGAAGCCGGCATGTGTTGCTTGGAGCTAAAGAGTTGGCACCCTTTGCAATATTTAACTAATTTATTTGGCGTCATCCAAAGCAGTCGGCCAGAAGAAACCATGGCGGAAGGCTTTGGCGACGAGTGATCTTGAAGCCGCATGGTGGCCGCATTCTCCTTGGTGAATGTCTCTGAGGATTGCAATGCCCTTCTCTTGCTCGACGCACCGTTGGAGGACTCCAGTGACACTGCGCTTGACGAGTTCTCTGTTGACGATTGTGTATGCTCCGGCTCGACGTTGGACTTGTCTTGCCTCTGTTTCGTCAGCCGGGCAGATCTTGGTTTACTAGGAAGTTGAGGATGGACTGAGCCCATGACGGAGCCGCGACTTCTCCTACTGCCAATGTGGCTACTGCCACCAGGGTGGGCGGGCTGGGTGGTGAAATGCTGGAGTCGGCCGCCGGCTGTTGTGTTGGTGCAGTCCCCGGGCTGGCTACTGCAGTCCCCGAGCCGGGTGTGGCAGTCCCCGAGCCGGTTGCCGAAGTCCCCAGGCCGACTACTGAAGTCCCGGGGTCGCCTGCTTGGTTCTTTGAGCCGGACCCGGCCGCGTCGGGGTCAGGCGGTATGAAGATGGAATCAGACTCTGGAGACGGCTTGATGGATGGCTTGAGGAGGCGTTGTAGAGCGACGCCGGTTGGTATTGCTTGCTGAGTGGAGCCTATTCGAGCCAGGGCATCGGCTGGCTCGTTGTCGGCTCGCGGTACATGGAGGAACTCGCATCCTTCAAAGTATCCGCTGAGTTGTTGAACCAGGAAGCGGTAGCTTGCCATATTTGCGTCCTTGGCGTCCCAGTCACCGGATGATTGCTGAACCACCAAGTCTGAGTCGCCATAACATAGAATCCGGTGGATGCCGAGTTCCTTGGCAAGCCGGAGCCCGTGTATGAGTGCCTCGTACTCGGCTACATTGTTGGAGGTGGCAAAGTGAATCCGCAGCGTGTATCTGAGCTTGTCGCCTTTGGGAGAGGTAAGGACGACGCCGGCTCCCAAGCTGGTGCGCATCTTGGACCCGTCAAAGTGCATGCGCCAATGGGTGGAGTCGGGAGCCGGCGGCAGGTACTGGGTCTCGGCCCAGTCGACGAGGAAGTCGGCCAGTGCTTGGGACTTGATGGCGGCGCGGGGCTGGTAGAAGATTGTGTAAGGGGCCAGCTCAATGGCCCATTTCGCCACCCGGCCGGATGCGTCCCGGCTGCCTATGATCTCGGCCAGCGGGGCGGTGCATACGACCGTGACGGGATGCTCTTGAAAGTAGGGCTTCAGCTTCTTGGCGGTGAAGTACACGCCGTAACACATCTTCTGGTAGTGCGGGTAGTTCTGCTTTGAAGCGGACAACACCTCGCTTAAATAATACACCGGCCTCTGGACCGGCTGGGCTCGGCCTTCTTCTGGGCGTTGGACTATGATGACGGTGCTGACCACCCGGCTGGTTGCGGCAATGTAAAGGAGCATGGGCTCTTTCTTAGTCGGCGCCGCTAGGACGGGCGGCGTGGCCAGCATCTTCTTCAGCTCGTGAAAAGCTTGGTCGGCCTGGTCGTTCCACTCGAAGTGAGTGCTCTTCTTCATGAGGCGGTAGAGGGGGAGAGCTTTCTCTCCGAGCCGGCTGATGAAGCGGTTCAAGGAGGCCAAGCATCCGGTGAACTTTTGGATGTCTCGAAGCTTGGTGGGGATCGCCATTCTCTCGATGGCCTTGATCTTCACCGGGTTGCATTCGATGCCGCGTTCGGAGACCAGGAAGCCTAGGAGCTGGCCGGCTGGCACTCTGAACACGCATTTCTCGGGGTTGAGCTTGATTTGGAACCGGCGTAGGTTCTCAAACGTTTCTTTGAGGTCTTCCAGCAAGGTGCCGCGCTTCTCCGTCTTCACCACAATGTCGTCCACGTAGACGTGAGCGTTTCTACCGAGTTGCTTGAGGAGGCACTTCTGCATGCAACGCTGAAAAGTGGCACCGGCATTTCTTAAGCCGAATGTCATAGTCAGGTAGCAGAAGGCTCCAAATGGCGTGATGAAGGCGGTCTTCAGGCGGTCGTCCGGATCTAGTTTTATCTGGTGATATCCTGAGTAAGCATCCAAGAAACTCAACAGCTCGCATCCGGCCGTGGAGTCTATCACTTGGTCAATCCTCGGCAGGGCAAAGGGATCTTTAGGGCAGGCCTTGTTGAGGCTTGTGTAGTCTATACACATGCGCCACTTGTTGTTCTTCTTTAACACGAGGACCGGGTTGGCAAGCCACTCTGGAAAGAAGACTTCCATAATGAAGCCGGCTGCCAGAAGCCGGGCTATCTCCTCCCCTACAATCCTTCTCTTTTCCTCTGATAGTCGGCGGAGGGGCTGCTTGACTGGTTTCGCGTCTTTTCGGACGTGTAGTTTGTGCTCGGCGAATTCCTTCGGAACACCCGGCATGTCCTTGGGGGACCATGCAAAGATGTCTCGATTCTCAAGGAGGAAATCGGCGAGCTCGCCTTCCTATTTGCTGTTCAGGCTTGCCCCGATGACGGCAAACCTCTCGGGGTGCTCGGGGTCAAGGGGTATCTTCTTGGTTTCTTTGGCCGGCTGGAAAGATCCTTGGGCATCATACTCCTTGGGGTCGGAGGACTGGTTCGGCTGCTTGCTGGCCATGGCCACGACCTGGTCCAACATCTTCTTCTCTTCGGCAATCACAAGGGACTCGGCCAGCCGGCTGCTGGCAGCAGCGCACTCGGAAGACTTCTTGTAATCGCCGGCTACGGTGATGACGCCCTTGGAACTTGGTATCTTCATCTTGAGGTATGCATAGTGGGGAACTGCCATGAACCTGGCCAAGGCGGGTCGGCCAAGCAACGCGTGGTAGGGGCTCTCCAGGTCCACCACTTCAAACCAGATTGCTTCCCGGCGGAAATGCTCCTTGTCCCCAAAGAGTACATCAATCTTGATCTTGCCAATCGGGGCGCAGGACAAGCCGGGTATGATGCCATGAAACACTGTCTGAGTAGGCATGAGCTGCTTCGTCTTGACATTTAGCTTCTCTAGGGTGTCACGGTACAGGATGTTGATGCTGCTCCCGCCGTCTATCAGCACGCGGGAGAAGCGGGCAGCGCGTCTGTCCGTCGCGAGGGTGGCTTCCAGGACCAACGCATAAGAGCCGGGAGACGGCATCACCTCTGGATGGTCGGCCGGCTCCAGCTAATGGGTTTTTCTGACCAATGCATGTGTCCGGCGGGGTTGGCAGCGACCACGCTGACTTCCTGGTGCTCTCGGCGTTTGCCGCGCCGGTCTTCGAGCTGGCTTGTAAAGACGATGTAGGTTGCTTGCTCGTCGGGGAATTCGTCGTGCACGGCTCCGACTGCGGGCCGAGCGGCCGGAGGCGGCGGGCCGGCAGGCGGAGGCGGCGCAAGCCCCTCGCCTTTAGAGATTCAGGTGAGCCAATGGCACTTCCGGGTTGTGTGGTTGGACGGCTTCGCGCCGCTATGGAATTTGCACGGGGCGTCGAGAGTTTGCTCGTAGGAGAAAGCCGGCTGCCAAGCCGGCCGGCCGCCCTTGGGCTTCTTGGGCGCGGATCGCCCTTCAGGCAGCGCATCTTCAACCGTGGCCACCTGCCGACTGGCGGGAGGCAGCGCAGGGCCCTTGCGCTTGTGGTCGTTCGGGTGTGGGCGTCGGCCGGAATCCCCTGCCGACATCTTGGGCGCCAGGTTGAGTACTTTCCCGGACGCATCTACCCGGAGCTTGGTCTTCATCGAAGAGTCGGCGGTGGCGTATTTGTCTGCTATGTCCAGAAGCTCGTCGAGGGTAGTCGACTCGTCGCAGAGGAGCTTGTGCTTGAGGAGGGTACCTTCTCGGCACCCGGCAGTGAAGTATTCGATGGCTTGCACCTCGTGCACCCCCTCGCAAGAATTGCGGAGCTCGGCCCAATGCGTGAGGTAGTCGCGAGTGGACTCGGCTGGGCCCTGTACGCACAGGGAGAGCTGCCTGGGCTTGGGGGCCCACTTGTAGGTGCTGGTGAAGTTGCGGATGAAGGCTTCGATGAAATCTAGCCAGCTGTTGATGCTGAGAGGCTTGAGGCTGTTGAGCCAGGTCCGCGCCGTGCCTTGCAGCATGAGGGGCACGTACTTCACGGCAACGCGCCGGTTGCCGTTGGCTATGCTGACCGCCGTGGAGTAGTCGATCAACCAATCTTCCGGCTTCACGGAGCCGTTGTACTTGGGCATGTCTCTTGGGAGCGAGAACCCTTTGGGGAAAGGCTCGTCGCGGATGCGGGGGCCGAATCAAGGCGGGCCGACATCATCTTCTTCTTCCAGCGCCAGGGATCGCGCCAGGCGGTCGATCCGATGGCGGGCGTCGTTCTCGCCGACTCCTTCGCGGCGATCTAGTCGGCCGCTGAGAGTCGGGTGCGCCACTGGCGGCGGGGTGGGATATCTCTCTCCACGAGGTCGAGGCGGAGGTGGATTGCCCCGCCATTCCATGGCTCGGGGATGGCCGTCCGCGTCTCGCTCGATGGAGATTCGGGTCCGGCTTCGGCTGGCCGCCGGCTCTTTCTCGCACCGCGCGCGGGTGTTGCTTGTAGTCGGTGTCCGGGACGTCGCGCCGTGATCTCGGCGCGGGGGAGGGCTTCCCGCGCGGGCGTCGGCTTTGTGCCGCCGTGCGGCCGCGTCAATCAGTTGCTGGATGCGCCGGGTCATGTGGGGGAGTTCTTCGGCCTCCAAGCCGTCCAACTTGTCCACGGCCGCCTGGGCGGCACGCAAGTTCTCGAGTGGAGTGGCATAGACCGGGCGGTCGATCCCAGCATGTCGGCGATGACGGCGCCGCGTTGTTTGACAAGGCCGGCCCGGCTTGGCCCGCCCGGGGCCGGCGTGCCGAAGGCTGCACGGTCAGCTTCGCGCTGGTAGGCCTCAGTGAGGCGTCTCATGGAAGCCAGCCTCCGGCCCTCTGCGAGGAGGGCGAGGCAGCGCGCCTTCAGTGCTTCGTCGTCGGCATCAGCCGGGAGGGGGCTGGACAAATCGTGGGCCGCCGCGTGCGGGGCATCGTGGGCGCTCTCATCGGCCGGGCCGCCGTGGCCGATAACCATCACTTCGGTGGTGACAGTATCGCGGCCGTCGGTCCGAGGAAGCGGGTCGTTGTAGATCGCGACGTTGGTGGGGAAGGTGTCGAAGGAGGCCATGTCAGAGTCGACAGGCATCGGGTCGGTGGAGCCAACCGACTCCAGATCCACAGCGGGCTCGCTGGAGACATGGAGCTGGCCGAGGAGGTTGTCGAGGTGGTCGGTGCCCGCATCGGAGGCGAGCTCGTCAGAGATGAGGGTTTCGTCGAGGAGATTGGCGAGGTTGCTCGCCGCGCAGATGCTGGTGACGCCTTGCAGCGTGTCGGGGCAAGCGCCATCAGGCGTGCCGGGCTGGCTGCGCTCGCTGGGGAGGAAGAGGGTTCCCGTCCAGAACGGGTCACCAGACGATGGTGCACCTGGCCCCACGGTGGGCGCCAAATGTCGGGTGGTAGGTGCGACATATGCCAACGGGTGGCTTATCATTGTGGGAGCTAGTAAGACGTCGTCGGTGCCTGGAAACGGGATGAGGCGAAGACATGCACGCCGGCGAATCTTACCCAGCTTCGGGGCTCTCCGTGGAGATAACACCCCTACTGCTGCTCTGCGGGGTCTCCACATGATCACTAGATGGACAAGTAGCTACACAATGCTCCTTGAGCTGTTCGGTGGGAGGAGGAAGAAGGGCACGGCTAGCTTGCTTCTTCTCCTTGTGTGGTGTCTAAAACTAGCTGGGGGTCCAACCCTTTGCATGGGTGCCCCGGGGGGTTTATATAGGCCTACCCCCCGGGGGTACAATGGTAATCCGACTGGGCGTGGGGCCCAGCCGTCTGTGACTGCGCTCGCCGGCTTCTGCGCCGGCTGCTGGGGCCCACCGACTGGTGGGTCCCGCCTGCTGCCGGCCCCTTGGTCGACAGGCAGGCCCCGCTGTCCAGGACCTGGTCGGCGGCTGGTTACTGTTGCCCCATCTTGGTGACGTGGGCTTCATCGAGGTAGGCGTGGCTACAGTGCCGCCGCCCGGCGGGCGATCGCTGTAGCCTCACCGCGTCTTGTCTCCTTAATGGGGCGTCTCCTTCGAGGGAGGCGGCAAGCCGGCTGCGGGGAGCCGACTCTGTCTTGGGCCGACTGGGGGAGGCGTGGCCGCCTTCGGGTGTCTCTCTGCCTGAAGGGGCCCACCGCCCGTGGGCCGTACTAGCAGCCCATCGTGGATGGCATCAGGGTCAGCATGGCAACAGTGTTGCGCCGGACGGGTCATGGTCACCCGTACGGCGCACTGTACTGGTCGTGCTCCGGGATTTGGGGGTGGCAGGCTTTACTGTAGCCGCGCCCTGTCACATCGCCGTTAGGTGGATGCAAACTTTGAGGGTACGGTCTCGACCGCTTTGTGGGAGCCGGCTTCTTGGAGTCGGCCTTCTCGTGGCCGGCTTCTCGAAGCCGGCCCTCCCGTGGCTTCTTTTGCAAGGGCTAAAGTCGGGTCGCCTTCCGGCAGCCGGCCTGGGTGACAGCCAGCAAGGGGAAGGCGGCCCCATGTCTTGGATTCTTGAGAGCCGGACGGGCTCGTAATTTTTTCAGAAGGGCCAGGGGAAGCCGGCTAGGCTACCCATGGCTATTTACTCCGACACCTTGCGGATTCCACCATTAAGAAACCTATGGGAAAAATTAATGATGTTATTATTGTTGAAAATAGGAACTATGTGCCCGTAGATTTTATTGTTCTTGATATCGATTGCAATCCTTCATGTCCTATTATTCTTGGTAGACCTTTCCTTAGAACGATTGGTGCAATTATTGATATGAAGGAAGGGAATATTGTATTCCAATTTCAGTTAAGGAAAGGCATGGAACAATTTCCTAGAAAGAAAATAAAATTACCTTATGAATCTATATTGAGAGCCACTTATGGATTGTCTACCAAAGATGGCAATACCTAGATCTATCCTTGCCTTTTATGCCTAGCTAGAGGCGTTAAACGATAGCGCTTGTTGGGAGGCAACCCAATTTTATTTTTATTCCTTCCTTTTTGCTCCTATTTAGTAATAAATAATTTTTCTAGCCTCTGTTTTGGTTGTGTGTTTTTTTGTGTTTAATTAGTGTTTGTGCCAAGTAGAACCGTTGAGAAGAGTTGGGGAAAGTCTTTTTAATCTTCCTGTAAAAAACAGAAACTTTAGCGCTCACGAGAATTGCTGCCATTTTTATTTGGAAAGTGATATTTAGTTAATTCTTTTTGAATATGATTAATAGATAAATTCTTCACTTCCAGCAATTTATTGTAGAATTTTTGGGGTTCTAGATCTTGCGTTAGCTACAGATTACTATAGACTGTTCTGTTTTTGACAGATTCTGTTTTTCGTGTGTTGTTTGCTTATTTTGATGAATCTATGGCTAGTAAAATAGTTTATAAACCGTAGAGAAGTTGTAATACAGTAGGTTTAACACCAATATAAATAAAGAATGAGTTCATTACAGTAACTTGAAGTGGTGTTTTGTTTTCTTTCACTAACGGAGCTCACGAGATTTTCTACTTTAAGTTTTGTGTTGTGAAGTTTTCAAGTTTTGGGTGAAAGATTTGATGGATTATGGAACAAGGAGTGGAAAGAGCCTAAGCTTGGGGATACCCATGGCACCCCAAGATAATCTAAGGACACCTAAAAGCCAAAGCTTGGGGATGCCCCGGAAGGCATCCCCTCTTTCGTCTACTTCCATCGGTAACTTTACTTGGAGCTATATTTTTATTCACCACATGATATGTGTTTTGCTTGGAGAGTCTTGTATGATTTGAGTCTTTGCCTTTTAGTTTACCACAATCATCCTTGATGTACACACCTTTCGAGAGAGACACACATGATTTGGAAATTATTAGAATACTCTATGTGCTTCACTTATATCTTTTGAGTTATATAGTTTTTGCTCTAGTACTTCACTTATATCTTTTAGAGCACGGTGGTGGTTTTGTTTTATAGAAACTATTATTCTCTCATGATTCACTTAGATTATTTTGAGAGTCTTAGATAGCATGGTAATTTACTTAAATAATTCTAATATGCTAGGTATTCAAGACTAGTAAAAACTTTCTTATGAGTGTGTTGAATACTAAGAGAAGTTTGATGCTTGATGATTGTTTTGAGACATGGAGGTAGTGATATCAAAGTTGTGCTAGTTGAGTAGTTGTGAATTTGAAAAATACTTGTGTTGAAGTTTGCAAGTCCCGTAGCATGCACTTATGGTAAACGTTATGCAACAAATTTGAAACATGAGGTGTTCTTTGATTGTCCTCCTTATGAGTGGCACTCGGGGACGAGCGATGGTCTTTTCCTACCAATCCATCCCCCTAGGAGCATGCGTGTAGTGCTAGGTTTTTGATGACTTGTAGATTTTTGCAATAGGTATGTGAGTTCTTTATGACTAATGTTGAGTCCATGGATTATACGCACTCTCACCTTTCCCTCATTGCTAGCCTCTTCGGTACCGAGCATTGCCCTTTCTCACATTGAGAGTTGGTGCAAACTTCGCCGGTGCATCCAAACCCCGTGATATGATACACTCTTTCACACATAAACCTCCTTATATCTTCCTCAAAACAACCACCATACCTACCTATTATGGCATTCCCATAGCCATTCCGAGATATATTGCCATGCAACTTTCCACCGTTCCATTTATCATGACACGTTCATCAGTCATATTGCTTTGCATGATCATGTAGTTGACGTAGTATTTGTGGCAAAGCCACCATTCATAATCCTTTCATACATGTCACTCTTGGTTCATTGCATATCCCGGTACACCGCCGGAGGCATTCATATAGAGTCATACTTTGTTCTAGTATCAAGTTGTAATCATTGAGTTGTAA
The DNA here is from genome assembly GCF_056163025.1 of Triticum urartu. NCBI lineage: Eukaryota > Viridiplantae > Streptophyta > Magnoliopsida > Poales > Poaceae > Triticum > Triticum urartu. The sequence continues at coordinate 544,544,640 of NC_141877.1, forward strand.
ATAAATAGAAGTGCGATGATCATCATTTTCTAGAGAATTGTCCCAACTGAGGATAAAAGGGAGAAAGGCCATAAAAAAGAGAAGGCACAAAAAAATGAGAGAAAAATAGAGAAGGGACAATGTTACTATCCTTTTTACCACACTTGTGCTTCAAAGTAGCACCATAATCTTCATGATAGAGAGTCTTTTGTTTTTTCACTTTCATATACTAGTGGGAACTTTTCATTGTAGAACCTGGCTTGTATATTCCAACAATGGGCTTCCTCAAATGCCCTAGGTCTTCGTGAGCAAGCAAGTTGGATGCACACCCACTAAGTTTCTTTTGTTGAGCTTTCATATATTTATAGCTCTAGTGCATCCGTTGCATGGCAATCCCTACTCCTTGCATTAACATCAATTGATGGGCATCTCCATAGCTCATTGATTAGCCTCGTTGATGTGAGACTTTCTCCCTTTTTTGTCTTCTCCACATAACCCCCATCATTATATTTTATTCCACCCATAGTGCTATATCCATGGCTCACGCTCATGTATTGTGTGAAGGTTGAAAAAGTTTGAGATTACTAAAGTATGAAACAATTGCTTGGCTTGTCATCGGGGTTGTGCATGATGAGAGCATTCTTGTGTGATGAAAATGGAGCACGACTAAATATATGATTTTGTAGGGATGCACTTTCTTTGGCCATGTTATTTTGAGAGGACATAATTGCTTAGTTAGTATGCCTGAAGTATTATTATTTTTATGTCAATATTGAACTTTTATCTTGAATCTTTCGGATATGAATATTCATACCACAATTAAGAAGAATTACATTGAAAACATGCCAAGTAGCATTCCACATCAAAAATTCTGTTTTTATCATTTACCTACTCGAGGACGAGCAGGAATTAAGCTTGGGGATGCTTGATACGTCTCCAACGTATCTATAATTTTTTATTGTTCCATGCTATATTATATTCTGTTTTGGACATTATTGGGCTTTATTATACACTTTTATATTATTTTTGGGACTAACCTATTAACCGGAGGCCCAACCCAGAATTGTTGTTTTTTTGCCTATTTTAGGGTTTCGCAAAAAAAATATCAAACGGAGTCCAAACGGAATGAAACCTTCGGGAATGTGATTTTCGGAACAAACATGATCCAGAGGACTTGGACCCTACGTCAAGCAATCAACGAGGAGGGCACGAGGTAGGGAGGCCCGCCTACCCCCCAGGTGCGCCCTCCACCCTCATGGGCCCCCTGTTGCTCCACCGACGTACTCCTTCCTCCTATACATACCTAAGTACCCCCAAACTACCAGATACGGAGCCAAAACCCTAATTCCACCGCCGTAACTTTCTGTATCCACAAGATCCCATCTTGGGGCCTTTTCCGGAGCTCCGCCGGAGGGGGAATCGATCACGGAGGGCTTCTACATCAACACCATAGCCCCTCCGATTAAGTGTGAGTAGTTTACCTCAGACCTACAGGTCCATAGTTATTAGCTAGATGGCTTCTTCTCTCTTTTTGGATCTCAATACAAAGTTCTCCCCCTCTCTTGTGGAGATCTATTCGATGTAATCTTCTTTCGCGGTGTGTTTGTTGAGACCGATGAATTGTGGGTTTATGATCAAGTTTATCTATGAACAATATTTGAATATTCTCTGAATTCTTTTATGTATGATTGGTTATCTTTGCAAGTCTCTTCGAATTATCAGTTTGGTTTGGCCTACTAGATTGATCTTTCTTGCAATGGGAGAAGTGCTTAGCTTTGGGTTCAATCTTGCAGTGTCCTTTCCCAGTGACAGTAGGGGCATCAAGGCACGTATTGTATTGTTTCCATCGAGGATAACAAGATGGGGTTTATATCATATTGCATGAGTTTATCCCTCTACATCATGTAATCTTGCTTAAAGCATTACTTTGTTCTCTTGAACTTAATACTCTAGATGCATGCTGGATAGCTGTTGATGTGTGGAGTAATAGTAGTAGATGCAGGCAGGAGTCGGTCTACTTGTCTTGGACAGGATGCCTATATACATGATCATACCTAGATATTCTCGTAACTATGCTCAATTCTATCAATTGCTCAACAGTAATTTGTTTACCCACCGTGAATACTTATGCTCTTGAGAGAAGCCACTAGTGAAACCTATGGCCCTGGGTCTATTTTCCATCATATTAATCTTCCAATACTTAGTTATTTTTATTGCCTTTTATTTTACTTTGCATCTTTATCATAAAAATACCAAAAATATTATCTTATCATATCTATCAAATCTCACTCTCGTAAGTGACCGTGTAGGGATTGACAACCCCTTATCGCGTTGGTTGCGAGGATTTATTTATTTGTGTAGGTGCGAGGGACTCATGCGTGGCCTCCTACTAGATTGATACCTTGGTTCTCAAAAACTGAGGGAAATACTTACGCTACTTTGCCGCATCACCCTTTCCTCTTGAAGGGAAAACCAACGCAAGTGCTCAAGAGGTAGCAGGCTCTCGGTCATAACTTGTGGTTATAATTGTATCTTCTTTCATAGCTTCTTGCACAGAAACAACATGATCAATTTGAGCATCACCATCAGTACAATTTGGGTGATTCTGTTCGCTAGGTTGAACATTGTCTGCAGTAGCATCTTGTTCTGATGGCCGAGAGCTTGAACCAATGGGTTTGAAAAAATTATGAATTGATTCTCTCTTTCTCTTCATGTCTACACAAGCACAGAACAATTGAAAATTTTATATTGATGATTAAGGGCTGTAGTTTGGATGATTATACTTCTACAATTGTTAAAGGCATGAACTACTAATCCATGTGAAAATAAATTACCTTTTCACCTTGTGTTGCTGCCGCTTATCCTGCCCGGCTGCCCGTCGTCCGCCGTCGTTGTGTCCAGGATTCCGGCCTCCGGGCTGCCGGCAACGTATCCATGGATCGGTGCCTCTCTGGGCGTTGCGGCGTCCCCTTCCTATCCTGGCTTCTCGATGGGCGTTGGTGGCGCGCCGGTGACCTGGCGTCGAGCGCTGGAGGCAGTCGCAAGTCAGAGATTCGATCTTTTTTGGAGACGAAGAGTCGAACGAACTGACAACGTGCGTGCATAGCGTGCTAGCATTGTCATCTAATACTTTGGGGGCCTGTAAATCGTAGCATGCCGTGGTGTGCAGGGCCTGCTCGGCCCAGTTCTTTGCTTTTAGCCTGTAAATGTCCAATGGGCTGCACTGGTTACATGGGCTATACGCCTATACAAAGGCCAATGGGGAATAGGGGGGCGAAGCAGGCTGCAGGCAAGCACACAGGTAAAAAAAGTAGCGATCATCTCTTATGTTTCAAGGGACTGCGCGATCGTTGGGGGGGGGGGTCTCGCCCCCCCTCTCCCCCCCTTAATCAATGTAATGTAGGCATGTATTCCGAATATAGTCATGCGTGCTTATGGAAAAGAAATTGCATGACATCTTTTGTCCTACCCTCCCATGGCAGCGGGGTCCTATTGGAAACTAAGGGATATTAAGACCTCCTTTTAATAGAGTACCGGAACAAAGCAATAACACTTAGTGAACACATGAACTCCACAAACTATAGTCATCACCGGTAATTGTTCCGATTATTGTCACTTTGGGGTTAACGGATCATAACACATAGTAGGTGACTATTGACTTACAAAATAGGATCAAGAACTCACATATATTTATGGAAACATAATAGGTTCAGATCTGAAATCATGGCACTTGGGCCCTAGTGACAAGCATTAAGCATAACAAAGTCATAGCAACATCAATCTCAGAACATAATGGATACTAGGGATCAAACCCTAACAAAACTAACTCGATTACATGATAAATCTCATCCAACCCATCACCGTCCAGCAAGCCTATGATGGAATTACTCATGCACGGCAGTGAGCATGATGAAATTGGTAATGGAGGAAGGTTGATGATGACGATGGCGGCGGATTCCCCTCTCCGGAGCCCCGAGCTGACTCCAGATCAGCCCTCCCGAGAGAGATTAGGGCTTCGTGGCGGCTTCGTATCGTAAAACACAATGTATCCTTCTCCCTGATTTTTTTCTCCCCGAACATGAATATATAGAGTTGGAGTTGAGGTCGGTGGAGCATTGATAACCCACAAGTATAGGGTATCGCAACAGTTTTCGAGGGTAGAGTATTCAACCCAAATTTATTGATTCGACACAAGGGGAGCCAAAGAATACTCTCAAGTATTAGCAGCTGAGTTGTCAATTCAACCACACCTGGAAACTTAATATCTGCAATAAAGTATTTAGTAGCAATGTAATATGATAGTAGTGATAACGGTAACAAAAGGTAATAGTAGTAAAAGTAATGTTTTTGGTATTTTGTAGTAATGATAGCAATAGCAACGGGAAAGTAAATAAGAGAAGAACAATATATGGAAAGCTCGTAGGCAATGGATCGGTGATGGAGAATTATGCCGGATGCGGTTCATCATGTAACAGTCATAACCTAGGGTGACACAGAACTAGCTCCATTTCATTGATATAATGTAGGCATGTATTCCGAATATAGTCATACGTGCTTATGGAAAATAACTTGCATGACATCTTTTGTCCTACCCTCCCGTGGCAGCAGGGTCCTTACGGAAACTAAGGGATATTAAGGCCTCCTTTTAATAGAGTACCGGAACAAAGCATTAACACATAGTGAATACATGAACTCCTCAAACTACGGTCATCACCGGTAAGTATCCCAATTATTGTCACTTCGGGGTTAACGGATCATAACACATAATAGGTGACTATAGACTTGCAAGATAGGATCGAGAACACTCATATATTGATGAAAACATAATAGGTTCAGATCTGAAATCATGGCACTCGGGCCCTAGTGACAAGCATTAAGCATAGCAAAGTCATAGCAACATCAATCTCAAAACATAGTGGACACTAGGGATCAAACCCTAACAAAACTAACTCGATTACATGATAGATCCCATCCAACCCATCACCGTCCAGCAAGCCTACGATGGAATTACTCATGCACGGCGGTGAGCATCATGAAATTGGTGATGGAGGATGGTGATGGATTCCCCTCTTCGGAGCCCCGAACGGACTCCAGATCAGCCCTCCCGAGAGGTTTTAGGGCTTGGCGGCGGCTCCGTATCGTAAAGTGCGATAATTTATTCTCCCTCATTTTTTCTCCTCAAAACTCAATATATGGAGGTGGAGTTGGAGTCGGAGAGGCAACAGGGGGCCCACAAGGTAGGGGGGCGCGCCCTAGGGGGGCAGGCGAGCCCCCCACCCTCGTGGCAAGGTGGTGGGCCCCCTGGCCTTCATCTTTTGCAGGTATTTTTCTTATTTTCTGAAAAGTGGCTCCGTGAAGTTTCAGGTCATTCCGAGAATGTTTGCTCCTGCACATAAATAACACCATGGTAATTCTGTTGAAAACAGCGTCAGTCCAGGTTAGTTCCATTCAGATCATGCAAGTTAGAGTCCAAAACAAGGGAAAAAGTGTTTGGAAAAGTAGATACGTTGGAGACGTATCAACTCCCCCAAGCTTAAACCTTTGCTTGTCCTCAAGCAATTCAGTTGATAAACTGAAAGTGATAAAGAAAAACTTTGACAAACTCTGTTTGCTCTTGTTGTTGTAAATATGTAAAGCCAGCATTCAAGTTTTCAGCAAAGATTATAACTAACCACATTCGCAATAACGCATAGATCTCAAGTTTACTCATATCAATAGCACAATCAACTAGCGAGGCATAATAATAAATCTCGGATGACAACACTTTCTCAAAACAATCATAATATGATATAACAAGGTGGTATCTCTCTAGCCCTTTCTGAGACCGCAAAACATAAATGCAGAGCACCTTTAAAGACCAAGGACTGACTAGACATTGTAATTCATGGTAAAAGAGATCCAGTCAAGTCATACTCAATGTAAACTAATAGTAATGAATGCAAATGACAGCAGCGCTCTCTAACTGGTGCTTTTTTTAATAAGAGGATGATGACTCAGCATAAAAGTAAATATATAGGCCCTTTGCAGAGGGAAGCAGGGATTTGTGGAGGTGCCAGAGCTCGGTTTTGAAACAGAGATGAATAATATTTTGAGCGGTATACTTTCATTGTCAACATAACAACCAAGAGATGGCGATATCTTCCATGCTACACACATTATAGGCGGTTCCCAAACAGAATGGTAAAGTTTATACTCCCCCTTCCACCACAAGCATCAATCCATGGCTTGCTCGAAATAACGAGTGCCTCCAACTAACAAGAGTCCCAGGGGGAGTTTTGTTTGCAATTATTTTGATTTAGTTTGCATAAAGCATGGGACTGGGCATCCCGGTGACCAACCATTTATCTCGTGAGTGAGGAGCGGAGTCCACTCCTCTTGAGAATAACCTTACTAACATGGAAGATACAGACAACCCTAGTTGATACATGAGCTATTCGAGCATACAAAACAGGATATTTATTTGAAGGTTTAGAGTTTGGCACATACAAATTTACTTGGAACGGCAGGTAGATACCGTATATAGGTAGGTATAGTGGACTCATGTGGAATAACTTTGGGGTTTAAGGGATTTGGATGCACAAGCAGTATTCCCGCTTAGTACATGTGAAGGCTAGCAGAAGACTGGGAAGCAACCAGCTAGAGAGCGACAACGGTCATGAACATGCATTAAAATTAATCAACACCGAATGCAAGCATGAGTAGGATATAATCCACCATGAACATAAATATCGTGAAGGCTATGTTGATTTTGTTTCAACTACATGCATGAACATGTGCCAAGTCAAGTCACTTAAATCATTCAAAGGAGGATACCACCCTATCATACCACATCATAACCATTTTAATAGCATGTTGGCACGCAAGGTAAACCATTATAACTCATAGCTAATCAAGCATGGCACAAGAAACTATGATCTCTAATTGTCATTGCAAACATGTTTATTCATAATAGGCTGAATCAGGAACGATGAACTAATCATATTTACAAAAACAAAAGAGGTCGAGTTCATACCAGCTTTTCTCATCTCAGCCAATCCATCATATAACATCATAATTGCCTTTCACTTGCACGACCGAACGATGTGAATAATAATAATAGTGCACGTGCATTGGACTAAGCTGGAATCTGCAAGCATTCAATAAACAGGAGAAGACAAGGCAATACGGGCTTTTTTATCAGATCAACAATAATGCATATAAGAGCCACTTCAACAATTTAATTATGGTCTTCTCCTATCGACCCCCAAAGAAAAGAAATAAAACTATTTACATGGGAAAGCTCCCAACAAGCAAAAGAAGAACATGAAATGTTTTGGGGTTTTCTTTTTAATTACTACTACAAGCATGGAAAGTAAATTAATTAAACGCTACAACTAATTTTTTGTTTTTTCTTAAGGTTTATTAAACACAGAAGAAGAAAGCATAAAAAGGAAAATAAACTAGCATGGATGATACAATGAAAAAGTATGAGCACCGACATCTAGCAATGAGTGTGTGAACATAAATGTAATGTCGGTGGGAAATACGTACTCCCCCAAGCTTAGGCTTTTGGCCTAAGTTGGTCTATGGCCACGGCTGGCCTGGTGGATATCCATAATAGTAGTTGGGGTCGTACTGTGAGGAAGAAGAGGAAGACTCAGCTTGCCACTGGCTGACAATCATCTCTGGATCCCACTGGCAATTAGACTGTCGTGAAGGATCAATTTGTGGTTCCGGCTCTGGCTCCTCGCCTGGTGCAGGGTTTCGGTAGGCGTGAATAGCCTTCAATGGAACAAGGTACGTGCCTACAGACAAATCAAACAAAGAAGGAGCAGGCAGGGTAATAGTCTCAGGATGATGTTTGTTAAAGAACAATTGATATTTAAGCTCTCCTTCCCTATTATTAACAATAAAATCATGTGCCACCATACTTTTATAATCTAAATAAACACAAGGCAACACCTTTTCTTCCTTCTCAGAATGCCTAATAGGTATGTTAAAGTGTGCAGCTAGGCGTGAGGCATAGATGCCTCCAAAGATGGGGCCCTTGGTACGGTTCAGACTTAACCGTTTAGCAATAATGCCGCCCATACTAAAAGTGTTATCACCGTATAAACCTTGGAGAAAAATAATAATATCAGGGATACTAAGGTTTCCACAGTTTCCGCGACCAATTAAGTAACGACTAGCAAATAATGCAAAGTAACGTAAAACAGGAAAATGTATGCTAGTGATTCATGCATCAGAAACCTTCCTTGTTTCCCCTACAGTGACAGTATCAATAAAACCCTCCACATCATCACGATGTGGTTCCTCTGTCTTGCCCTCTAAAGGGACTAGACAAATCCGACAAAAATCATAAAGTGACATCTCCTTATGCTCATCATATAAATGAAACTCCGCCGTAGGTGTTGAGTTCCTAGAATGAAAATGAAAGTTTTGCACAAAGGTATTTGTGAGTAAGAGATACTGATCGCATTGGTCGTGGAGGAAAGCGGTGAGGCCTGCATTATGGGCCAATTCATGACAATCTTCATAAATCCCGTCTGCTCTCAAGAAATCCTCGGAAGGCCATTCACACGCCCGAACCTCCGCAATGTGAGGCAGATTATACTTAGGCTTTGGTGTCTTTTCCTTCGAGCTTTGGCTCGATGAGCCCCTCAAAAGTCCCCTCATCATTTTCTGAAAAATTCTGAAATTTTTAGTAACTTCAAAATAAAAGTAAACCAAACTCAATAATATTGATAGCAACTACTCCTACAAGTGCCTAGGGCCTATATCATGCATCAAAACTACTTTTGACCATATAAATTTGACATGCAAGCTCAAGAACAGGGTCACCTAAGCAACACAAATTTGCAATGAATAAAGCACTATAACAAAAACTAATTGGACCAATGGAGGAGTCACATACCAAGGAACAATCTCCCCAAGCAGTTTTGTGAGAGGTGCTTTGAGCAAGGAGATCGAAAATGGCAGCAAAACGAGCTTGGACTCGGGTTTGAGCTGGATATTCGTGTTTGTGGGAGGAAGATGAAGTGTGTGGGTGCAGGAATAAGTGGAGGAGGGCCACCGTGGGCCCACGAGGCAGGGGGGCGCACCCTAGAGAGGTGGGCACGCCCTCCACCCTCGTGGCAAGGTGGTTGACCCCCCTGGTGTGTTCTCAGTTCCATAAATCCTCAAATATTCTAGAAAAAATCTTATTTAAATTTCAGGGCATTTGGAGAAATTTTATTTTCAAGGTATTTTTATATTGCATGGATAATCATATAACAGACAGAAAAATATTTATTTTTATTCTATTTAATATAAATAATGGAAAGTAAAAGTGGGGTACAGAAGGTTGTGCCTTCTAGTTTCATCCATCTCATGATCATCAAAAGGAATCCACTAACAAGGTTGATCAAGTCTTGTTAACGAACTCATTCCGAATAACATGAAACCGGAGAAATTTCGAATAACACTATGTTACCTCAACGGGGATATGCACATCCCCAATAATAAGAATATCATATTTCTTCTTGACAGTAGGAAGAGGAAATTCAAAACCTCCAAATATAATCGATGGAATTTTTCCAATAGAGTTGATACTATGAACTTGAGGTTGTTTCGTCGAAAAGTGTACCGTATGCTCATTACCATTAACATGAAAAGTGACATTGCCTTTAGTGCAATCAATAACAGCCCCTGCATTATTCAAAAAGGGTCTTCCAAGAATAATAGACATACTATCGTCCTCGGGAATATCAAGAATAACACAATCCGTTAAAATAGTAACGTTTGCAACTACAACAGGCACATCCTCACAAATACCGACAGGTATAGCAGTTGATTTATCAGCCATTTGTAAAGATATTTCAGTAGGTGTCAACTTATTCAAATCAAGTCTACGATATAAAGAGAGAGGCATAACACTAACACCGGCTCCAAGATCACATAAAGCAGTTTTAACATAGTTTCTTTTAATGGAGCATGGTATAGTGGGTACTCCTAGATCTCCAAGTTTCTTTGATATTCCACCCTTAAAAGTATAATTAGCAAGTATGGTGGGAATTTCAGCTTCCGGTATCTTTCTTTTATTTGTAATAATATCTTTCATGTACTTAGCATAAGGATTGGTTTTAAGCATATCAGTTAATCGCATACGCAAAAAGATAGGTCTAATCATTTCAGCAAAGCGCTCAAAATCCTCATCATCCTCTTTTTGGATGGTTTGGGAGGAAAAGGCATGGGTTTCTGGACCCAAGGCTCTCTTTCTTTACCATGTTTCCTAGCAACAAAATCTTTCTTATCATAACGTTGATTCTTTGATTGTGGGTTATCAAGATCAACAACAGGTTCAATTTCTATGTCATTATCATTACTAGGTTGAGCATCATCATGACCATTATTATTAACATTATCATTAGTTTCAGGTTCATTACCAGATTGTGTTTCAGCATCAGAAATAGAAATATCATTTGGATTCTCAGGTGTTTCAACAATAGGATCACTAGAAGCATGCAAAGTCCTATCATTTTTCTTTTTCTTCTTTTTAGAAGAACGAGGTGCATCTATATTATTTCTCTGAGAATCTTGCTCAATTCTCTTAGGATGGCCTTCAGGATACAAAGGTTCCTGAGTCATTCTACCAGTTCTAGTAGCCACTCTAACAGCATTATCATTATCTTTACTAGTCAATTCATTGAGCAAGTAATTTTTGAGCTTTAAGTACTTGTTCTACTTGAGTGGTAACCATAGAAGCATGTTTACTAATAAGTTTAAGTTCACCTTTAACATTAGCCATATAATCTCCTAAGTGTTCAAGCATATTTGAATTGTATTTCAATTGTCTACCAAAATAAGAATTAAAGTCTTCTTGCTTAGCCATAAATTTATCAAACTCATCTAAGCATGGGCTAGCAAACTTAGTAAATGGGATTACAGCTTTATCATATCTATAGAGAGAATTTACCTTTACAACCTATGTCGGGTTATCAAGACAATGAGTTTCTTCAATAGGTAATGGATTAAGATTATATGTTTCTTCAACAGGCGGTAAATTAAGACCATGTATTTCTTCAATAGGAGGTAAATTCTTAACATCTTCAGCTTTAATACCTTTTTCTTTCATAGATTTCTTTGCCTCTTGCATATCTTCAAGACTGAGAAATAGAATACCCCTTTTCTTTGGAGTTGGTTTAGGAATAGGCTCGGGAATTGGCTCCGGAGGTGTCCAATTATTTTCATTTGTCAACATATTATTCAATAGAATTTCAGCTTCATCCGGTGTTCTTTCCCTGAAAATAGAACTAGCACAACTATCCAGGTAATCTCTGGAGGCATCGATTAGTCCATTATAAAAGATATCAAGTATCTCATTTTTCTTAAGAGGATGATCAGGCAAAGCATTAAGTAATTGGAGAAGCCTCCCCCAAGCTTGTGCGAGACTCTCTTCTTCAATTTGCACAAAATTATATATATCCCTTAAAGCAGCTTGTTTCTTATGAGCAGGGAAATATTTAGCAGAGAAGTAATAAATCATATCCTAGGGAGTACGCACACAACCAAGATCAAGAGAATTAAACCATATCTTAGCATCACCCTTTAATGAGAATGGAAATATTTTAAGGATATAAAAGTAACGAGTTCTCTCATCTTTAGTGAACATGGTGGCTATATCATTCAACCTAGTAAGATGTGCCACAACAGTTTCAGATTCATAACCATGAAAAGGATCAGATTCAACCAAAGTAATTATATCAGGATCAACACAGAATTCATAATCCTCGTCAGTAACAAATATAGGTGAAGTAGCAAAAGCAGGGTCAGGTTTCATTCTAGCATTTAAAGATTGCTTACTCCATTTAGCTAATAATATTTTGAGTTCAGTTCTATTTTGGCACGCTAAAATAGCTAATGAAGCTTCTTGATCAAAGAGATAACCCTTAGGAGTAACAAGTAATTCTTCATCATCACTGTCGGTGTCAAAACCGGCGGATCTCGAGTAGGGGGTCCCGAACTGTGCGTCTAAGGCGGATGGTAACAGGAGGCAGGGGACACGATGTTTTACCTAGGTTCGGGCCCTCTTGATGGAGGTAAAACCCTATGTCCTGCTTGATTTATTCTTGATGATATGAGTGTTACAAGAGTTGATCTACCACGAGATCGGAGAGGCTAAACCCTAGAAGCTAGCCTATGGTATGATTGTATGTTATCCTACGAACTAAAACCCTCCGGTTTATATAGACACCGGAGGGGGCTAGGGTTACACAAGGTCAGTTACAAAGGAGGAGATATCCATATCCGTACCGCCTAGCTTGCCTTCCACGCCAAGTAGAGTCCCATCCGGACACGGGACAAAGTCTTCAATCTTGTATCTTCATAGTCCAACAGTCCGGCCAAAGGATATAGTCCGGCTGTCCGGAGACCCCCTAATCCAGGACTCCCTCAGTAGCCCCTGAACCAAGCTTCAATGACGATGAGTCCGGCGTGCAGTGTTGTCTTCGGCATTGCAAGGCGGGTTCCTCCTCCGGATACACCACAGAAGAGTTTGAATAAAAGGGTAGTGTCCGACCCTGCAAAATAAGTTCCACATACCACCGTAGAGAGAATAATATTTCCACAAATCTAATCTGCTGACACGTTTTGGCAACATGACATCATGCCATTGCTCAGTGATTATTCGAACCGTTTTTCTTTAACTAGCCCCGCACATAACGCGAGGCAGTTTCTTGACACGTCTTGTCAAAGCAGAGATCGTGTCCCCCTTATTACGGGATTCTCATCAATACGGGCGTGGGTAACCCAACCGTGCCATCAATTATGGCGCTTGAGGGATAAGCGAGTTTTACTAGGCTAGTGGGGGCGCATAGTTTCGGCCGCCCTTATAAAGGGATAAGGTTTAACCTTTTTCTACCCATGCCTTCTTCCTCCTTGCTCATACGTTCTTGCGCACTCGAGCTCCAACGCCCAAGTCCACATCCTTCTCCTCAACCTTCTCCAAACATGTCCGGAGCGGGAGGCAAGTGGATGGCTTCCTCCGTCACAGAGGGACACATCAAAAAGCTGCGCGAAGCCGGATACTTAGCCACGAATATCGCGCATCGGCTGCCCACTGCGGGGCAGATCGTCCCTACCCCGGAACCTCACGAGAGGGTAGTCTTCCTCCACCACTTCCTCCGCGGACTGGGGTTTCCCCTCCATCCATTCATCCGCGGTCTTATGTTCTACTACGGGCTGGACTTTCATGATCTGGCCCCGAACTTCATCCTCAACATTTCGGCGTTCATCGTCGTGTGTGAGGCTTTCCTCCGCATCCGGCCCCACTTCAGCCTGTGGCTAAAGACCTTCAATATCAAGCCGAAGGTGGTGGGAGGCCAACAAGTGGAATGCGGCGGAGCCATGGTGGGAAAGATGCCCAATGTTATATGGCTTGAAGGCTCCTTTGTGGAGACCATAAAGGGGTGGAAATCGGCGTGGTTCTACATCACCGAGCCGCGCGACACCAACTGGGTGGTGGCCCCCGAGTTTCGATCCGGAATCCCCACGCGGCTCACCTCCTGGAAAGAGAAGGGCCTATCCTGGGGTTCATTGGTGGAGCTGGACGGACTCCAGAAATGTATCCGGAATATGGCAAGCAAGAAGCTCTAGCTTGTCAACATAGTCCAGGTCATGCTCTTCCACCGGATCCTCCCGTGTCAACAACGGGATTTCAACTTGTGGGAGTTCGACCCGGCCCAGCACCAGACTTTGAGCGAGCTCTTCGACACGATGCACAAGGACGTCTAGAGGGTGCTATTCAAGGGCGCCGATGTTCCTCCCTCTCTCACCGAGGACCGCGGGCTAAGCACGAAGCGCCCTGCGAATCCGGTAAGTTTTGTACATCTGGTAGGATTTTTATTTCCCATAGCTTAAACACGTGCGGGGTCTGAGCTCCCATGCCTTTGACAGGACTGAGTGGGGGCATCGGGGAAGATCAACTGTCCGGCCCCTCTGCCCGAAGACACTGCGGACGCTCTCCTGACGGAGATACTGACTCCGGCTCCTTACAAGGTGCCGGAGAAGACCAAGAAGAAGGCCAAGGGAACCCGAAAGAGTTCCCAACGCCAGGTGGTATCAGACTCATCGTCCGATGACTCTGCATCGCACTCCTCCCACGAAGACGAGGAGGAAGATGAAGATGCTTCCCCTCTAGCCGGGGGAGACAAGAAAAGGAAGGCCGCCCCAACCGGGGGGCCGAAGGGTCCAAGAAGGGAAGGACTCTCCTTCCGGACTGCTCCACCACCGCCGCCAAAGACGAAGATGAGTGGCTGCTCAGGGCCAAGCCCCTGACGAAGTCGTAAGTATTCGGATACCAGAGTAACTCATAGCATACCTTTGTCGTACTGCTTCTCCTAACGCCGAATATGATTATGCAGACTGCCCCAAGCCCGTATCGACGTATCTTCGTCGGGCGGCTCCTTGGACTCGTCGGATATGGATAGCGATCCACTTCCGACTGCCACCTCCCCTTGCCCTATGGACAATGCCGAGGTGCTGTCTCAAGAGGCACCGGGTCGAGGGGAGACAATCCCGGAGGCGCCTCAAGGCGACATTCCGGACTCCGGGAGCAGATGGGGTAAGGCTCCCAAGGGCTCCGAGTTTGGCCTTCAGCCGAACACTGCGCCGGAACCTCCAGTGGTTCCGGACTCGGGCAGGCGGCCTCCTTCCAAAAGGGGCAAGACGCCCATGCCGGCGACCTCTGTCCATCCAGAGGCACCAGACAATCTGCTGGGAGCGCTTCACAGCGCTTCATCGACGAAGAGCACTGCACTATTATGAGTGCGGTGATCCAGAAGATTCAGTCCGCCAAGAGCGGACTGACAGAAGCCTGTGCCAGCCTACTAACAGGCTTTGAGGTAAGTATTTGAAATATAGGAAAAATATTACCGCATAGACTGTAGCCCCTGATGCTCTGTTTGGTGTTCAAAAAGAAAAGCCGAATAGAGGATCAACTAATATCTGCAGGAGTCTAATATAAGTATGTCTATATGCGTATGCAGGCTTCACTGCTGACCTCTGCCGCACTGACTGCGGAGGTCGCCGTACTGAAGCAGGTCCTCGAAGGGTCCAAGAAAGAGCTCGGCCTTGCCAAGAGGCAGCTCGAGGAGAACAAAGGTAAGTAATACCTAGTCTATAGATATGTATATATATAAAAGGGATGCGATTGCAAAATGACAGGATCATCTTTAATTTGCCAGGGGCCACGACCGAAGTGGCAACCCTGAAGCAAGCGCTATCCGAGGCCGAAAGCAAAGCGGCCCAGGAGCGCACCGAGTGGGAAAAACAAGAGGCACGGGTGGGCGAGGTGCAGCAAGAGCTCCACGCTCTCGTGACGAAGCACGAGGCGTTGGAGCTTGACTTGAAGATGTGAGAGTCCGAGCTTGCCGCGGCCCTTGAGAGTGCAAAGAGTGCCAAGGCTGAAGCCCAAAAGGCCCTCCAAGAGATTGATGCGATGAAGAAGATAGCGGTGGGTAAGGCATTCTATATGCAAAGCAAGCATGTGAAAGTAAATTACTTGTTACTTACCTGAATCCGGAGCTCTCCAGGAGCATTCGCAGATTTGCCCCGCAGCGTGTCGGATGCCGCACAGTTTTACCAGGCCGAGGAGGGAAGCTCAACGGAGAAGCTGTTCTGGTCTCAGTATACTAGGACCGAACACCCGATGCCTCTGAGCAACCAGCTGAAACAACTGGTCGAGCTTCACAAGGCGGCCGAACAGGCCATGAAGGGCTTTATAGTCCAGATGTGGCCTGGCGACGCCCTTCCCAACAGCTACTTCAGCCTGGTGAGGCGGCTTGTGGATGCCTGCCCATGGCTGGAAGTCATCAAGCGGTCCGTCTGCATCAAAGGTGCACGCCGGGCTTTCGCCCGTGCGAAGGTGCACTGGGCCAAGATGGACGCCGTGAAGCTGGTGAAGGAAGGGCCGCCGGAGGGCAAGGAGCATCGCCACCCCGAGATGTACTATGAGGGTGTCCTGAAGGGTGCCCGTCTTGTAGCGGACGAGTGTGCGAAAGATGTGATATTTGAATAAACTTGCTCGTGTAATCCTGTATTATGAAAACTTGTTCATATGCGCTATGCAACGCTTGTTTGAATTTAAAATATTGCCTTCTGTTCGACTGTTTATCAAATCTGAGAGATGGCTAGTCGTCGGCTTCTGCTCCCACGCCACGAGTGCTGGGGTGTTCGGGATAAACCTGAGCACTCTTGTTCCCATTTTTGGGTCCTTCGAGGGAGGTGCTCAGCACAACGAACAAGGCAATCGGACTATAATGCGTTATCACTCTCACTTAGCCATAGAATTCTATAATTTTAAATTTCGGCGAAGCCCCTAGTATTCGGAAGGCCGATTTCGGGGCGCTATACACGCCTTAAGCCGGACAGGGCCGACTCCTCGCTCTAAGCGGCATAAGTCATTAGGGACTTGAAACCTCTCGAACAGCGACCAGTCTCTCGCCTTATCACGACAGTCAGTTTTAGCTTTCTCTACTGAGGTGCTTAGCCCAGCAGAACCGGGGCACAATCGCAGTAGTTCTCCCAGTGCTACCTTAGCCGATATAGCAGAACATAAGGTACCAAAACATGGGAGCTGGGTAAACCCAACTATTGACCCAAGACATGATTCGGAGCTGATGCATATAATGCTATAAGTTCGGGGTGCCGCACTATCAGGTTTATTATGGGGTATGCCTAAGCCCCTAGCGTATTGGCCGTACCAGTGTAGGGTGCTAGATGTCATGAATGAACCTATATATATATATAAAGGAAGAATGCAATAATAGTCTTAATGATATGCCTTGTTTATTCAAAAAGGTGCGTTAAAGCAGAATGATACAAGTAGTGCGATAAGCAAAAAGTAGGACTGTTTGACATGTCCCTTCCAAGGGCAAGCTGAGGAATACTATTAAAGCAAATATTTCACTCGTTATCGTAATCCACCTGGGAGTTCCGTGGTGTGACGTAGCTTTCTGCCTCCTTGGTTGCTGCATCATGTGTTCGGCAATCATGCTGCCGGACAGGGTTTCCAGAGATTAAAGTCCAGAAAGAGAAAAATAACAAAGCGGGAAGCCCCTAGTGCGGTTTAAGCCACGTCTTGGAGCGTGCCGTAGTCATGCCCCCCTCCCCACCTGTGCCCATGGTATTTTTAATGCGTAATTATGCACGCGTGGCACAGATTACGCCGTTTGGCTGGGACCGGGGTGGGGCCGCATTGCTATGCGAGCTCGGAATGTGCCAGGCGGTCCAGTTGCCGATTACTCCGGGCGCGCTTGAAGGTGTCCGAGTCCTTAATTGCCGAACTAGTGGGTTGCCTTAAGAGGCTGCTTTGCACTTCTGCTGCGGGGGCCACAGTGTGCTCCTCCGTGCGGAGAGAGCGCTCTGTGTTTCCATTGACTGTGATGACCCCTGAGGTCCTGGCATCTTGAGCTTGAGATATGCATAATGCAGTACCGCATTGAATCTCGCAAATGCGATTCGCCCGAGCAGTGCATGGTAGCCACTACGGAACGGGACTATGTCGAAGATTAACTCTTCGCTTCGGAAGTTATCCGGGGATCCGAAGACCACTTCCGGTGTGACTGAGCCTGTGCAATGGGCCTCTACACCTGGTATGACGCCTTTAAAGGTCGTTTTTGTGGGTTTGATCCTTGAGGGGTCTATACCCATTTTGCGCACTGTGTCCTGATAAAGCAGGTTCAGGCTGCTGCCGCCATCCATAGGGACTCGAGTGAGGTGAAATCCGTCAATGATTGGGTCTAGGACTAGTGCGGCGAATCCGCCATGATGGATACTAGTGGGGTGGTCCCTGCGATTGAAGGTGGTCGGACAGGAGGACCATGGGTTGAACTTTGGGGCGACTGGCTCCAACGCATAGACGTCCCTGAGCGCACGCTTCCGCTCCCTCTTGGGGATGTGGGTTGCGTATATCATGTTCACCGTCTGCACTTGTGGGGGAACCTCTTCTGTCCTCCGGTGTTCGGCTGCCGGGGCGCCTCCTCGTCATCGCTATGTGACCCCTTATCTTTGTTTTTGGCATTTAACTTGCCGGCCTGCTTGAACACCCAACAATCCCTGTTGGTGTGATTGGCTGGCTTGTCGGGGGTGCCGTGTATTCGACATGAGCGATCGAGTATACGGTCCAAACTGGACGGGCCCGGAGTGCTTCTTTTGAATGGCTTTTTCCGCTGACCGGGTTTAGAGCCTTTGAATCCGGCATTGACTGCCGTATCCTCGGTATTGTCACTGTTAATGCGGCGCTTATGTTTGTTGCGACGTGACCTGCCGTTGCCGTCCATGGTATCTGAAGTACCATGGTTCTTTGATATGTTATTGCTATGAGCCAACCAGCTGTCCTCTCCTGCACAAAAGCGGGTCATGAGTGTCATGAGGGCTGCCATAGATTTCGGCTTTTCCTGGCCAAGGTGCTGGGCGAGCCACTCGTCGCGGATGTTGATGGCGTGTAGGTCATCACCGCGGGCCATGTGGATGTGCAGGAGGAAATCCTCGATCTATACCGCATGATCTGTTGTGCCATCGTATGATTCTATATTTACGGGTTTGAAACCCTCTGGGATTTGATGATCCATTACTTCGTTTGTGAAGCATAAGGGGTGTGCGGTGCCTCTGTACTGGGCTATATCGCGACCCAGCTCAAATGAGTCTTGCCCGCTGTGTTCGACTTGGCCGGACTTACTTTTACTGTATCCGGCGTGACGATTATCGTCCCGCATAGTGGCGCGCCCTCGTGATCCGTAGATCAATCTTGCATGTTTTTCTTTGTCCTCCAATACGTCTCGTAGGTCTGGCGTATTTCCCCATGCCTTTTTATTTGAATGGCGTCGGGGTGCGGGCTGAGCTTTTGGCTGGAATGCCTCTCTGTCGCGGCCACGAGGTGGCCGATCAGCCGCGTCATACGCCGGGGATGTAGGTTTCGGTGCTTCCTCCTCCAGTTGGGGTAGCAACCTGCACTTTGGGTAACTCTTGGAGGGGCGTTCGAGTTTATATTCCTCGGCCGCCAGGACTTCAGTCCATCTGTCAGCTAGCAAATCTTGATCAGCTTGAAGCTGCTGCTGCTTTTTCTTAAGGCTATAAGCCGGCGCTTGAAGCGCTCTTGTTCAACGGGATCCTCTGGCACGATGAATTCGTCATCGTCGAGGCTTGCCTCGTCTTCGGAGGGAGGCATGTAATTATCATCCTCCGCCTCTCCATCTACCGCTCTCTCAGGAGGGCTGGCTTCTCCATCCTCCTGCTCTAAATCTTGCCGGAGGGGATTGTTGTTGCCTTCGGCACTGTCTGGAGTGCTATTATCTCCGGTGCCGGTATCACCACTTTTGCCTTGGCGGGACTTAGAGCGGCGCAGCTGACACCGGCACTTGGGTTGCTTCTTGGAGGGGTCATCCTCCGCTATCCCGTCGCCATTGCCTTCTTTGGGTGTGTCCACCATGTATATGTCATATGATGAGGTGGCTTTCCAGTGCCCTGTGGGCAGTGGTTCCTCTTCGCCTCCCGCATCGTCGTCCATACCGTCGATGTCTCCGGAGTCAAAGTCGAGCATGTCAGTTAAGTCATCGATAGTGGCTACTAAGTGGGTGGTGGGTGGGCAGCAAATTTCTTCGTCATCCGCATCCCAATCCTGCCGGACGTAGTTCGGCCAGGACTCTCCTGACAAGGAGAGAGACCTTAATGAGTTCAGTATGTCGCCAAAGGGAAAGTGCTGAAAAATATCCGCGGAGGTAAACTCCATGATCGGCGCCCAATCGGATTTGACAGGAACGGGCGCAGGCGGTTCGGAGTCCGTGGTCGGAGAAGGATCCGGCAGTTTGGCAACACGGCTCTCGTGAAGGGTAAGGTCGATATTTGGCTCGATCGCCACGGAGGATACGGCCTCCGTGGCGGGGTCTATCCACCCGTCCATGGATGGTGCAACTGGCTCCGAATTGAGGGTCGGAGCGGCTGTCGGTGCGATTTCTTGAACACTGTCCGACGGTAGAGCTAAATCGTACTCATCGTGACCGCGTGGCGCACAAGGCAGGGGATCGAATCCGTCGAAGATCAAGTCTCCGCAGATATCGGCCGTGTAGTTTAAGCTTCCAAACCTGACCTGGGGGCCAGGGGCGTAACTTTTGATCTGCTACAGATGGCCAAGCAAGTTGGCCCGCAGTGCGAAGCCACCGAACACAAAGATCTGTCCGGGGAGAAAAGTCTCACCCTGGACTGCATCCTTATCGATGATCGTAGGAGCCATCAAGCCTAACGGCGACGACACAGAGGAACTCTCAATGAAAGCACCAATGTCGGTGTCAAAACCGGCGGATCTCGGGTAGGGGGTCACGAACTGTGCGTCTAAGGCGGATGGTAACAGGAGGCAGGGGACACGATGTTTTACGCAGGTTCGGGCCCTCTTGATGGAGGTAAAACCCTACGTCCTGCTTGATTTATTCTTGATGATATGAGTATTACAAGAGTTGATCTACCACGAGATCGGAGAGGCTAAACCCTAGAAGCTAGCCTATGGTATGATTGTATGTTGTCCTACGGACTACAACCCTCCGGTTTATATAGAAACCGGAGGGGGCTAGGGTTACACAAGGTCGGTTACAAAGGAGGAGATATCCACATCCGTACTGCCAATAAGTGGGGTGGTGGCGGACGATGCTTTCAAGTGGATCTGGAGATCAAAATGCACCTATAAGTGGAGGGTTTTTGCGTGGCTCCTTCTTGCGGACAGGCTGAATACCAGGAACATGCTGAAGAGGAGAGGTATGAAGCTACGAGATGATGTATACACTTGCCTCCTCTGTGATGACCCACCGGAAGAAACTGTGGAGCACCTTTTCTTCGACTGTGCCTTCAGCAGAAGATGTTGGATGAAGCTAGGGGTCGACTAGATGAGAGGCGGAAACAGGCTTCAACTTGTGCATGAGGCAAAAAACAGGTGGACGAAGCCCATGTTTATGGAGATCTTTATCATTGCGGCCCTGAGCCTTTGGAAGGAACGTAACAACAAGCACTTCAGAGGGGTGACGCCTACAGTGGATGGCTGGCTCCTCAGGTTCAAAAACGATTTTCATATGATGAGGTACAGAATCAAGGAGGCTGGGGTGCCTTTTGTGGATAGTTTTGTCACCTCCATCTAGTCTACAAAACAGTTGCATTCTTTATACTTGCACATTGTACACTCTTATTCCCTCTCTCTCTGGTGGTGAGGGCTTGACATACACATCCTAATGTAACACCACAGAGCTGTACATGTACTTGTTGATTTAATTTAAAGTCAGTGGGGGGCTGCCCTCACTGTCCCGAGCTTTCAAAAAAAATCATCCGTACTGCCTAGCTTGCCTTCCACGCCAAGTAGAGTCCCATCCGGACACGGGACGAAGTCTTCAATCTTGTATCTTCATAGTCCAACAGTCCGACCAAAGGATATAGTCCGGCTGTCCGGAGACCCCCTAATCCAGGACTCCCTCAATCACTTTCATCAGTATCATCAGATTCAATATTTTCAATCTCTCTAGCCCTAGCAAGTTGTTCATCAAGAAAATCACTAAGTGGCACAATAGTATCAGGCATAGAGGTAGTTTCATCATAAGTATCATGCATAGCAGAAGTGGCATCATCAATAACATGCGACATATCAGAGTGAATAGCAAAAGCAGGTGTAGGTGTCGCAAGCTTACTCATAACAGAAGGTGAATCAAGTGCAGAGCTAGATGGCAGTTCCTTACCTCCCCTCGTAGTTGAGGGATAGATCTTCGCTTTTGGATCTCTCAAGTTCTTCATAATGATAAGCAGATATATATATCCCAAGTGACTCAAAGAATAGAGCTATGCTCCCCGGCAACGGTGCCAGAAAATAGTCTTGATAAACCACAAGTATAGGGGATCGCAACAGTTTTCGAGTGTAGAGTATTCAACCCAAATTTATTGATTTGACACAAGGGGAGCCAAAGAATACTCTCAAGTATTAGCAGCTGAGTTCTCAATTCAACCACACCTGGAAACTTAATATCTGCAGCAAAGTATTTAGTAGAAAAGTAATATGATAGTAGTGATAACGGTAACAAAAGGTAACAGTAGTATAAGTAATGTTTTTGGTATTTTGTAGTAATGATAGCAATAGCAACGGGAAAGTAAATAAGCGAAGAACAATATATGGAAAGCTTGTAGGCAATGGATCGGTGATGGAGAATTATGCCGGATGCGGTTCATCATGTAACAGTCATAACCTAGGGTGACACAGAACTAGCTCCAGTTCATTGGATAATGTAGGCATGTATTCCGAATATGATCATACGTGCTTATGGAAAAGAACTTGCATGACATCTTTTGTCCTACCCTCCCGTGGCAGCAGGGTCCTTATGGAAACTAAGGGATATTAAGGCCTCCTTTTAATAGAGTACCGGAACAAAGCATTAACACATAGTGAATACATGAACTCCTCAAACTACGGTCATCACCGGTAAGTATCCCGATTATTGTCACTTCGGGGTTAACAGATCATAACACATAATAGGTGACTATAGACTTGCAAGATAGGGTCAAGAACACTCATATATTGATGAAAACATAATAGGTTCAGATCTGAAATCATGGCACTCGGGCCCTAGTGACAAGCATTAAGCATAGCAAAGTCATAGCAACATCAATCTCAGAACATAGTGGACACTAGGGATCAAACCCTAACAAAACTAACTCGATTACATGATAGATCCCATCCAACCCATCATCGTCCAGCAAGCCTACGATGGAATTACTCACGCACGGCGGTGAGCATCATGAAATTGGTGATGGAGGATGGTTGATGATGATGATGGCGACGGATTCCCCTCTCCGGAGCCCCAAACGGACTCTAGATCAGCCCTCCCGAGAGGTTTTAGGGCTTGGTGGCGGCTCCGTATCGTAAAGCGCGATAATTTCTTCTCCCTCATTTTTTTATTCCCGAAACTCAATATATGGAGGTGGAGTTGGAGTCGAAGAGGCAACGGGGGGCCCACGTGGTAGGGGGTGCGCCCTAGGGGGGCAGGCGCGCCCCCCACCCTCGTGGCAAGGTGGTGGGCCCCCTGGCCTTCATCTTTTGCAGGTATTTTTCTTATTTTCTGAAAAGTGGATCCGTGAAGTTTCAGGTCATTCCGAGAACGTTTGCTCCTGCACATAAATAACACCATGGTAATTCTGCTGAAAACAGCGTCAGTCCGGGTTAGTTCCATTCAAATCATGCAAGTTAGAGTCCAAAACAAGGGCAAAAGTGTTTGGAAAAGTAAATATGTTGGAGACGTATCAAGCATCAGGGGGGCCATGAGGCAGGGGGCGTGCCCCAGGGGGTGGGTGCGCCCCCACCCTTGTGGACAGGGTGTGGGCCCCCTGACGTAGATTCTTTCGCCAGCATTTTTTTATATATTCCAAAAAAATTCTCTGTGAAGTTTCAGGTCATTCCGAGAACTTTATTTCTGCACAAAAATAACACCATGGCAATTCTGCTGAAAACTGCGTCAGTCCAGGTTAGTTCCATTCAAATCATGCAAGTTAGAGTCCAAAACAAGGTCAAAAATGTTTGGAAAAGTAGATAGGATGGAGACGTATCAACTCGCCCAAGCTTAAACCTTTGCTTGTCCTCAAGAAATCCAGTTGACAAACTAAAAGTGATAAAGAAAAACTTTTACAAACTCTGTTTGATCTTTTTGTTGTAAATATGTAAAGCCAGCATTCAAGTTTTCAGCAAAGATTATGAACTAACCATATCCACAATAACATTTAGGTCTCAGGTTTACTCATATCAATGGCATAATCAACTAGCTAGCAATAATAGTAAATCTCAGATGACAACACTTTCTCAAAACAATCATAATATGATATAACAAGATGGTATCTCGCTAGCCCTTTCTGAGACCGCAAAACATAAATGCAGAGCACCTCTGAATATCAAGGACTGACTAAACATTGTAATTCATGGTAAAAGAGATCCAGTCACAGTCATACTCAATGTAAACTAATAGTAATGCATGCAAATGACAACGATGCTCTCCAACTGGTGCTTTTTAATAAGAGGATGATGACTCAACATAAAAGTAAATAGATAGGCCCTTCGCAGAGGGAAGCAGGGATTTGTAGAGGTGCCAGAGCTCAATTTTTGAAATAGAGATAAATAATATTTTGAGTGGCATACTTTCATTGTCAACATAACAACCGAGAGATCTCGATATCTTCCATGCTACACACATTATAGGCGATTCCCAAACAGAATGGTAAAGTTTATACTCCCCCTACCACCATTAAACATCAATCCATGGCTTGTCCGAAACAATGGGTGCCTCCAACTATCAACAATCCAGGGGGAGTTTTGTTTGCAATTATTTTAATTTAAGCATGGGACTGGGCATCCCGGTTACCAGCCATTTTCTCGTGAGTGAGGAGCGGAGTCCACTCCTCTTGAGAATAACCCGCCTAGCATGGAAGATATAGACAACCCTAGTTGATACATGATCTATTTGAGCATACAAAACATAATTTCATTTGAAGGTTTAGAGTTTGGCACATACAAATTTACTTGGAACGGCAGGTAGATACCGCATATAGGAAGGTATGATGGACTCATATGGAATAACTTTTGGGGTTTATGGAAGTGGATGCACAAGTAGTATTCTCGCTTAGTACAAGTGAAGGCTATAAAGAGACTGGGAAGCGACCAGCTAGAGAGCGACAACAGTCGTGAACATGCATTAAAATTAATTAACACTGAGTGCAAGAATGATTAGGATATAATTCACCATGAACATAAATATCATGGAGGCTATGTTGATTTTATTTCAACTACATGCGTGAACATGTGCCAAGTCCACTCGAATCGTTCAAAGGAGGATACCACCCTATCATACCACATCACAACCATTTTAATAGCATGTTGAAACGCAAGGTAAACCATTATAAACTCCTAGCTAATTAAGCATGGCATGAGCAACTATAATCTCTAATTGTCATTGCAAACATGTTTCATTCATAATAGGTTGAATCAGGAACGATGAGCTAATCATATTTACAAAAACAAGATAGGTCGAGTTCATACCAGCTTTTCTCATCTCAATAAGTTCATCATATATCGTCATTATTGCCTTTCACTTGCACAACCGAACGGTGTGCATAATAATAATAGTGCACGTGCATTAGACTAAGCTGGAATCTGCAAGCATTCAATACAAGGGAGAAGACAAGGTAATATGGGCTCTTGGTTAAATCAACAATAATGCAAATAAGAGCCACTTAACAATTTCATCATGGTCTTCTCCTCTCGACCCCCAAAGAAAAGAAAAGAAACAAAACTATTTACACGAGAAAGCTCCCAACAAGCAAAAGAAGAACGATAGATCTTTTGTGGTTTTCTTTTTAATTACTACTACTACAGGCATGGAAAGTAAACTGGCTAAAAGCTACAACTATTTTTTGGTTTTCCTTCAGGTTTTTCAAACACACAAGAAGAATGCTGGAAAATAAAATAAACTAGCATGGATGGTACAATGAAAAAGTATGAGCACCGACAAATGGCATGAGTGTGAGAACATGAATGTAATGTCGGTGAGAAATACGTACTCCCCCAAGCTTAGACTTTTGGCCTAAGTTGGTCTATGCCTATGGATCAAAGTGGTCCCCTCTAGTGTACCGAGGAGGATCCTCGGGGTGCCACTAGTTGGCGATCTCCTCCAGATGCCACTGATAAACAGACTGACGGTAAGAGTCAGGAGATGGCTCTGGCTCAGGCTCCGGGGATCATGTTTGCTCCCAATATGCATAAATGTCATCGGGCAGGATGATGTATGTGCCTGAATAAATGTCAAACAAAGAAGGTGCAGGCAGGGTAATAATCTGACAAGTCTTTTCACTGAATACCAGGTTATAAATGAGTCTCTTCTCCTTATCATCGCAAATGAAATCATGTGCTACCATACTTTTATAGTCTAAGAAAATAGGGGGCAACACCTTTTCTTCTTTCTCATAGTGTCTAATAGGTATCTCAAAATATTTAGCAAGACGCGAAGCAAAGATACCTCCAAAAATGGGGCCCTTTGTACGGTTTAGACTCAACCATTTAGCAACCATAGCACCTAAATTGAAAGTTCTGTCACGGAGTAAAGAATGGCGCAAAATGGCGAGGTCAGGAGCACTGAGGCCCCCACTGTTCCCGCGGCCAATTAAACATCTACTAGCAAATACTGCAAAGTAATGTAGAATCGGAAAATGTATGCTAGTAGTTCTTGCATCTGACACTTTTCTCGTTTCCCCTACAGCAATCATATCAATAAATCCTGCCGCATCCCTAGGATGTGGTTCCTCGATGCTTCCCGCAAAAGGCAACTTGCAAACCGCACAAAAATCATAAAGTGACATCTCCTTAAACTCATCATATAAATAAAAATCCACCGAAGGTGGCGCTCTCCTAGCATGGAAATGAAAATTTTGCACAAAAATATTAGTGAGTAGGAGATACTATTCGAGTTGGTCGTGTAGGAAGTCGGTGAGGCCTGCATTCTCAGCCAAATAATAAAAGTCTTCACAAATCCCGACTGCTCTCAAGAACTTATCACAAGGCCATTCGGATGGCCGAACCTCCGCAGTGCGAGGGAGATTATATTTGGGCTTCTTATTCTCTTCACTTTGCTTATCCTTCGAGCTTCGGCTCGAAGAGCCCCTCAACAATCTCTTCATCATTTCCTCTGGAAAATTTATGAAATTTTTAGTAACTCAAAATAAAAGTGAACCAAACTCAACAAGATTGATAGCAACTACTCCCACAAGTGCCTAGAGGCCATATCATGCAATAAAACTACTTTTGACCACATAAATTTGACATGCAAGCTCAAGAACAGGGTCACCTAAGCAGCAAAAATTTGCAATAAATAAAGCACTAGAACAAAAACTAATTGGGTCTTTGGAGGAGTCACATACCAAAGAACAATCCCCCAAAGCAGTTTTGTGAATAGAGCTTTGAGCAAGGACAACGAAAATGGCAGCAAGATGAGCTAGAACTCGGGTTTGAGTTGGTGGAGGATTTTTCTGGAGGAAGACGAAGTGTGTGGGTGCAAGAATAAGTGGAGGGGGCCCACATGGGGTCCACGAGGCAAGGGGCGTGCCCCAGGGGGGTGGGCGCGCCCTCCACCCTTGTGGGCACATGGTGGGTCCCCCTGGTGTGTTCTCAGTGCCAAAAATATTCTAGAAAAAATCATATTAAATTTTCAGGACATTTGGAGAACTTTTATTTTCGGGGTATTTTTTTATTGCAAGGATAATTCAGAAAACAGACAGAAAATACTATTTTTGCTTTATTTAATCTAAATAACAGAAAGTAAAAAGAGGGTACAGAGAGTTGTGCTTTCTAACTTCATCCATCTCATGCTCATCAAAAGGAATCCACTAACAAGGTTGATCAAGTCTTGTTAACAAATTCTTTCCGAATAACATGAAACCAGAGAATTTTTTAATAACACTAAGTTACCTCAATAGGAATATGCATGTCCCCAACAATAAGAATATCATATTTCTTCTTGACAGTAGGAAGAGGAAATTCAAAAGCTCCAATAGTAATTGTTGACGTTTTTCCAATAGAATTGATACTGTGGACTTGAGGTTGTTTCCTCGAAAAGTGTACCGTATGCTCATTACCATTAACATGAAAAGTGACATTTCCTTTGTTGCAATCAATAATAGCCCCTACAGTATTCAAAAACGGCCTACCAAGAATAATAGACATACTATCGTCCTCGGGAATATCAAGAATAACAAAGTCTGTTCAAATAGTAACGTTTGCAACCATAACATGCACATCCTCACAAATACCGACAGGTATAATAGTTGATTTATCAGCCATTTGCAAAGATATTTCAGTAGGTGTCAACTTATTCAAATCAAGTCTACGATATAAAGAGAGATGCATAACACTAACACCGGCTCCAAGATCACATAAATCAGTTTTAACATAGTTTCTTTTAATGGAGCATGGTATAGTTGGTACTCCTGGATCTCCAAGTTTCTTTTGTATTCCACCTTTAAAAGTATAATTTGCAAGCATGGTGGAAATTTCAGCTTCTGGTATCTTTCTTTTATTTGTAACAATATCTTTCATGTACTTAGCATAAGGATTCATTTTAAGCATATCAGTCAAAGACATACGCAAAAAGGTAGGTCTAATCATTTTAGCAAAGCGCTCAAAATCCTCATCATCCTTTTTCTTGGATGGTTTAGGGGGAAAAGGCATGGGTTTCTGGACCCATGGTTCTATTTCTTTACTGGGCTTCCTAGCAACAAAGTCTCTCTTATCATAACGTTGATTCTTTGATTGTGGGTTATCAAGATCAACAACAGGTTCAATCTCTACACCATTGTCATTGCTAGGTTGAGCATCAACATGAACATCATCATTAACATTATCACTAGGTTCATGTTCATTACCAGATTGTGTTTCAGCATCAGAAATAGAAATATCATTGGGATTCTCAGGTGTGTCAACAACAGGTTCACTAGAAGCATGCAAAGTCCTATCATTTTTCTTTTTCTTCCTCTTAGAAGAACTAGGTGCATCAACATTAGTTCTCTGAGAATCTTTCTCAATTCTCTTAGGGTGTCCCTCAGGATACAAAGGTTCCTGAGTCATTTTACCCCCTCTAGTCATAACTCTAACAGCATTATCATTTTTCTTATTATTTAATTCATTGAGCAAATTATTCTGAGCTTTAAGTACTTGTTCTACTTGAGTGGTAACCATAGAAGCATGTTTACTAATAAGTTTCAGTTCACCTTTAACTCTAGACATATAATCACTCAAGTGTTCAATCATATAAGCATTACGTTTCAATTGTTTACTAACATAAGCATTGAAGTTTTCTTGTTTAACAATAAAATTATCAAACTCATCTAAGCATTGGCTAGTGATGACCCACAAGTATAGGGGATCTATCGTAGTCCTTTCGATAAGTAAGAGTGTCGAACACAACGAGGAGCAGAAGGAAATGACAAGCGGTTTTTCAGTAAGGTATTCTCTGCAAGCACTGAAATTATCGGTAACAGATAGTTTTGTGATAAGGTAATTTGTAACGGGTAACAAGTAACAAAAGTAAATAAGGTGCAGTAAGATGGCCCAATCCTTTTTATAGCAAAGGACAAGCCTAGACAAACTCTTATATAAAGGAAAGCACTCCCGAGGACACATGAGAATTATCGTCAAGCTAGTTTTCATCACGTTCATATGATTCGAGTTCGGTACTTTGATAATTTGATATGTGGGTGGACCGGTGCTTGGGTATTGCCCTTCCTTGGAAAAGCATCCCACTTATGATTAACCCCTATTGCAAGCATCAGCAACTACAAAAGAAGTATTAAGGTAAACCTAACCATAGCATGAAACATATGGATCCAAATTAGCCCCTTACGAAGCAACGCATAAACTAGGGCTTAAGCTTCTGTCACTCTAGCAATCCATCATCTACTTATTACTTCCCAATGCCTTCCTCTAGGCCCAAACAATGGTGAAGTGTCATGTAGTCGACGTTCACATAACACCACTAGAGGAAAGACAACTTACATCTCATCAAAATATCGAACGAATACCAAATTCACATGACTACTCGTAAATACTCACAAATTATATTCATGTTCATAATCAGAGGGGTATTAATATGCATAAAGGATCCGAACATATGATCTTCCACCAAATAAACCAACTAGCATCAACTACAATGAGTAATTAACACTACTAGCAACCCACAGGTACCAATCCCGGACTTAGAGAAAAGAATTGGATACAAGAAATGAACTAGGGTTTGAGAGGAGATGGTGCTGGTGAAGATGTTGATGGAGATTGACCCTCTCCCGCTGAGAGGATCGATGGTGATGATTCCCCCCCCCCCAGAGGGATGTTTCCCCGGCAAAACAGCTCCGCTGGAGCCCTAGATTAGTTCCGCCAAGGTTCCGCCTCATGGCGGCAGAGTTTTGTCCCGAGAGCTTGCTTATGATTTTTTCTCGGACGAAATACTTCATATGGAAGAAGATGGGCACCGGAGGCCTGCCAGGGGGCCGACGAGACAGGGGGGCGCGCCCCCAGCCTCGTGGCCAGGGTGTGGGCCCCCTCTGGTTAATTCTTTCGCCAGTATTTTTTATATATTCCAAAACGTACTCCCGTGAAGTTTCAGGACTTTTGGAGTTGTGCAGAATAGGTCTATGATATTTGCTCCTTTTCCAGCCCAAAATTCCAGCTGCCTGCATTCTCCCTCTTCATGTAAACCTTGTAAAATAAGAGAGAAAGGCATAAGTATTGTGACATAATGTGTAGTAACATCCCATAATGCAATAAATATCGGTATAAAAGCATGATGCAAAATGGACGTATCAGCTAGCAGACTTATAACGAGGAATATCACCTTCATCAAATCTATAGAGGGAATTTACCTTTACTACCTGTGTCGGGTTATCAAGACCATGTATTTCTTCAATAGGTAGTAAATTCTTAACATCTTCAGCTTTAATACCTTTTTCTTTCATAGATTTCTTTGCCTCTTGCATATCTTCAGGACTGAGAAATAGTATACCCCTTTTCTTCGGAGTTGGCTTAGGAGTTGGTTCAGGAAGTGTCCAATCATTTTCATTACTCAACCTATTATTCAATAGCAATTCAGCTTGCTCAATAGTTCTTTCCCTGAAAACACAACCAGCACAACTATCCAGGTGGTCTCTAGAAGCATCAGTTAGTCCATTATAAAAGATATCAAGTATTTCATTTTTCTTGAGAGGATGATCAGGCAAAGCATTAAGTAATCGGAGAAGCCTCCCCCAAGCTTGTGGGAGACTCTCTTCTTCAATTTGCACAAAGTTATATATTTCCCTTAAGGCAGCTTGTTTCTTATGAGCGGGGAAATATTTAGCAGAGAAGTAGTAAATCATATCCTAGGGACTACGCACACAACCAGGATCAAGAGAATTAAACCATATTTTAGCATCACCCTTTAATGAGAACGGAACAACTTAAGGATAAAGTAATAGCAAGTTTTCTCATCATTAGTGAACAAGGTGGCTATATCATTTAATTTAGTAAGATGTGCCACAATAGTTTCAGATTCCTAGCCATAAAAAGGATCAGACTCAACCAAAGTAATTAACTCAGGATCGGCAGAGAAATCATAATCCTTATCAGAGATACAGATAGGTGAAGTAGCAAAAGCAGGGTCATGTTTCATTCTAGCATTCAAGGATTTTTCTTTCAGCTTAGCTAATAGTTTCTTAAGATCATATCTATCATTGCAAGCTAAAATGTCTCTAGCAGTTTCTTCATCCATAACATAACCCTCAGGCACAACAGGCAATTCATATCTAGGGGAGAATCTTCATCATCACTTTCATCAATATTATCAGTTTCAATAATTTCATTCTCTCTAACCCTAGCAAGTTGTTCATCAAGAAATTCACCTAGTGGCACAGTATTATCAAGCATAGAAGTAGTTTCATCATAAGCATCATGCAAAGAAGAAGTGGCATCATCAATAACATGCGGCATATCAGAATGAATAGCAGGAGTAGGTGTCACAAGTTTACTCAAAACAGAAGGTGAATCAAGTGCAGAGCTAGATGGCAGTTCCTTACCTCCCCTCGTAGTTGAGGGAAAAATCTTGGTTCTTTTATCTTTCAAGTTCTTCATAGTGATCAACAGATATAAATCCCAAGTGACTCAAAGAATAGAGCTATGCTCCGCGGCAACGGCGCCAGAAAATAGTCTTGATAACCCACAAGTGTAGGGGATCGCAACCGTTTTCGAGGGTAGAGTATTCAACCCAAATTTATTGATTTGACACAAGGGGATCCAAAAAATATTGTCAAGTATTAACAGTTGAGTTGTCAATTCAACCGCACCTGAAAGACTTAATATCTGCAGCAAAGTATTTAGTAGAAAAGTAATATGGAAGTAACGATAGAAGTGGCAAAAGTAATAGTATTGGTTTCGTAGTGACTGTAACAGTAGCAATGGTAAAGTAACTAAGCAAAGATCAATATGTGAAAAGCTCGTAGGCATTGGATCAGTGATGGATAATTATGTCGGATGTGATTCCTCATGCAATAGTTATAACATAGGGTGACACAGAACTAGCTCCCGCTCATCAATGTAATGTAGGCATGTATTCCGAATATAATCATACGTGCTTATGGAAAAGAACTTGCATGACATCTTTTGTCCTACCCCCCCCCCCCCGTGGCAGCGGGGTCCTATTGGAAACTAAGAGATATTAAGGCCTCCTTTTAATAGAGTACCGGAACAAAGCATTAACACTTAGTGAATACATGAACTCCTCAAACTATAGTCATCACCGGTAATTGTCCCGATTATTGTCACTTCGGGGTTAACGGATCATAACACATAGTAGGTGACTATTGACTTGCAAAATAGGATCAAGAACTCACATATATTCGTGGAAACATAATAGGTTCAGATCTGAAATCATAGCACTCGGGCCCTAGTGACAAGCATTAAGCATAGCAAAGTCATAGCAACATCAATCTCAGAACATCGTAACCATACTTTATTAGATATGGTGCGATCTATGATGTCTCTTACTGACTTACCACTATTGTTTTGGGGTTATGCATTAGAGACAACTGCATTCACGTTAAATAGGGCGCCATCTAAATCCGTTGAGACGACACCGTATGAACTATGGTTTGGCAAGATACCTAAGCTGTCGTTTCTTAAAGTTTGGGGTTGCGATGCTTATGTGAAAAAGCTTCAACCTGATAAGCTCGAACCCAAATCGGAGAAGTGCGTCTTCATAGGATACCCACAAGAAACTGTTGGGTACACCTTCTATTATAGATCAGAAGGCAAGATCTTTGTTGCTAAGAATGGATCCTTTCTAGAGAAGGAGTTTCTCTCGAAAGAAGTGACTGGGAGGAAAGTAGAACTTGATGAGGTAATTGTACCTTCTCTAAAATTGGAAAGTAGCTCATCACAGAAAACCATTCCCGTGATGACTACACCAATTAGTGAGGAAGCTAATGATAATGATCATGAAACTTCGGATCAAGTTACTGTTGAACCTTGTAGGTCAAACAGAGCACGTTCCGCACCAGAGTAGTACAGTAATCCTATTCTGGAAGTCATGTTACTAGACCACGACGAACCTAGGAATTATGAGGAAGCGATGATGAGCCCATATTCCGCGGAATGGCTTGAGGCCATGAAATATGCGATGGGATCCATGTATGAGAACAAAGTATGGACTTTGGTTGACTTGCCCGATGATCACCAAGCCATAGATAATAAATGGATCTTCAAGAAGAAGACTAACACTGATGGTAATGTTACTGTCTACAAAGCTCGACTAGTTGCGAAAGGTTCTCGACAAGTTCAACGAGTTGACTACGATGAGAGCTTCTCACCCGTAGCGACGCTTAAATCTATCTGAATCATGTTAGCAATTGCCGCATTTTATGATTATGAAATCTGGCAAATGGACATCAAAACTGCTTTCCTTGATGGATTTCTTAAAGAAGAGTTGTATATGATGCAACCAGAAGGTTTTGTCGATCCTAAAGGTGCTAACAAAGTGTGCAAGCTCCAGCGATCCATTTATGGACTGGTGCAAACATCTCGGAGTTGGAATATACGCTTTGATGAGGTGATCAAAGCATATGGTTTTATACAGACTTTTGGAGAAGCTTGTATTTACAAGAAAGTGAGTGGGAGCTCTGTAGCATTTCTAATATTATATGTGGATGACATAATGTTGATTGGAAATGATATAGAATTTCTAGATAGCATAAAAGGATACCTGAATAAGAGTTTTTCAATGAAAGACCTCGGTGAAGCTGCTTATAAATTGGGCATCAAGATCTATGGAGATAGATCAAGACGCTTAATTGGACTTTCACAAAGCACATACCTTGGTAAAGTTTTGAAGAAGTTCAAAATGGATCAGTCAAAGAAAGGGTTCTTGCCTGTATTACAAGGTGTGAAGTTGAGTCAGACTAAATGCCCGACCACTGCAGAAGATAGAGAGAAAATGAAAGTCATTCCCTATGCCTCAGCCATAGGTTCTATCATGTATGCAATGTTTTGTACCAGACCTGATGTGTGACTTGCTATAAGTTTGGCAAGGGGGTACTGTCGTGGTTCTAAGTCTGACAGTAGTGTAGGGGGGTAAGTATGGAGAGGCAAGATCTTAGCTGTGGAGAAGTTGTAAGCACGCAAGGTTTACGAGTTCAGGCCCTTCTCGGAGGAAGTAATAGCCGTACGTCTCAGAGCCCGGAGGCGGTCGACTGGATTATATGAATATGGGTTACAGAGGTGCGAACCCTTGTCTCGGAGGAGGGGGTGGCTTATATAGAGTGCGCTAGGACCCTGGCCAGCCCACGTTACAAAGGGTTCAATGTACATTAAGGCAGAGCGTTACTGGTAACGCTAGTAATAAAGTGCTATGATGACCATAAAAGCTACTTAATGACCGACCGTTAGCATGCGGAGTGACTTCAGGTCTCCTGGCCGTCGAGTGGTTGGATCTTGGTCGAGTGATTGTTTCTTGGTCGAGCGTCTTCGAGTCTGTCGAGTGGAACACCTCCAAGTCGATTGAAAGGTGGTTTCTTCTAGAGATGTCCTTGGGTAGGGCAGTTAGGACAGGTCCATCACCCTACCCTAGGTACATAGCTTCATCATTAGCCCCCGAATGGATCGAGGTTTGAGTGGGGAAGGAGTTGAGAACCTCTCCGACTCGTTTTTCATGCCGTGAGCATATCTTGTTCCGGAACAATGGACCTGAGTGATGACAGCAACTTCCTTTTCAGTCGCCTTGATCCATTCTTAATTCTTCGTCGAGTGAGTTTCTTCACTTGTAAGGCTCTGAGTGACGGTGCGGAGGAGATCTTTGGTCTGACCAGTTGTTTGCTGCGTGCAGATTTCGCGGGATCCGAATTTTGGGAAGCGCGTGGGACGGGGGAGGCCGCAGTAATCGGATGGGATAGAGCGGAGCCGCCTCGATCCCTGCGCCACCTTTTTCGCCATGTATCGCGCGCGCGGTCATTACAGGATTTGACAGAGCCGCCTGGGCCTACCCGTCAGCCACTCGGAAGCGGCCTGATATAAAGCGCCGGACCGGAGTCTCCTGAACAGTGCATCTCATTTCCTCTTCTCTTCCTCATGCCCCTCCGCTGCGCTCGCTCTCGCCCCAGCGCCACCGCACCGTACGCGTCTCGCCGGCGACATGGGGAAGGAGAAGACAGCGGCTCTGGAGTGGGCAAAGAAGGCGACAGCGAGGTCGAAGGGGAAGGCGACCATTCGGGGCGGATCTTCCTCGCGGTCCGGCCTGCCGAGGGGCTGGATCCAGGGCGACTGGATCCACTCGATGATCTCCCAAGAAGACCTCGACGACTTGGCCGAAGGGGGGCTGATCCCCTACGACTCGGCGCGGCTTCCGGGGAAGGAATCTGAGCCGCAGCCTCGGGAGGGTGAGCGTGTCCTTCTTGCCACCCACGTCGACCATGGATTTTCCTTCCCCCTCACCCCTTCTTCCGAGGGTTTCTGAACTTCTTTGGGGCACAACTCCATCATTTTACCTCCAACTCAATCATTTATCTTGCCACTTTCATTTCTTTGTGTGAGAACTTCCTGGGTTGTCGGCCTCACTGGGGTCTCTTCAAGCATATTTTCACTTATCGCTCCCAGACAGTGAAAAAGGCTAATCCGAGTGACGAGAGGACCCAAGTGATTCAGATGTGTGGGGGTCTTGGCATCCAGACGAGAGGGAAAAGCTCCTTCCCGGCCATGATTCTTCCCGACTCAGTTCATGGATGGCAGTCGACCTGGTTTTACTATAAAGACCAGTCGACGCCAGGGCAATCGACTGGCCTCCCTCCCTTTACCATGGACCGAGTGGAAAAACCCTCCCATTTGAAGGTGCTCCCGGAGGAGAAGGCGCACGTGAAGGTGTTGGTCGACCGAGTGGTCCAGCTTATTCATGATGGGGTCACTGGTATGAATCTCTTGGAGGTCTTCCTTCAGTGGCGCATCCAGCCTCTCCAAGCCCGAGACCATCCGATGTGGATGTATTCGGGTCTTGAAGACTCCACTCGGATCCACCCGGAGGAGGTCGACGACGACACACTGGAGAAGTGGCTGTTTGGCATTACCGGGAATAAGGACAATCCCAGGGGAGCCATGAGAGTCCCTCCATTCGACCAGTCCCATGCACCAGAGCAGGTCTGATTCTGAGTTTTTGCTTGTAATCTGAATTCACTCACGTAGCTGCCTATATTGCGTCGACTGACTTTGATCTACCTGCTTTCTTTCAGGCCATTATTGAAATGTATTCAATGCCCAGCGGGGAGCAAGAGCAAGCTCTGGAAGGCGAGGCGAGTGGCGGCGAAAGCGGCGAGTGGACTTCCGATGGTGAAGGGGATGGAGGAAGCGACGACTCAAGCGGTGGAGAAGAAGTCGAGTCGCCTCCTCCCAGGGAGAGGCGATCCAAGCTTGACCAAGAACGGCCGAGTGCCCGTGACAAGGCAACTGCTCCGGCTGGTCAGTCTTCGAAGCGCCCTCGGATCTCTTCACCAACCCCAACTGAGAAGGCGCCAAAGCACCCCAGAGTTGTAGAGCCGAAGACTCGGAAGGCGTTGCCGAAAATCAAGATTGATATCCCCGTCGCTTCCGCGTGAGTGCCTCTCTTTGCATTCACTCGACGCTCCGCGCTGTTTGTTTTTCTTGTTTTAAACTGGACAAACTTTGGAACTGTCAGCGCTGCTACCTCTGGGACCTCAGCTTACAGGGACGAAGATGAGGTGATGGAGGATGCGGTCACTTCTAATCCGGGTATGATCCCTGCCATACTGTCTTTATTTTGGTCGATTCAACTGCAACGCGTACCATTGGGTGATGTGACTTTAACGATTGAACTTTGCACAGCTCCCAACTTTATTGACCTCCCTGATGATGATGAAGAGCCCGAGAGGCCTTCGACGAGGAAAAATAGGCGAGCTCCTGCAAGCGGGGCGCTACAGACGACGCCGAGGGCGGAACCAGTTGTTCAGGACACTGGCGACGTCAATCGGGGTTCTGTTACCTTTGCTGAGCCACTGTCGAGTGCCTTGACTTCTTCGTCGACTGCTCAGGCTCCTGTCGACCCGCCTTCAGTTTTTGCAACCCATCATGTCCCAGAGGACGAGGTGAATGCTGCTAAGGAAGCCATACGCCAGGCGGGCATTATGATGGAAAAGATGAAGACGGTGCGGGACGCCAGCCAAGCCGCCTATGATGCCAGCTCGGCTCTCCAGAGCAACGTTCAGGTTAGTTGGTCACCGCTTGTTCTGTTAGGATATGCTACCTGAAGATTCTTTCCGAAAACCTTTACATCTGTCCACCCACTGGGTGTGTCGAGTGAATTTTTGGACTAGTGGGGGCACGCTGAGTGCACCCACTGGTTGTAGTCCCCGAGACTACGATGGACTGCTGGCAGTCGACTGTAGTCTTTGTATTTTGCCGAATGTATAAACCGAACTGGTAGTTTATCTCTTCCACTCGATCTGGTCGAGTGGGATCAGGACCGGTGGGGGCATGCTAAGTGCACCCACTGGGTGTAGTCCCCGATACCGCGGTCGACTGCTGGCAGTCGATTGTGGTCTGAGTTCTACTTTCTATCTTTTTTTTACTCCCCCCACTCGACTCCGGCGGACTGGTCGAGTGGGATCAGAACCGGTGGGGGCACGCTAAGTGCACCCACTGGGTGTAGTCCCCGAGACTATGGTGGACTGCGGGCAGTCGACCGTAGTCTTAGTATTTATTGCCTTTGTTGTTTTTTCACTGTAAAAATAACTTCTCCCCTTTCATTTCAGAAATCTTGTGATCTTGGAGCTCGCTTTGCTGACTTGGAGAAGCAGCAGATT
Source organism: Triticum urartu (assembly GCF_056163025.1). NCBI lineage: Eukaryota > Viridiplantae > Streptophyta > Magnoliopsida > Poales > Poaceae > Triticum > Triticum urartu. The sequence goes on from NC_141877.1 coordinate 544,582,512, forward strand.
CAACTGAACCTTGACTTGGAGCTGGCCAGGACAGAGCTGCAAAAGGTTAGAGACGGCGCCACAGGTAAGACGAGTTTGTCGACTGGTCAGTTTTAGGCTTGGGTACCCTTCTGCTATTTCTGAATCAATCATCATTTCTTTGCAGAAAAACTGAGAGAAGCTCTGGCAAAGAAGGATCAGGATTTGGCCGCTGCTCGTAAGGAGGCTGACGACAAGACCGCTCTGGCCGAACAGAAGCTGGCTTCGGTAGGCCAGTTGGAAGAAGAGAATACCAGGCTGAAGACCGCTCTGAATGACTCCAACAAGGAGTGCTCGCGCTGGAAGAAGGCGAATCTCGTCCAGGGCGAGAAAATGGAAGGCATTGCTCGCAGGAGGGATGATCTGGAGAGTTATCTGAGAAGTCTTGCCAAGAAGCTGTTCATCAAGCTTGAAGGTGCACATTCTGTTCCGACTGACTTTTTTTTTAGTCGACTCAGTGTACGAAAATTGACTTATCCTTGGATCATGAATGCAGAGTTTTGCCAGAACTTTGAAGAGGAGACTGGGCGGATCGAGCCTGGTTTGGATCCAATCAACTCTCCTGTGAAAGATGAAACTGCCATGAATCTGCTCCGTCTGGAATCTCGCATCGACAGTGCCGTGGACTACTTGGCTCGACTGAAGGTCGTCATGTCGCGGATTGACCCGGCACTTTGGCCAGAGGCTGAGCTCCAAAATGATATTGAGTCCCTGATGACTCGACTAAATGAAATCCCTGACCGAGTGCAGGAGTGGAAGAAGTCTGCTGCTCGGTGTGGCGCTGACGTGGCTCTGTCTTTGGTTCGTGTCCACTGCAAGGAGGTGCGACAGGACAAACTGGCAGCAATCAAGGTCGCCAATACCCAGAAGCATGACTTCCGAACCTTTATGGAGACTTTCATCGCTGCAGCCACTCGGATAGCCGACGGCGTCGACCTGGACGAGTTCGTCGAGCCTGCCAGCCCTCCTCCCGCGGAGTGAACAAACTCTTATGTCCCACCTTAAATTCGCCTCGGAATGCCGAGTGGTTTTTGTAACCGTTAAACTTTTTCAGGTTGCATGCCCGAGTACTTCGATCTGTGATCCGGAACCTTTGGAATTTACCCGAACTTGGTTTACCGTTGAATATCTTTATGAATCTCCTGCTGAGTGAACTGATTCTTCATTCGAGACAACTTTTGCATTCGCAGCGCAGCTCCGAAGGAGAGGGAAGCAGTCGACCTATGTCTTGTATTTGTGGCGAAGCTCCCAGGAGAAGGCGGCGGTCGACCCACACCCTGTTACCGCAGAGTGGGACGGAGCGCACATTGTATTTGTGGCGAAGCTCCCCAGGAGAAGGTGGCAGTCGACCTGCCCCTCGTCGTCCTTGAGGAATGAGATGTGTTTCGTACTTAGGCGAGTATTGGACTGCAGCTAAGCCCCCGAGTGGGAGGATTGCTCTCCACTCAGTAGGATTTTTTCAAACTTAGGCGAGTGCCGGACTGCAGCTAAGTCTCTAAGTGAGAGAACTTAGGTGAGTGCTGGACTGCAGCTAAGCCCCCGAGTGGGAGGATTGCTCTTCACTCGGTAGGATTTTTTCAAACTTAGGCGAGTGCCGGACTGCAGCTAAGTCTCTAAGTGAGAGAACTTAGGCGAGTGTTGGACTGCAGCTAAGCCCCCGAGTGGGAGGATTGCTCTCCACTCGGTAGGATTTTTGCAAACTTAGGTGAGTGCCGGACTGCAGCTACGTCTCTAAGCGAGAGAACTTAGGCGAGTGCTGGACTGCAGCTAAGCCCCCGAGTGGGAGGATTGCTCTCCACTCGGTAGGATTTTTTCAAACTTAGGCGAGTGCCGGACTGCAGCTAAGTCTCTAAGTGAGAGAACTTAGGCGAGTGCTGGACTGCAGCTAAGCCCCCGAGTGGGAGGATTGCTCTCCACTTGGTAGGATTTTTTCAAACTTAGGCGAGTGCCGGACTGCAGCTAAGTCTCTAAGTGAGAGAACTTAGGCGAGTGCTGGACTGCAGCTAAGCCCCCGAGTGGGAGGATTGCTCTCCACTCGGTAGGATTTTTTTCAAACTTAGGCGAGTGCCGGACTGCAGCTAAGTCTCGAAGTGAGAGAACTTAGGCGAGTGCTGGACTGCAGCTAAGCCCCCGAGTGGGAGGATTGCTCTCCACTCGGTAGGATTTTTGCAAACTTAGGCGAAACGGATTCGCAGCTAAGTCACCCACTGGGGGATTTCTTACGCAAACAAAAAAACAATAATAATCACTGGAAAAATTATAATGCTCTTGTCTTTGATAAATAAACTTCAGGAGTTTTTCTTATTACATCTCATCCGGGTGAGAATTTAAGTATAAAAGGGGCAGAGTAGCTCCGCATTCCAGGCTCGTGGCTCATCAATCTGGCGATCGACATTGTAGAGGTGGTATGCTCCATTGTGGAGGACTCTGGTGACTATGAAGGGGCCTTCTCAAGTAGGAGCGAGCTTGTGTGGTTTCTGTTGATCCACTCGGAGGACTAAGTCTCCTTCTTGGAAGGCTCGGCTCTTCACGTTTCTGGCATGGAATCGACGCAAGTCTTGCTGATAGATGGTCAATCGAATCAAGGCCATTTCTCTTTCTTCTTCTAGGAGGTCGACTGCGTCCTGTCGGGCTTGTTCTGCTTCATCTTCTGAGTAGAGCTCGACTCTGGGAGCGTTGTGAAGCAGGTCACTCGGTAAGACTGCCTCGGCTCCATAGACCAGAAAGAATGGGGTTCTTCCAGTCGATCGATTCGGGGTTTTCCTCAATCCCCAAATGACTGATGGAAGCTCGTCGACCCATGCACCTGCTGCGTGCTTGAGATCACGCATCAATTGGGGTTTTAGTCCTTTGAGAATTAGGCCGTTTGCCCTTTCTGCTTGCCCATTCGACTGAGGGTGAGCGACCGAAGCATAGTCGACCCGAGTGCCCTGAGAGGCGCAAAAGGCCCTGAATTTGTCGGAATCAAAGTTTGACCAGTTGTCGGTGATGATGCTGTGCGGAACTCCATATCTGAATATCAACTCTCTAATGAAACTGATAGCGGTGCAAGCGTCAAGATTCTTGATAGGCTTGGCCTCAATCCATTTGGTGAACTTGTCGACTGCTACCAGCACATGAGTGAGGCCGCTCCTGCCTGTTCTCAGTGGTGCAACCATGTCCAACCCCCAAACAGCGAAGGGCCAGACGAGTGGAATGGTTTTCAGGGCCGACGCGGGCTTGTGTGGCATGTTGGAGTAATACTGGCATCCTTCACATTTGTCGACTAGCTCTTTGGCCATCTCATTGGCTCTTGGCCAGTAGAACCCCGCTCGGTATGCTTTAGCCACAATGGTCCGAGAGGACGCATGATGGCCACAGGTCCCCGAGTGGATATCGTTAAGGATCATCTGACCTTCTTCTGGTGTAATACACTTCTGGCCGACCCCAGTCGCGCTTTCTCTATATAACTGCCCCTTTATGACTGTAAAGGCCTTAGATCGACGGACGATCTGTCGAGCCTCTTCTTCGTCTTCTGGGAGTTCTTTCCTTAGGATGTACGCGATGTACGGTTCTGTCCAGACGGGAGTGATAACCAGGACTTCCAAGATCAAGTCGACCACAGCTGGCACTTCGACTTCAGTCGGATCTGTGGCACTTTTTGGCTGCGGGGCCTCTTCAGTGAAGGGATCCTCCTGGACTGATGGTGTGTGGATGTGTTCTAGAAACACATTGCTGGGAATGGCTTCTCTTTTGGAACCTATTTTTGCCAGATCATCAGCTGCTTGATTTTTCAGTCGGGGTATGTGATGAAGCTATAACCCCTCGAATTTCTTCTCTAGCTTTCTCACTGCATTGCAATAACCAGTCATGGCTGGACTTCTGACGTCCCATTCCTTCATCACTTGATTGACCACCAAATCTGAGTCGCCATAGACCATGAGGCGACGGACGCCGAGTGAAATGGCCATGCGGAACCCATATAAAAGTGCTTCATATTCTGCCTCGTTGTTAGAGGAATCAAAGTGGATTTGAAGAACATATCTGAGTTTATCTCCTCTGGGGGAGACCAACACCACTCCGGCGCCGGAACCATTTAGCATCTTGGAACCGTCAAAGAACATGGTCCAATGCTCCGAGTGAACCTGAGTCGGCAGTTGCTGTTCAATCCACTCGGCGACGAAATCCGCGATTGCCTGGGACTTGATAGCTTTCTTTGCCTCAAACTTGATATCTAGAGGAAGGAGTTCAATCGCCCATTTAGCCACTCGACCAGTTGTGTCCCTGTTATGCAAGATCTCTGACAACAGAGCATCGCTAACGACTATAATGGAATGATCGGAGAAGTAGTGGGCAACTTTCTTTGTGGTCATGTAAATCCCATATACGAGCTTCTGATAATGAGGATATCTTTGCTTCGATGGGGTCAAGACTTCAGAAATATAATACACTGGGCGCTGAACTTTGAAGGTTTTCCCTTCTTCTTCCCGCTCGACCGTAAGTACTGTACTGACGACTTGTCCTGTGGCTGCAATGTAAAGCAGCAAAGGCTCCTTGCTGATTGGGGCAGCAAGCACCGGCTGGGTGGACAGCAGAGCTTTGAGCTCTGCGAATGCTGCGTCAGCTTCAGGAGTCCACTTGAACTTGTCAGACTTCTTCATCAATCGGTAAAGAGGTAATGCCTTTTCACCGAGACGAGATATGAATCGACTTAGGGCGGCCAAGCAACCAGTAAGCTTCTGAACATCGTGCACTCGCACAGGACTTTTCATTCGGAGTATAGTACCGACTTTTTCTGGATTGGCATCGATTCCCCATTCGGAAACGAGAAATCCGAGTAACTTTCCGCCAGGAACCCCGAATGTGCATTTTGATGGATTAAGCTTGATATCAAACCTTCTGAGGTTGGCAAAGGTTTCAGCAAGGTCAGTCAGCAGGTCGGAACCCTTCCGTGACTTGACCACAGTATCATCCATGTACGCCTCCACATTCCGACTAATTTGGGTGAGCAAACACTTCTGAATCATCCTCATGAATGTGGCTCCGGCATTCTAGAGGCCGAATGGCATGGTAACATAACAGAAGCACCCGAATGGAGTGATGAAAGCTGTTTTGATCTCGTCAGGTCCATACAGACGGATCTGATGGTACCCGGAATAGGCATCTAAAAAAGACAGTCGCTCACATCCCGCAGTCGAGTCGACTATCTGGTCGATGCGGGGGAGAGGAAAATGGTCTTTCGGGCAGGCCCGATTGATATGTTTAAAGTAAATGCACATGCGAAGTGACTTGTCCTTCTTGGGGACCATAACAACGTTGGCGAGCCACTCGGAGTGGTAAATTTCTCGAATGAACTCCACTGCTAAGAGCCGAGCCACCTCCTCGCCAATGGCCTTTCTCTTCTGGACGGCGGACCGCCGGAGATGTTCCTTGACAAGTTTTACTTTTGAGTCGACTCTCAGGCGATGCTCAGCCAGCTCCCTGGGAACACCTGGCATGTCACAAGGCTTCCATGCGAAAATGTCCCAGTTCTCACGGAGGAACTGGATGAGCGCTTCTTCCTATCGCCAGTCGATTGAAAAGCCGATTCTGTGGCGGGCTTCTTGGCTCGCAACAAATCACTCGGGTCTGCAGTCTTCTGGTATTCCTGCAACTCCACCACTGCCATCTGAGCATCAGGGATCTTCGAACCTTTCTGAAAACATTCTTCCGCTTTTTTTCGATTGCCCGTAATAGTGATCACACCTTTGGGGCCAGGCATCTTCAATTTGAGATACACATAACATGGTCGGGCCATGAAGCGTGCATAAGCCGGCCTGCCCAAAATAGCGTGGTAGGCACTCTGGAAGTCTACAACTTCAAATGTGAACTTTTCTTTGCGGTAATTCTTGGAATCACCGAAAACCACATCCAGAGCAATCTGGCCGAGTGATTCAGCCTTCATCCCAGGAATGACTCCATGGAAACTCATGTTGCTGGCGCTGAGTCTGGACATCAGAATGCCCATCCCTTTCAATGTCTCAGCATACAATATGTTCAAACCACTGCCACCATCCATCAAGACTTTGGTCAGTCGAGTGCCTTCAACCACTGGGTCGACTACCAGAGCTTGCCTCCCAGGGGTGGCAATATGCGTTGGGTGATCGGACTGGTCGAACGTGATGGCAGTCTGGGACCATTTCAAATAACTTGGTGTCGCCGGAGCAACCATATTCACCTCTCGGTTTATGACTTTCAGTCGACTTTTGCTCTCAACATCAGCAAAAATCATCAAGGTGGAATTGACTTGAGGGTATCCGTCGTCACTGTCCTCTTTGTCCTCGACCTTGTCCGACTTCTTTTCCTTACCTTTGGGCTGTTTGCCCTGGAACTGCTGGATCAAGAGTCGACACTGCCGAGTGGTATGTTTCAGGTAAATGAAATTACCCTCTTCATCTTTCTTTGTGTGGACGAGACATGGCAAGTCTAACACACCATTTCCGTCCTGGTCTTTAACCTTCTTAGGGTTCCAAGGTCCTTTAGGTTTCCCTTTAAACTTACCTTGGGTTAAAGCCAAGGCTTCCGCGGGAGCCGCTGGCTCGGCTTTCCTCTTCTGTTTCTGATTGGAATTGCCCCAGGGTTCTTGGGCGACTGACTTGAGTTTGCCACTCCTGAGCCGATCTTCATCTTCGCCATTAGCGTAGTTGGTGGCAATCTCCATCATCCGATTTAGGGACATATCCCCAGTTCGACCGAATTTCAAATTCAGTTCTCTGTACTTGACGCCTTCCTTGAAGGCACAAACTGCTTGGTGGTCAGGCACATTCTCCACCGAGTGATGTAACGTGATCCACCTCTGGATGTAATCCCTCAAAGTTTCATTCGGCTTCTGTACACAAGATCGCAGTTCCGTCAGCCTTGCCGGCCACTTGCACGTACCTTCAAATGTGGTGACGAACACTCGGGAGAGATCCTCCCAAGTGTAAATGCTGCTAGGTGCTAACTGGTTCAGCCACGCTCTGGCCGAGCCCTCCAACATGAGAGGGAGGTGCTTCATGGCCACTTCATCATTGCCGCCGCCGATCTGGACGGCCACTCGGTAATCTTCAAGCCAAGTATCGGGCTTGGACTCGCCAGTGAACTTACTGACTCCAGTCGCCAACCTGAAGTTGGGAGGAATCACAGCGGCACTGATGGCTCTACTAAAGCATTCTGGCCCCAAAACATGTACTCTGCTGCTGGTAGGTGCATCTCTGTCGTGACCTTCTCGGTGAGCCCTGTTCCTGTCGACCAAACCCTGGACGAGAATGGATCTCGCGTCAAAGCCTGGCCCTCTGGGATCGACTGGAATCCTTCGCCCACCACTATGAGGGTGCCTGTCATCCTGCTGGCGAGGCACATACGACCCGCTCCTCGGGGGAGGCGTGGGCACTCGACGTCGACCGTCACGATCGACTGGTGATCATACTGCTCATGGTTCCCATACTGGTCACGCCGGTCTCCATGTCCCTCACGCCTCGGGGGCGATCTCGGGCTATGAGCCGACTGGACTGTGTCCGCGGCAACGGATCTGCTGTGAATCCTGTTCCGCAACTGAGAAACAGTGGAATTCTGATCTCCTGCTGCCCGGAGTAACGCTCTGATCTGCAGCAAGCCTCTGCCAGCCTCTGACTGGGAAGGTTGAATCGACTCCGCTATACGGGCCGCAGCTGCTAAATTCTGAACCGGAGTTCGATATACCTGCGGGGGCGGGAAGAGTTGACGTCAACTAGATTCGGGAATCCGTTGTCGTGCACGCTCGTCGAGTGCTCGCTGGAGGTTCTCCAGTCGAGTGCGTTCGGCCAAGTTTGCCAGGCGTGCGTCCTCCAAGGCGCGAGCTTCAGCGGTCTCTCCAACGATAGGAGTGTGCAGTGCATCCATGTTCCGGCGGCGAAGTTCTTCTCTCTGCAGCGATGTGAGAGGCTTGGGAAGATACTCCTCATGGAGACGTGACGGGTCGCCTCCACCCGCGCCTCCGTCGGTATGGGGAAAACTGGGAGGACTGGGCGGTCCATCGACCATCAGAACCTCCGCCGCCGGATCGCTGCTGTCGCACTCGGATGCGGTCTCTGCGGAGCCAGTCGAATAGGCCGTAGAGGGATTCGTCGGGCTCGATCGCCGTGACCTGGGGGGTGGCCGACTGATGCGCCACCGCGTGCCTCACCCACCGCTGAAGTCTCGACCGACCGGAACACTTGCGCCGGCGGGAAACGGGGAGTGAGGACAACACAGGAGCCGACCGATAGGGGGTCGATGGTTGCCGCAGGAGAACGCCGTGGACGCACGCGCTAAAGTGCGTTGCCCCGCCAGCAGGGAGTGCGTCCACGTTGAGCGGAGCCTCCTGGAGCCAAGTCGTCGACGATGAACGTGAGCGCGCCGAGACGGATCTCGCGGCCCTCCACCGAAACTCCGCCGAAAACCATGATGATTCGGGTCGGAAAAAAGTCGCAACTTCTCCAACAAACGCTAAAACACCTGCCCCACGGTGGGCGCCAACTGTCGTGGTTCTAAGTCTGACAGTAGTGTAGGGGGGTAAGTATGGAGAGGCAAGATCTTAGCTGTGGAGAAGTTGTAAGCACGCAAGGTTTACGAGTTCAGGCCCTTCTCGGAGGAAGTAATAGCCCTACGTCTAGGAGCCCGGAGGCGGTCGACTGGATTATATGAATATGGGTTACAGAGGTGCGAACCCTTGTCTCGGAGGAGGGTGGTGGCTTATATAGAGTGCGCCAGGACCCCGGCCAGCCCACGTTACAAAGGGTTCAATGTACATTAAGGCAGAGCGTTACTGGTAACGCTAGTAATAAAGTGCTATGATGACCATAAAAGCTACTTAATGACCGACCGTTAGCGTGCGGAGTGACTTCAGGTCTCCTGGCCGTCGAGTGGTTGGATCTTGGTCGAGTGATTGTTTCTTCTAGAGATGTCCTTGGGTAGGGCAGTTAGGACAAGTCCATGACCCTACCCTAGGTACATAGCTTCATCAGGTACAACAGTGATCCAGGAGTAGATCACTAGACAGCGGTCAAAATTATCTTTAGAGGACTAAGGAAATATTTCTCGGTTATGGAGGTGATAAAGAGTTCGTCGTAAAGATTTACGTCGATGCAAGCTTTTACACCGATCCAGATGACTCTAAGTATCAATCTGGATACATATTTAAAGTGGGAGCAATTAGCTAGAGTAGCTCCATGCAGAGCATTGTAGACATAGAAATTTGCAAAATACATACGGATCTGAATGTGACAGACCCGTTGACTAAACCTCTCTCACAAGCAAAACATAATCACACCTTAGTACTCTTTGGGTGTTAATCACATAGCGATGTGAACTAGATTATTGACTCTAGTGAACCCTTTGGGTCTTGGTCACATGGTGATGTGAACTATGGGTGTTAATCACATAAAGATGTTAACTATTGGTGTTAAATCACATGGCGATGTGAACTAGATTATTGACTCTATTGCAAGTGGAGACTGAAGGAAATATGCCCTAGAGGCAATAATAAAGTTGTTATTTTATATTTCCTTATATCATGATAAATGTTTATTATTCATGCTAGAATTGTATTAACCGGAAACTTGATACATGCGTGGATACATAGACAAAACACTGTGTCCCTAGTAAGCCTCTACTAGACTAGCTCGTTGATCAAACATGGTTAAGTTTCCTAACCATAGACATGTGTTGTCATTTGATTAACGGGGTCACATCATTAGAGAATGATGTGATGGACAAGACTCGTCTGTTAGCTTAGCATAATGATCATTAAGTTTTATTGTTATTGCTTTCTTCATGACTTATACATATTCCTTTGACTATGAGATTATGCAACTCCCGGATACCGGAGGAATACCTTGTGTGCTATCAAACATCACAACGTAACTGGGTGATTATAAAGATGCTCTACAGGTATCTCCGAAGGTGTTTAATGGGTTGGCATAGATCGAGATTAGGATTTGTCACTCCGAGTATCGGAGAGGTATCTCTGGGCCCTCTCGGTAATGCACATCATAATAAGCCTGGCAAGCAATGTGACTAATGAGTTAGTTGCGGGATGATGCATTACGGAATTAGTAAAGAGACTTGCCGGTAACGAGATTGAACTAGGTATGGAGATACCAATGATGGAATCTCGGGCAAGTACCATACCGATGACAAAGGGAATGTCATATGTTGTCATTATGGTTTGACCGATAAAGATCTTCGTAGAATATGTGGGAACCAATATGAGCATCCAGGTTCTGCTATTGGTTATTGACCAGAGAGGTGTCTCGGTCATGTCTACATATTTCTCGAACCCGTGGGGTCCGTACGCTCAACATTCGATGACGATTTGTATTATATGAGTTATGTGATTTGCTGTCCGAATGTTGTTCGGAGTCCCATATGAGATCACGGATGTGACGAGGAGTCTCGAAATGGTCAAGATGTAAAGATTTATCTATTAGATGGTAGTATTCGGACACCGGAAGTGTTCCAGAATATATCGGGTACATATCGGAGTATGAGGGGGGACCCCCTCCGAGGGAAGATATGGGCCATAGGAGGGAGGCACACCAGCCCACAATGGGGTGGCACACCCTCCACAGGGAAGGGGGGCGAATAGGACTAGGAGAGGGGGCGGCGCCCCCTTTTCCTTCTCCTCCCTCTCTCTTTCCCCCTTTCCCTCTCCGGTAAAAGGAAGGGAGGGGGGCGAATCCAACTAGGAACCCAAGTAGGATTCCTCCTACTTGGGCGTGCCTAGGGCTGACCTCCTCCCCCTCCCTCCTTTATACACGTGGGGGGCGCCTACAACACACATTAATTGTTCCAAGCCGTGTGCGGTGCTTCCCTCCATAGTTTACACCTCCAGTCATATTCACGTAGTGCTTAGGCGAAGCCCTGTGCGGATCACTTCACCATCACCGTCACGACGCCGTCGTGCTGACGAAACTCTCCCTCGACACTTTGCTAGATCAAGAGTTCGAGGGACGTCACCGAGCTGAACGTATGCAGAACTTGGAGGTGTCGTACGTTCGGTGCTTGATCGGTCGGAACATGAAGAAGTTCAACTACATCAACTGCGTTAACAAACGCTTACACTTTCGATCTATGAGGGTACGTGGACACGCTCTTCCCCTCTCGTTGATACGCATCTTCTAGATAGATCTTGCGTGAGCGTAAGATTTTTTTTGAAATTGCATGCTATGGTCCCAACACTTGCTTCTCCGAGCCCGTGCGTACATGCACAAGTCCGGTGAACCGTCGCTGCGCCTCCAATGATCGGCTGCCGCTCAACCCCCGGCATGCGATGAATCGCCGCACCACCGCCGCAAGAACTAGGGTTTTAGAGGGAGAGTGGGGAGAAAACATGAGAGAGAGAGAGAGAGAGTGAGCGAGAGTGAGTGAGAGTGAGTGAGGGAGCGGGCCACCTGTTCTATGGGGTCGTCTTGCCATGTTAGCGTGGACTGGTAAAACTGCACCTAGTCAGCACCCAGATCGGGTCCGCCGAGAGAAGTGACATATTTTGTCCGGTTTCGTAAGTTTGGGATGCACTCTATCCAGATTTAGAGTTGAAGGACGAAAAATAGACCCAGTGAAGAGTTGAGGGACGAAAATTATATATTTTCTCTATTACATATGCATAAAGCTCAAGATACAAATTTGTTACTAAGTTGAACTAATTAGAAAAAGAAAACCATAGCTGCACAGTGCACGTGTATATAACACACAATATGTAGGGATGTGAAGGATAAAATTTCATGAATATGCAAAGATAGTGTTGCGACATTTGGCTGAAATCCTATAAAAAAGATACACGGACTTTGACTTTAAGAAGTGGTTGATCACAAGCCTTCCACCTTGAAGAAAAATTTACAAGTAATCTCATAAATGAAAACACTTCTATTCAAGAGAGAAAAACTAATGGACCAAGATAATACATGGAAGATTCTAGATTAAATGAGAAGTGTGTAAAGGTATTATACTATATGACAATTACAAGTGTGTACTAAGTTTTTAATTATTGGAAAGTTATAGATAGTACATGTGGCAAAATCTGATGTCATGAATATGAAATAAAACGATCAACAACACTCGGATTTGCCACCTCTTGACCATTGGATTGAGGTAATCAAACAGTCTACATTCAAAGTTATTTCTACACTATATAGCGGTATAGATATAGATATAGAAACAAAAATTGTGTCACGATGAGGATCTTAAAGATATATGTTACATGAGATAGGCGTTAAACCAGTAGTAGAATATGTAAGTCGAAGACTGGTTGAACCACTAGTTATGTATGCCCCTCCCACCCTTTGCAAAGCACGAGCAATGAACTAGTACAGTAAAAAAATTCCTTATATATGACACCAAAACATCCTCATGCAGTTGTCAATTGCATTTGGTGCGCGAGATTTGCAAATGTATTGATGATATAGATAATAAAAGTATTTTGGGATTAGACTAGCAAAAGGCCTATGTGTTGCAATGAGAGAATTTTTTTTCATAACCTCCAATGCCTATGACCACATTTTGTTCACATCTCATTGCATGATTTTGAAAATTTATTCACAAATGCAAAAAAGTGTTCCCTTTTTTATTTTTTCACAAATTGAAGCAATGTTCACATTTTTTAAAATTATTGTGGTGGTAAAAAAGTTGGTAATTCAAATAATTTTTCTGAATTTCAATATATGTTTAAAAAACATAATATAATATCAAAAAAACTAACGCCCACACGTGTGGCATCTTGCACATCGTCCACACGCCTTCTTTACCACTCATTTTGTCACATGTGAACATATGACACCAGCAGAAATCTTTTTGTTTTCGGCTTAAAAATATTTTATCTCCTAATTAAAAAATCGAATTAAAAAATATGTTTTCATCATTAAATCCCTCTTGACGAGATCATCAAAACTAGACCCCATGTTGATATATTTCGATGAATTTTTTTTTGCCCAAAAGTTGCCATGATGTTTACACTGTAGTTGTCATAGATCTTAAACTAAAGTTGCCATGTGGCAATTTTAGTTTGTAGAGTATGGCAATTTTCGTATTTTGATAATGGCAACTGCAGTACTTTGGCCATGAATTTTTTTTTTGTATGAACCATGGCAATTTTAAGTGCATGTATCATGGCAATTTTAGTTTATGATTCATGGCAAGTCTAGTTTCTTAATTCCCTGTTTTATAAATATCAAAATTTACTTTTAAATGTAGAAGAAAATAACTGAAACATATCATGGCAATTTCAGTGTAAACACCATGACAATTCATGTGCAATAGACATGGCAACTTTTAAGTCAAAAAAATTCGTGAAAATATATTGATATGAGATCTAGTTTCGAATATCTCGTCGCGAGGGATTTAATGGTGAAGACGGATTTTTAATCAGATTTTTTATTTAAGAGATAAAACATTTTAAAAACTGAAAATCAAAAAAAATTCACATGCAAGCATGCGGTGACGTGACACAGTCTGGGTTTTATAGGGCGCGTGGGTGGGTTTCGCTCCCACCACACGTGTCGGCATTAGCGTTGTCCTATAATATTCCAATGTACGCCCTAGCAAATCCTTCAAAATTCACGCAGGTATATAGTCATAAAGAATCAGAAGCATTTTGCTTAACTACATACCTTCAATCATTCATGAACATTTTTACAAATTTGGGAATTTTATTAAAAATCATGAACATTTTTTTTACTATTTGCAAACATTATACTAAATTGCGATCATTTAAGCGTTTTCTTTTGAATAGCGAAAAATTCTAGAATAGACGAACATTTTTTTTCAAAATTGGTGGATTTTTTTAAAATTCACGAACATTTTTTGAAATGCATGGACATTTTTTGAATTTGCAAACACTTTATGAATCAACAAACCCTTTTGTAATTCACGAACTGTTTTTGAATATTTAGGACATTTTTTAAAATCCATGAACATTTTTTGAATTAACAAACATTTTGTTCAATTTCATTATTTTTCTAATAAACAGTCTTTTATTGATTTAACGAAAATTGTTTTCAAAATTGCAAACATTTGTTTTGAATATGTGAACATTTTTTTATAAATCCCGAGCAATTTTTTAACTTTACAAACATTTTATTTCAAAATTCTCAGCTTTTAAATGGCATAATTTTTTTGCAGTCCCAAATTATTGAAAGTAGAAAAAATGGAACATAAAAATAAAATTAAAATTAAAATTAAAAAACAGGCCGCCCGCACATGGGCCGGCCCAAACGGCTGCGCTGCGTCTTCTCCTGCCCGCAAAGTGCAGTATAGGAGGTCTGTACTGCATGGGCCGGCCCAGTCGGGGGATTCCCTGTAGAACGTTTTTTTTTTGTCATTTATAGGTGGCATTGGTGGGTAATATTTTGCAAACATGCCCATGCGTTGCAACGAGAGAAAAAAAAACCCACCCCTTATACACACTGGACGATATCAGCCCTGAAATCTCCACACAACAAACAACATGATAAGTAATGTTGTGTAAAAACATAATGATTGGATGATTTTTAAAGTGTACTCAGGGTGCTTTCAAAAATATTTATGGGCACAATTTCAAAAAAAAAATATGGACATCAACATTAAGCCACTTGTTTACATAAAGCTCGTATCAACAATTTAGTGTACATCATTGTATATTGGTTGGTTATTATGCACGATGAAAAATAGGATGACTATGTACCTATTGTACCCTTCAACATATGGTAAATAGCAGGAATCAACATCCGTTATAGTGTCAATAATATATTTTGTGAGAGCATCAAACTATCATATCTACTCAAGTTAAATGGCATATTTGAAATCTAAACATGCAAGATAATAGCATATTTGAAATCTAAACATTTTTCTAAGCGATTTTCATATATAACATGTCAGAAAGGTATTAATTAAGGATGCAGCATAAACTTTATTCTAGAAATTAGTAACATGCAAGATAATAGTATACTTGAAATCTACACATTTTTCTAAGTGATTTTCATATATAACATGTTAGATTAGGATTTAAAAAATATGAATATTTTAAAAAGCATTCGAATTTACAGGAAAAAGTGAAAAAGAAAAAGGGACGGGGATGGGGTCAAACTCTGGTCTTCCGGGTGGTGGAGTAATGATTTGGCCAAAGGATAGCTCTATGATTGTGTTTCATTAGGGCCGCACTTTGTATAAACCAAAGAAAGGCCCATGTAGCAAATCAAACTTTTTTCACTTATGGATGACATGGTAGGTAATTTGTGTCAACTTCGGGGGTAATTTTAATGACGGACAGGCAGAAGCGATAGCCGTTTTATTATTAGATAAAGATAAAGAGTAAAGATAAATGTATATAAAAATAAAAGCTAATGGAAATAATAATAAAATATATAGAGAGGCATGGGTTGGAAAAAAATCACGTAAATGTGCTCTCGGCAAGAAAAACAAATAGTTCAGCTTGCTACAACAAGTATATTTTTCAAAAAGAAGGGCATTGTCTCGGCCATGGACATATCCATTCAATACCGCAAATATATTATATATGTACTGAATTGCTTAATTTTCTGATCTTTACCATGGATAATCTTACATTATTGTCACGATGTTCCGGTATGTTTTCTACATGGTTTCTGAGAACATTTGCATCGTCCAAGCCATAATTGATTTCTCAGGTAATCTTTTATTAAAAAACCACTTGTTTCTGTGACCACATAAAAGCAAAAAACAAAGTATATGGACACACATACGCGTGCCACACACACCCATTTTAAGACAAGAGAGCATAGTATTACACCTCTCGTTTCTTCAGCTTCACTATGAGCCCATTTTTCATTTGCAGTAAACAAGATAGCTTGGGCTGGATGCTCTGTCCTTCCACCAGCTCCACATTAAAGTTCCACATGATTGCGGCCACGATGGTCTTCATCTGTATAACCGCGATTTTCTTGCCCATGCACACCCTCGGGCCCGAGTTGAAGGCCAGGAACTTGTGAGACGGTACATTCTTGAGCTAGTTGCTACCCTCCAAGAGCCATCTGTTTGGGTTAAAGTCGAGGCAGTCTTTACCCCACAAGCTCTCCATTCTTCCCATGGAGTAAAGAGAGATAAAGATGGCATCACCGGCGTGCACCTCATGGCCACTTGGCATGATATCATCGGTAACCACTGTCTTGCGCTCCATATGCGCTGGTGGGTATAGCCTGAGAGTCTCGTACAAGGTGGCTCTCAGATACACCAGAGATTTGGTCTCCTCCGGCTCAAAGACCATTGCACCCATACCGTGGGCTACTTTGTGCGATGCAATTGGTGAGAGTTCATTACGGATGATTGACACGATGTTAGGGTTCTGGGCGAGGTTATACACTAATAGAAAAAGGGTCAAACGTGAAGCACATTAGTGCCGGTTTGAATTTGAGCCGGCACTAATGTGTGCATTAGTGCCGGTTCCAATGGCTAGTCGGGCCGCTCTCATTAGTACCGGTTCGTGGCGAACCTTTAGCACCGGTTCGTGCCACGAACCGGTACTAAAGTGAGTGGTGGCAGGATGTTGTCAGTCCGGGGCCCCTCCAGCACCTTTAGTACCGGGTCGTATCACGAACCGGTACTAAAGGTCGTCCTACATAGACCCTTCGTCCACCCGAGCTCGCTCTGTTCTTCCCCTTTCCCCTCTCCTCTCTGTTCTTTTCCCTCTTCCTCTCAAGCTCATCACACATTTTGCCCAAGATTTGAAGGCCCCCATCCATTCAAATGATCACAAAGGTTAGCAACTTTTTCCTTTCATCTCTCATTGCTAGATTAGCTCGTGCAATGCTTTATATAGTGATTGATTTTTGAGTTTAGTAATTTGGGAGGAATTATATATATGTGCTAGTATTTGATTTATATGCAATTTGAGGTCAAAAATAACACTTAGTTTGCATATGTAGGTGTGGTTTACTTAGTACCTTCTAAATCTCCGTCGTAACCACCGTCGATCGCTCGCAACGTCCCGTCGCCGGCACCACCTTGTGGTGAGCCTCTTGTTCATGAAGTTTTATATAAAAAATTGATGTTTGTGTGATTTGGATATATAGTTACTCGTATAATTATCTTACCCATACGTTGTTTGTTATACATAGTGCCATGGTTTTGATATCCGTCCCCGTCGGCCCTCGTCCGGGTTATGATTCGGATGTGGTATATTCTCTTTTAAAACTATTCATTGCATTTCGTGTTTATGACATATTATTCCCATCAAGTTGACATAGATATTTGTATGTAGGAGGTAGTTGAACCGGAAATTCCAACTGACCCTATTGTCGAGAGGTTAAATTTAGTTGAAAGAGAAAACGAGGATTTGAAGGAAAAATTGAAAAGAATTGAGGGGGAGAAGATGGAATTGGAGTTGCATGTTGCCGATGTCGTTGATGATCACAAGATTAAGATGGAGAAAATACGCTTGAAGATTAGAAAGATTAGAAAATATGTCATTCATAGTGAGGCTTGGTATCATTATGCTGTTGGATCAATTGTTACCTTAGTTGCGATCTTGATCGCATTTGTTGTTGCATTTAAATTCTTTAGCTAGAGAGTTATTTGTTTGTTGCATTTAAGTGTTGTATGATCTTTATGTATGAACTTTATATATTGTATTAATTTGATGTTTTCAGTGCTGTGTATTGAAGATGAGCCGGCAATGGATGTACGATGACCGATGCTCTCCCGAGTTCATTAATGGCGTGCGTACTTTTCTGCTTGCGGCTGAGGCAAACAAGCGAGCGGATGGTTTTATGCATTGTCCATGTGCTGGCTGTAAGAATGGTCACAATTACTCTACGTCAAGAACCATTCACGTCCACCTGTTTGAGTCCGGTTTCATGCTCCACTATAATGTTTGGACCAAGCATGGAGAAAGAGGGGTTATGATGGAAGACAATGAAGAAGAAGAGGACGACGACAGCTATCCTGGCCATGGGTTCCCTGAATACGATGATACAACAATGAGGGAAGAAGCTGAGCCGGTAATGCGGGAAGAAGCTGAGCCGGCAATGCGAGAAGAAGCTGAAGAAGAGGCATCGGATGAGCCCGTTGATGATCTAGGTCGGGTCATTGCTGATGCAAAGAGAAACTGCGCAAGTGATTTGGAGAAGAAGAAGTTGCAGCGCATGTTAGAGGATCACAAAAAATTGTTGTACCCGAATTGCGTAGGTGACAAGAAAAGGCTGGGCACCACACTGGAATTGCTGCAATGAAAGGCAGAGAATGGTGTATCTGACAAGGGATTTGGAAAGTTGCTGGTAATGATAAAGGATATGCTTTCAAAGAACAACGAATTGCCCGAGAGTACGTACGAAGCAAAAAAGGCTGTCTGCCCTCTAGGGTTAGAGGTGCAGAAGATACATGCATGCCCTAATGATTGCATCCTCTACCGCGGTGAGTACGAGGATTTGAACGCTTGCCCGGTATGCGGTGCATTGCGCTATAAGATCAGGCGCGATGACCCTGGTGATGTCGAGGGCGAGCGCCCCAGGAAGAAGATTCCTGCCAAGGTGATATGGTATGCTCCTATAATACCACGGTTGAAACGTTTGTTTCAAAACAAAGAGTATGCCAAGGCGATGCGATGGCACAGAGAAGACCGTAAGAAAGACGGAAAGTTGAGAGTACCCGCTGACGGGTCGCAGTAGAGAAAAATCGAAAGAAAGTACGGGAAGGAGTTTGCAGATGACGCAAGGAACGTATGGTTTGGTCTAAGCGCAGATGGCATTAATCCTTTTGGGGAGCAGAGCAGCAACCATAGCACCTGGCCTGTGACTCTATGTTTGTATAACCTTCCTCCTTGGTTGTGCATGAAGCGGAAGTTCATTATGATGCCAGTGCTCATCCAAGGCCCTAAGCAACCCGGCAACGACATTGATGTGTACCTAAGGCCATTAGTTGAAGAACTCTTACAACTGTGGAATGGAACAGGTGTACGTGCGTGGGATGAGCACATGGGGAAGAATTTGACCTAAAGGCGTTGCTGTTCGTGACCATCAATGATTGGCCTGCTCTCAGTAACCTTTCAGGACAGACAAACAAGGGATACCGCGCATGCACGCACTGTTTGGACGACACCGACAGTATATATTTGGCTAATTGTAAGAAGAATGTGTACCTGGGACATTGTCGATTTCTTCCAAGCAGGCATCCCGTAAGAAAGAAAGGCAAGCATTTCAAAGGTGAGGCGGATCACCGGACGAAGCCTCGCCACCGTACTGGTGCTGATGTACATGATATGGTCAAGGATTTGAAGGTGGTCTTTGGAAAGGGTCCTGGTGGACAACCTGTTCCGAATAACACTGACGGACGCGCACCCATGTGGAAGAAGAAATCTATATTTTGGGACCTGCCCTATTGGAAAGACCTAGAGGTCCGCTCCGCAATCGACGTGATGCACGTGACGAAGAATCTTTGTGTGACCCTGCTTGGCTTCTTGGGCGTGTATGGGAAGACAAAAGATACACCTGAGGCACGGGAGGACCAGCAACGTATGCACGGAAAAAACGGCATACATCAGGGTCATGCAAGCTACGCTCTTACCAAAGAAGAGAAGGAAATCTTCTTTGAATGTCTGCTTAGTATTAAGGTACCGTCTGACTTCTCGTCGAATATAAAGGGAATAATAAACATGGCAGAGAAAAAGTTTCAGAACCTAAAGTCTCATGACTGCCACGTGATTATGACGCAACTGCTTCCGGTTGCATCGAGGGGCTTCTACCGGAAAACGTTCGATTAGCCATTGTGAAGCTATGTGCATTTCTCAATGCAATCTTTCAGAAGGTAATCGATCCAAAAATCATACCAAGGTTAGAGAATGATTTGGTGCAATGTCTTGTCAGTTTCGAGTTGGTGTTCCCACCATCCTTCTTCAACATCATGACGCACGTCCTAGTTCACCTATGCGAAGAGATTAACGTTTTGGGTCCTGTATTTCTACACAATATGTTCCCCTTTGAGAGGTTCATGGGAGTCTTAAAGAAATATGTTCATAACCGTGTTAGGCCAGAAGGAAGCATCTCCAAGGGCCATGAAAATGAGGAGGTCATTGAGTTTTGTATTGACTTTATTCCTGACCTTAAGCCGATTGGTGTTCCTGAATCGCGGCATAAGGGCAGACTGGATGGAAAAGGCACGCTAGGAGGGGAACAAATAATATGTATGGACGGACATTCTCTCACTGAAGCACACTACACAGTTCTACAGAATTCCGCCTTGGTGGCTCCGTATATGGATGAACACAAGAATTTGCTACGCTCCAAACATCCGGAGCGGTCTGATAACTGGATTACACGTGAACAAACCAGGAGTTTCGCCAGCTGGTTGCAGACACGTACCATGCATGACACCTCTATTGAAGATGACCTGTACTTGCTGTCTCAGTTACCATCTTCGAATATAATGACTTTCAAAAGATACAAGATAAATGGTAATACATTTTACACGATCGCCCAAGATAAGAAGAGCACCAACCAAAACAGTGGTGTCTGCTTTGATGTAGATACCAAGACGGGAAAGGAAACATATTATGGTTATATACAGGACATATGGGAACTTGACTATTGACGTGGTTTGAAGGTCCCTTTGTTTCGGTGCAAATGGGTCAATATGACACGAGGCGGGGTAACGGAAGACCCGCAGTACAGAATGACAACAGTGGATCTCAACAATCTTGCGTATGCAGACGAACCATTCGTCCTAGCCAATGATGTGGCACATGTTTTCTATGTGAAGGACATGTCTATCAAGCCAAGAAAAAGAAAAAAATAAGGAAACGAATGCATCGTACGATGAGGCAAAGCGGCACATAGTTCTTTCTGGAAAGAGAAACATCGTGGGAGTGGATGACAAGACAGACATGTCAGAAGATTATAAAAAGTTTAATGAAATTGCTCCATTCACAGTGAATATTGATCCGAGCATCCCGTTAAATAATGAAGATTTTCCATGGTTACGGCGCAAAGGGACAAACGCGAAGAAAAAGTTTCACACCCAAAGATCTGGGATGTGATCGGCTTCACTATCATCACTTTCTTCTGTGTTTCACACTCAGGAGGGAATCTCTGTAATAGTTAGGGCAGTTATGTGTTTTGGCATTTGAAACGCGAAGAAATTTTATGTGCAAACAAATTCTTTCATGCCTTTACTGATTTTTAAAGTTAAGTTATTCACAAACTAGTGATTCACACTAATTTCAAATAATTAAAAATTTAAACTATTCAAATTTGAAAACTACGGGCACTAACAAAAAGTTTGTAATTTTTTATACCTAAAGCAAAAATATTCACAAAGAAACTTTAAATACACAAAAAAACAACTCAAAAATAAATAAAGCAAAAAAATTTAAAAAGCCCGCCTACTGGGCCAGAGCGGCCTGCATACGACTAGAAACCCAACCTGTTGTTGGGCCAGGATGCAGGCACGCAAAGGCCTAGTAGGCCCACAGGGCAGCACAGAACATGTAGGCCCAATAGGCCTGCTTTGGAGAGGAGCTCGAGAGAGCTACCGCACGGGGGGTTATAAACCAGTGCGGACGCCCCTCGGCTAGCGAGGTGGGACTATACTTGCCGCACCGCACCTGCGCCAGCGCACCCCCTTTAGTACCGGGTGGTGGCACCAACCGATACTAAAGGGGGGCCTTTAGTACCGGTTGGAGCCACCACCACCCGGTACTAAAGGGGGTGCGCTTCCCGCCGCTTGGCCTGGCCAAAACAGGTCTTTAGTACCGGTTGGTGGCTCCAACCGGTACTAAAGGTCCATCCTATATAACTAAACACTTCAAAAATTTCAGTTTCTCATCTGCTTCTTCTCCTCTGCCCCGTCGCCCGCCGCCCCCGTCTCCATATCCCTCGTCGCCGCCCCCGTCGCTGCCCCGTCTCCGTCGTCGCCGCCCCGTCGTCCCCGTCCCCGTCATCGCCGCCCCGTCCCCGTCGCCGCCGCCCGACCCGTACGTCCCCGTCCCCGTCGTCGCAGCCCCGTCCCTGTCCCCGTCGTCGTCGCGCCCGTCGCCGTCCCCGTCACCGCCCCCCGTTGCCTCTCGCCTCGCCGGTGAGCACACACACATATACATTTTTTTAGTTTTTTAGTTATAGAAATAGTTATAAAAATGTTAGAAATTTTTCTTTTTTTAGTTATAGAAATAGTTAGTTATATAGCATTGTTAGAAATGTTATAGAAATGTTAGAATTGTTAGAAATTTTTTTGTTTTTTAGTTATAGAAATAGTTATAAAAAAGTTAGAATTGTTAGAAATTTTTCTGTTTTTTAGTTATAGAAATAGTTAAAAAAAGTTAGAAATTTTTCTTTTTTTAGTTATAGAAATATTAGAAATGTTATACAAATGTTAGTTATATATATAGAAATGTTATAATTTTTTTCTTTTGTTTTTTAGTTATAGAAATATTAGAAATGTTATAGAAATGTTAGTTATATAGCATTGTTAGAAATGTTATAGGAATGTTAGTTATATAGAAATGTTAGAAATTTTAGTTATCAAAATCCAATCATTAAGAAAATGTTACTTTTTGCGGGCATATAGCTAGTATTTGTTCTCGACGATGCCCGGCCCGCATCCTCGCCGTCGACCCGTCCGCACGACGTCCGGCTGACCCATGTCCGGGACTGGGCTCCGCCGGGCTGGCACTGGGAGGTGCTGCCTGGAGGGGCGCGCCGCTTGATGAGGAACCTGGCCCCGGGTCCCATCGTCGACCCTGATCTTGTTTGGTGGCGTTCGCGTGGGCCAGTTTCGGGGCGGAGGGAGCCGGCCCCGTCAGAGGTGGTACGTCGCCGTGTCAGGGAGGAGGACGAGCACGTCCATCGCTACATGGTTGCGTTAGAGGGCGGCAGGTTCTCCAATACCTGGCAGTTTCTTCAGGGATCTCACTTCAGCTATGATCCTGTGAGGGTTCCTTCTCTTTGGGTGTCCACCGCCCGCGCCGCAGGAACCGTGAGTGTCCTAGATTCTTCTGTAGTATTCGATCTTTATTAGCTACCTAGCCAGTGATGTATTCGATATATAATATTCGAGACAATGTATTCGAGATTATATATTATTCGAGACGATGTATTCGAGATTATATCTATTATTCGAGACGATGTATTCGAGATTATATCTATTATTCGAGATGATGTATTCGAGATTATATCTATTATTCGAGACGATGTATTCGAGATTATATCTATTATTCGAGACGACTTATTCGAGATTATATTCGATGACGCTTATTATGTACTATGATTGATTCAGTTTTTCCTTATTAATTGATTGCATCCATGCATTGTAATTTGAATATATTTCTTTTGGATTAGTTAAACAAAACCTATGGCGGACAACACCGGCAGAGAGGGAGAAGAGGCCCTGTTCAATATCATACACAATCCTCGCGGGCCAGATGATGATCAGAATGAAGAAGATTATGACGGCTCCGAATATCTAAACAACACCGGGGAGGGTGATATGATATTCGATCGCGACGACCGAATTGATGAAGTCATGAACTATGAACATGACGAAGAAAATGTTGATCTTGAAACAACAAAGACCGGCGAGGTATATATATATTTATATAAGCAGGCATCTGGTGATCATCACATGTTTTAAATGACTTGAAGATATATTAACGAATCGATCTTTCTTCTTTCAGCCATCCGGATCGAGCAAATCTACAGGCAACAGGACGAAACGAGACCCGAACAAAAAGTTGAAGGAGGGCGTAAAGTACAATATCGAGGCAATCAGACCTAATGGCGAACCATTAGCGCCTAAGAAGATTGCGGACAAGTTCATTCGTCAGTGCGGAGTTCTTGTGAAGGACCAACTCCCGATCTCCCTTCAAGAATGGAGAGAGCCAGCAAAGCCACGTCCAGGAGTTACTTTTGTCGACGACAGACAAAAACATTTGCTTTGGGAAACGCTCATGGAACATTTCACCCTACCAGATCATTTCACAGATGCAGATGTGGAGAAAGTCAAGGACGCTGCTCTTAGGAAGATGGCGGTTGCATTCAAGAACCACAAGATTCGTGAATGGGCCAAGTACGTCAAGGGAGGAAGGAAGACTCCAGTATTCGAGGGAACACTAGAGAAGCAAAGTGCTCATTGGGACGATTTCGTGAAATTCAAGGATTCGGAATTATCTAAGGAACGGTCCAGAATAAACAAGGCCAATGCCGCAAAAAAGAATAAGTTCCATAAGCTGGGGCCAGGTGGCTATGCGGTGGGAATGCCTAAGTGGGATAAGTCTGAGAAAAAGATGCTGGATGCAGGTGTCACTCTAGAAACATTGAGCTGGACCCCAGGTGCAGGACTTGGTTCTATGCGCATGGGGGAGTTGGACCCAAAGACAGGCAAAGTTTCGAAGAAGGCATGTCTGGACGCAGCCGAAGATAAGCTACTTGTTGCAATAGAAGAGGCTCGATCGGGGTTGTTCGAGCCCAACAGAGAGAACGACGAGCTTACGCGTGCCCTGGGAAATCCTGAACACCCGGGAAGAACACGAGGCATGGGCGCTATTCTGTGGTATGAGGGGTTTTCGGACTGGAACGCCGACTACAGAACCCGTGCGAGAAAGGAGATTGCGGAGGAGAAGAAGAGGAAGATGGAGGAGGAGCAGAGGAAGCTAGACTATGAACGCCTTCAAGGCCTAGAATCAGCGCACGCGGACTTGGCAGTCAAATTCCAGCGGCAGCAGGAGCAGATCGACTCACTTAGCTAGCAAAGGGGGTCTCAGCAGCTAGCGGATGATCCACCAATGGATAGCACCGTCCCATCCATGCCGAGAAGCAGCGTGGGTTCCGCCCCGGGCGACGCATTGCTGGATAGCTACCCAGTGGATGACATCATGGAGAACACTAACTGCGAGCTACACTTCAAAATGAAGAACATATCCATGAAGGTGGCTGACGTCCTTGCTTTTACAAATCCCCCCGAGGCAACCTTCCATTGCAACCCGATTCCAGCGGGCTATACTCGTGTCTTGGTTGATGAGGTGGTGGACCAATATTCGGGGCTAGAGCTTGACATTCTTGGAGGTGACGATGAGCACACACTAGGAGAGGCCAACCATCGTATCATCCTATGGAGAAAGGATTGCATCATCCTTCGAAGGCCACCGACACCGCGTCATCCGACTCCTCGTCGCAGTCCACCACCGAGTCAGCAGACTCCCGCTCCTCCAAGTCCACCAACGCGTCAGGCCACTCCTCCTCCAAGTCCGGCACAGCTTCAGGCCACTCCTCCAAGTCCGGCACAGCTTCAGGCCACTCCTCCTCCAACTCAGCCACGTCAGCCGTCTTCGCCGCCTCAGCAATCATGGAAGAGAGCCGCCTCAGCTATGGTGCGTAGCGGTACAAGTCGAGGTAGTACTGGAGGTACAGGCGGAGGCAAGCGATTTCAATATGGTCCAAGCCTCGCGCCTCTTCCGCATAGGCCTTACGACAAGTCCGAGGAAGAAAACGTAGCCATATCGAAGGCCGAGGTGGAAGCCCATTTTGCACCGAAACCGCCACCGCCGTCAAGGGAGAAAGTGCCTGTGGAAAAGATTGACCACTTCATTCGTATGGCTAGACCACCAGCTCCCAAGCCTGTTGACACAGACTATGAGCGCCACATCAAGAAGTTAAATCGAGCACGTCTACAGAAAGAGGCGAGCTCAAGCTCGAGCAAATCAGCTGGCAAAAGGAGCGGTAAAACCGTTCCCCAGCTGGGAGAACAGGCGGTGCAATCAATCCCCCGCTTGTTGTGCCAACAACACATGAGAGTAGGCGCGCCCAATATTATTGTGGGCAAACCGTTAACGTTCCCGGGGTGGGCGATGTGGTAATAACCGAGGAGCATATTGCGCATGCTAAATCGATCGGGATCACTGTTGGACAACTCCTCGATATCGAGCCCATGTCTCCGACTAGAGAGGAGGAAATAAAACGGAAATATGCCCCGGGCCAACCTTTGGTCGAGCCAGAGGAGGTCAATAAGCTCCCTACGAGAATGTATAAATTGCATCAATGGTACATGGACATTACCAAGATTTCCAATCGAGAGTCCCTCATGGTGAATGTCAACAAGGAGCATTACTACCATAAGAAAGCTGTGACCGTTGAGTATTCAGAACTATTTCAGCTATACAATAAAGACGCACTCGACAAATCTATCGTCAGTTGCTATTGTCTGTAAGTGATTTCTTTCTGTAATTTAAGTCTCAAGCTAGCTGTAGTGATCATTTTGATCAATCATTACCTGTAATTATCCTCACTATATTCTTTTCTGTGGTATTATGCAGGATGAAGATTTATGAAATGAAAAAGGTGGACGCTATAGCATTGGATTCATTGACCCAAATACCATTAATGAATACACATAGAAAATAGATCCATATCACGAAAAATGTGTAGAGGAAAGCATGCTACAGTTCTTCAAGAATCTCAAATACAATGAAGATATACTACAACTTCCAGTGAGTCACACTGTCTTGTACTACAAATTCTGTTTTTCCCTACTAGCTATAGCTACATGTTTTTGCTTACATATGCCCGCTTAATTAAGACATGCAAACGTGTGTGCATGCAGATTTCACTGGATCTTGTTAATCATTAAAATTGATGAAGGAACAGTTGAAGTACTAGACTCACTACTTAAGAAAGCAAGTGACTACACCATCGTGAAGGGGATAGTCAACAGGTAATTTCAATCATTATTAACTATATCTCGGCCTATTTAATTAGTTCATCATTTCCTGATAACAACTATTTAATAACCCATTTATTCATTTTCTTTGTCGGCGGGCAGGGCTTGGGCAAAGTTCATCAGGGCCACTCCAGGCCCATGGAAACAAAATCTGAAATGGTATCGACCCAAGGTAAGTAATTAAGTAGTGCTAGCTAACTGCCATCTCTTTAATTATCATGCTTGATTAATTATGATCAAATTCCATTCTTGTAAAGGCCCTGAAGCAGGCGCCGGGGAATGATCTATGTGCATACTACGTTTGCGAGAACATTCGCATGATGGCGTCCGAAAGGAGCAAATCTCAAAGACAGGAGTGGGTACGATATCGATTGTCAGAACACTATTCATAATTTTTACACCATTATCGATATCTAGTCACACAACTAATACACATGCATATTGATCTCCTTCTTAACAGTTCAAAGAGGTGCGGGACAAGCTCCTAGCACAGGACCGCATAGAAGCAATTCAAGAGGAAATAGCGGGATTTTTGCTCGACCAGGTCATAGATCCCAAAGGAGAATACTATTATCCGCTACCGCCCCCATGAACCACTTCCAATTGTTATCGTGCTCCGAAGGCACCAATTAGCTAGGCTAATGCCATTGGCTCCGAAGGCACCAATTAGGAGAAATTGCATATATATATATATATATATATATATATGTGTGTGTGTGTGTGTGTGTGTGTGTGTGTGTGTGTGTGTGTGTGAATTAATTAATGATGGTTGTGTGAGACATTCGATAATATATATATATATATATATATATATATTATGATCGATTCTACTAGAAATTCTATTTATATATATGCATAACGTGTACAATATGTAGTATTGTAAAATACCAGCAAACGAAAAATAATTAAATGGAAAACACAAAATTAAATGAAAAAGAAATCATAAACCCAAAACCCCCCAACATTTTAATACCGGTTGGTGACACCAACCGGTACTAAAGGGCTCCCTGCCCCCGAAGCTGGCTCGTGCCACGTGGTTGCCCTTTAGCACCGGTTTGTGCTGAACCAGTACTAAAAGAGGGGGGGGGGGGCTTTAGTGCCTACATTTTAGCGCCGGTTACCAAACCGGCACAAATGGGCCTTACGAACCGATGCTATTACCCGGTTCTGCACTAGTGATAGAATATCCATGGCAGGGTCGTGCCAATTGTGTCCCTCCCAGCGATCATGAAGTTAATGAGTGTCGCACGGAGCAAGTCATCGTTGGCAAAGTCCGGGTCATTGATGTAGGAAGCTAAAATATCACCCCCAACCTCCTCATCCTCATCGTGACCAGCATTTTCTCTAGTGGTCTTCCTCCTCTCAATTGTATGCACAACAAACCTGTGCAGCACTTTCTTCGCTTCGTGGAGCTTTCTCTCAGGACCAATATTTAGCCACCTCATTGCCTTCCACAAAGAGGCTGGCATGGTGTGCCGTAGAAATCCCACCTCCATGACCATGTCCATGGCAATGGAGGCATCAATGGGAGGCATGTCCAAGGACAGGAAGCCAGGGTCCACGCCAAAAACTGCTGTGGCGGTCATGTCAAACATTAACCTCACCATTAATTCTTGCATGTCGAATGAAGTGGCGGTACTCGCCATGCGGGCAAGCAATGGGAGGAGGTGGTCCTTCACCTTGTCACGGCAATGAGCTGCCACACGGTCAGTAAACCACGGGCTGCTGATCACACCCACAAATTTCACGCGGCGCTGATGCCATAGCTCGCCGTCGATAGTGAAGAGGCCACCTGCCATGATGTCGAAGATGGCAGCGAATTCCGCGCCCTTGGGGAAGTTGTGGTAGTTGGTCGTGAAGATGTGCTGGATGTTGGCAGGGTCGCAGGTGATGAAGAACCGGCACAAATGGTGCCTACATTTTAGCGCCGGTTACCAAACCGGCACAAATGGGCCTTACGAACCGATGCTATTACCCGGTTCTGCACTAGTGATAGAATATCCATGGCAGGGTCGTGCCAATTGTGTCCCTCCCAGCGATCATGAAGTTAATGAGTGTCGCACGGAGCAAGTCATCGTTGGCAAAGTCCGGGTCATTGATGTAGGAAGCTAAAATATCACCCCCAACCTCCTCATCCTCATCGTGACCAGCATTTTCTCTAGTGGTCTTCCTCCTCTCAATTGTATGCACAACAAACCTGTGCAGCACTTTCTTCGCTTCGTGGAGCTTTCTCTCAGGACCAATATTTAGCCACCTCATTGCCTTCCACAAAGAGGCTGGCATGGTGTGCCGTAGAAATCCCACCTCCATGACCATGTCCATGGCAATGGAGGCATCAATGGGAGGCATGTCCAAGGACAGGAAGCCAGGGTCCACGCCAAAAACTGCTGTGGCGGTCATGTCAAACATTAACCTCACCATTAATTCTTGCATGTCGAATGAAGTGGCGGTACTCGCCATGCGGGCAAGCAATGGGAGGAGGTGGTCCTTCACCTTGTCACGGCAATGAGCTGCCACACGGTCAGTAAACCACGGGCTGCTGATCACACCCACAAATTTCACGCGGCGCTGATGCCATAGCTCGCCGTCGATAGTGAAGAGGCCACCTGCCATGATGTCGAAGATGGCAGCGAATTCCGCGCCCTTGGGGAAGTTGTGGTAGTTGGTCGTGAAGATGTGCTGGATGTTGGCAGGGTCGCAGGTGATGAAGAACCGCATCCCGGCCCCAGGCGCGCCGTCCCCATTGAAGTTGAGGCCTGATCGGGCGAGGACCAAATAACTGTACTCATGGAAGTTGTACATGTTGGTTAAGAGAGAAGGGAGCATGCCTAGCATTGGCCATTTTGTGGGGAACACTGCTGCTGCTGGGTTATTTGATCTTCTACGACTAGAGCGCAGCAGGTACAAGTAAAGACCTAGGGGGACAATTAGCTAGCACAAGTGCTGTGGAGATGAGTGACATAATTATCACTAGCTAGTGTGGTGTAGGGAGGACTATACTTACTTGGATGCAGTAAGGTGCAATGTACATGGCGATGGCTTCATTTATATATATAGACAAGCTGTTCCCTTGGTCTGAGTCCATTGGTACCACATGCGTTCTGATGCACGATATAGCATGCGTTCAGCGTTCTGTGCACGAATATCATGCATTCTGTATCGTCATGAAATAGCATAAAACCTGCAAGTATATACCTCAACTAATTGATGTGATATGAACAAGGTGTCTAACATACCTATGGTACCTTCATTGTTTTTGGGCTGCTGCTGCACTGAAGTAGTGGACAACAACAACGTATGAATGTTCAGGAGACTTGTGCACTGGGCGGGCATCCAGCTCAACTCTGAAGCTCACGGCCTGGAAAAACCATGCCCATCCCTGGCCTGTGGATGAGGGCCGGCCTGACATGTATGCACGAAACTGATACCATTATTTGGATTTCACCAGATAATAAGTAGAGTGAATGAATAAAACCGATGACTACAGTATAAAAGTAAACAAAAAGCAAAGCTATCATCATTTCCATTGCAAAAAAAACTCAAAACCAAAAAGACAAAAATGGATGTTGTTGGTCCCATCGACTGCAGAATCCCAACTTCAACCCCGGCAGAGGAAGCAAAGGAGTGATTAGAATCAGGTAGGTAACTATGTCCATCCTGCTAAATCAACGAGCGGATCCAGCCATCTGTAAAGTGAAAATATTCAAGCAGCATTTGAGTTGAGGCTATATTTTAAGGCCCGATAGATACACACAAATGCATGTACATGCATACCTGAGCACTTACCAGAGGCCAGGATATACGTTATGCACCTATAACGGTTTACAGATGAAGAAAAAAAATCATGGTTAGTAGGTGACTGCCAACAGTTTTGTGCAAAAGTTCAACACAACTATCGGATGTAGAAAATCCCGAACTTGGCATCAGTGAATGCTCTGTTTTCGAGTGAATTGCAGAAAACCACCACATTGAAGCGTCGTGTTGCAGAAAAGGCTCTTCTACGAATTTGTGTCAGGAAACACTGATTTTTATCCTAATCATTTGCAGAAACCACCTAACCTTTTGTTCGGGCATTTTAACCTCTATTATGACATGTGGGTCCCACATTTGATGACATGGCATAACGTTTCGTGGTAGACGCCGTTAGACTGGTATTTTTTCAAAAAGAACCTTCCTCCCAATCCCTCCCCTGCCCGATCCAGATCGTCACCGGGCTTCCCTCCTCGCTCCAGCTGATGTCGTCGCCGGCGGCGTGAGTGCAGGGACGTGGCAAAGTGCGCCAGAGAGGGATGCCGGGGATGTGGAGGAGGTGCTCCGGCTGGGCCACCGGACCTCGCGCTACTCCGTCGTGAGCAGGTCATCCGGGAGCGGCGGCGGGGCTCGTCTACGCAGCTGCCTGGTGTGGCGACCTGCCGGAGCTGCAGGACGCCTGCGCCCTCCTGACCGTGCCGGAGCTGCAGGACGCTCTCCCTGCCGACGAGCTCGTTGCCGGAGCCGGCCGGCATTGGTCTGGCGAGCTCGAGGGCGTCCCAGCTCTTGCGTGCAGAGCGGCCGAGCTCCAAGTGCCGCATAGCCCCGTTCTGGAGGTGCCGCACGCGGCGCAGTGGAGCTCGAGGGTCGCCGCAGCCACGGCGGGCGACACCATGCCCGTCCAGCTCCTTCCTGCTGCTGCTTGCCACTGCTGCTCCTTCCCGCTGGTGGTCGCTGCTGCTGCTCCTTCCCACTGCTGCTGGTTGCCGCTGCTGCTCCTTCCCGTTGCTTGCCGCCGCCGCAGCTCCTTTCCCGTTTGTTGCTGCTGCTTGCGACTGCTGCTCCCAGCCATTGCTACTTAACGCTACTCTTTGCGGCTGCTGCTCTGCTCCGGCAGCCACGGTACCAAGGTCCAGGGAGCAGCAGCACGAAATTCTCGCCGGGATCGCCCATATTGCCGTGGTCGAGCTACTGCGCATCGGAGCTGACCTGGGCGAGCACATGAGTGGGGGAAGGGGGCAGCTGAGTTGTGACGGGCATGGCCGTGGTGGTTCGATGGAGGCTTGGCGGCGGCGACGCTGGTGAGAGTGGCATGGCCGTGGTGGCTCGGGAGAGAGAGAGAGAGTTCATTCTGCTGCTCTACTCGGCTGCTGTGTCAGCCCAAATCCATGGAGGGAGTTGATTGCTTTTTGTTTTTTGATTGAAGGATGTCCCTGTAAAACTAAAGGGACTGATTTGTAAATCCAGAAAATCCCTCATCTAAAGTCGCCTACCACGAAACATTGTGCCACGTCATCAAATGTGGGACCCACATGTCATAATAAAGGTTAAAATGTCTGAACAGAAGGTTAGATGGTTTGTGCAAATGATTAGGACGAAAATCAGTGTTTTCTGGCACAAATTCGTAGAAGAGTCTTTTCTGCAACATGACGCTTCAATGCGGTGGTTTTCTGCAATTCACTCCTCTGTTTTTAGATAGCAGTTACGGGAAGCAGCGATACGGCTCATACTTGCATATAGATATAGTAGCATTATCTGGACCATCGGATGGGCATAACCGGTAGGTGGGGGAGGCATTAAATGATACACTAGGGGTTGGGGCGCGCCCATGGCGCGCCTCCTAAGACGTGCTGCTGCGGTGCCAGATAGGCAACCGCCCTTTCCATGTATTTTTGTTCTGATCGATAACACATATGAATGTACAGCTGAGACATACTTGCATGAATGAAAGTAATGTAGACCAAATCCATTAGAGGTGGAAGTATATTAAACTTGGGGAGTAGCAGCAGGTTATATACCTGGTTTGAAGATGCATTACACACGATGACTTGTCCAAAAGCAATCTAACACTATGTATATCTACCAGATGCTCCTCCCCATCAAGTCGTTGTATTGCAGCCCCGAGATTTGCTACTGCAGTTTCTCTACGCATAGAACTTTGGAATAGATTCGTCCGCCTTCATGTCCATACCGGCATCATCATCGCCCTCCACTGCCTCCACCGAGCAAACGCTCACCTTCATCATCGCCTGCTCGAGTAGTTGCACATATGTGTCATCGTTGAACCACATGTGGGCGTGGCAGAAAAGTAGCGGTCGACACCATAGAAGCCGGGGGTGTCTGGGACGGAAGGCGCAATGCACGGGATAAAGTCAATTGAGAATTGGCGTCTCGTCAATTGAGAATTCCCACTCGACATGGTACATTCTGGTTCATTGTACATTTTCCTAGAAATTTAAATAAGAGTATTAGGACAATTCAGAAAAAAATCTTTTAAATAAGAGTATTAGAACAATTCAGAAAGAAAACTTTATATTCTGCAAGATTTTTTCATCCATTCTACAAGCATGTGCAACATATTTTGCAGATATAAAATAAATTAAGTATACAGAGGTGATGAGTACAAACCTTCTTCTGGCACATCCATATTCTTTTCTATTCCCCGGTTGTGAAAATGTTCTCTGCAAAGGGAAGATATAGGTAAACAGTGAGATAAAATCCATTTGCCTTCTATTAACTCCACAAGGATCACACTCTAGTTGTATTTTTATATAAAGGTATTTATGTTCCAAGGTTTAGCTTGGCTTCTAATCTGTATTTCGTTTTGCAGTACTTCTAAACACAACTTGTGTGATGCCTTCAACAAGCACTATCTATTCTTTAAAGATTTCTAACAAAAATGATGTATAAAGATTAGAAGAAATCTCCAGGCCTAGCACTGATATGATTCGTGACAAGTGCACCATATCAATCTATTCTGTATTTTTCCTCTCTTTCTTTTCTCTTTGGGGTATCAAGACAAGTGGAATCAAAAGCTTTAGAATGCAAGTATGCCATACTAATCAGCAATGATTCACAATGAAATTACAGAGTTTCCTCACCTGCTCCTGCTATTTATAGAAACTATTATGCAACATAGAGCTGAACACATACCAATAGAAATTTCATTACTAATACGAAAGAGGCATTACTAATACACATATCACATTCACCTTGTCACTTTGACCACCAGGTGGTGGGTATGCTCCTAAAGCATTAGTAGTGATGCTACGAAAGAGAAGATAAAAACAGATATTTTCATTAGCAATCAATCAAGCACTTTTCTGGAATAAGAGTCGATCAAAATCACACCGTGAGACCAACTATATTAGTTAAAAGCATCGTTGGTTACAATGCAAGTGAAAACAAAGTTACAAAAATGCACATGATGCTACATGGGGTTCTCTTCGCGTACCAGTTTCATCTCTGCAGGTTGGTTGCTGCTGCTGGTAATCCTTGCTGCGACTAACGCAAGCTTCCAGCCTGAAGATCCAACCATGTCAATAACAACAGATGCAAATGTTTTGGTCCTACCACCTGAGCCACAGAGAAATGGTGCACAGTGAGTGGCTGTTTAACTAAACCCATGGGGGCAACAACATGAACTGAAAAATGCATGAGATGAGTCTTGTTTGTTACCTGGTGCTACAATGGCTACGACCAGTGCATTACTCTCCTCAAGCTCAGTGACACAGATTCAGAGTCCACCTCATCTAAACCTTGCAGCACACCGGCAGATAACACTGATGTCATCTAATTACATTAGTCCTGCAATATATTGAAGATCCAACACTGACTCTTTGTGCATGCATGTATTATTCTACGGTTTCCAACAGAGCCCTTTTCATGATAGAAATACATATAGCAAGGAAATACTAGTTATACATTCTCGACAAAAAATACCAGTTATACACCATGGATTTCGCGGTCCAACTTTTCTCCAAAGTTGTTCAACGTTTCTTTGCAACAATGTCTGTTAAGGGTTAAGAATTCTATTGACCCTATGAAATTTGAGACTAATAGGTGTACCAGTTAATGACGTCGTATCCATGTGATATTGCTATTTTTTGGGCTCCCAGCACAAAATATTTGTATGCGTAGGACACATTCATGTGGTACTATGAGGCAAAGTATGAAGCCTGAACTTTACCTGCCCAACATACAGATTCCTAGATGTGCTTGGCACGAAGATCCGCTTTGTGTCCTTCGATCCACCGGATGGGTCGAGGATTTGCTAGTGAGAGGATAACATCTTCTACAAGGCAATCAAACCAATACTGGCTATTGGTTAGGTTCAGACATAGGAGCTTTTACTGGGTGGTTCCCATTTTGAAACTACATGTGCAGATTAGTCATATTATTATTTGGATGGCGTTAATGGGCACACTGGATGTGTTTTGTGTTTGCTGACTCTTATTAAGATAATTAACCGTGGACATCTCAAGTAATTGTATCACATGTAACAAGAAAAGTAAAACCACCATACTTCGACACAGGAGATCAGACAAAAATAATGGCCACTGTCGGCGAACAAATAAGGAGTTACGCTGTGGAAGCGTAAAGAAGTGATATAACATGAAAGATGAGGAGGCCCCTGACTATTTCCTACCCTCGTCAATAGATGAGCAAAATTTACAGCAACATGGGCTTATCTGATGTCTCAAACAATCCAGCACAAGTATATTCCCCCGGGTTGATATATTTTATCAAATGATAGGTTGCGCCGACAAGTCCCATAACCCAGAGGCAATATATACTGCAGCCAAATCATAAAGTCTGCAGCTAAATTTCAGAAAGAAGAAAGTATTGAAAGACAACACAGGATAAATATTACATAGCCTCCATACCTGGTGAGTAGTACAGGGTGGGGTTGAAAGCAGACAATATCCATAGCATCAGGAATCAAGATTCAACAATAACACTACCTTCAAAGGGTCTGTACAAAAACATAATAAAAGTGCAACCAAATGGAATCACATGTAATCAGAAATAGTAGCCCCCATGGAATATCTAACATGCATGCAATTTAATGTAAGTAAACTTCATACAAAATAAAGGCAAGGTCTCAGAGCTAGATAGAATACCAATTCTGAAATTAGAATCTAGTAGGATGTAAACAAATAAAGTGATTGAATATCAAAAGCATGCATGGACTACAAATCATGAAAAATCAAAATCGGAGGACCAAAATGTTCACAAGCTATGGAAAAATGTTCTTCACCTAAATTTGACTGCATCTTGTTTCCTTTTCTGTTTCTTTCAGAAACCTGCACAATTGTTACAATTATGACATTTAGGAAAATGTTAAGAGAAATAAAAGGACTGAAGAGACATGGAAATGTGGAAGGCATAATCAAAAGGGGGAGAATGAGAGGAAGGCGGAGCTTCACCTGGTACACAAGGACTTCCCTCGCCCACACTACCCCGCTCTTCCCTTGATATGGAGGATCCCTGCCAAAGCATCTAAGAATAAAAATCATCAAAAAATGGATATTGTTTCAACGATCACCCAGCTGCAATATGCAAATGGATGCTTTCATGGCCAATAGAGAGATTTCCCCAAGTTAGCATCATGCAGCAACTTAC
Organism: Triticum urartu; assembly: GCF_056163025.1. NCBI lineage: Eukaryota > Viridiplantae > Streptophyta > Magnoliopsida > Poales > Poaceae > Triticum > Triticum urartu. Next base: position 544,618,563 of record NC_141877.1, read on the forward strand.
AGAACACTGAATCAAGTTGTCCGTGTGTTTTCTAAAAGAGATATCTATATAAGTGTAAATGACATCTTTTCTTGTTGTCTTTCTGAACCTGTACTCAGAGAATTCAGGATCCCTTTTGAAAAATCTACAAGTTGGCTCATCTCAGTCTCACAACAACAATTAGTAACCTGTGACACCATACAATATGCTGCCATGAGTAGGGCAGATTTAAATACCCAGAAATTGGGAAGGTCCCGTCCCCTCCATGCCTTGGAGGGATCGATTGATTTTAGCAACCAAGAGAAACTGCTGCTGCGCCTGATGAGAAGAAATTATCTAGATGATCATACCTTGAAGTGAGGAAGGAGGAAGTGGAGACGGCGGCTCAGATCTACGGCTTGGCGTCGCCGGAACCCACGATCGGACGCCGCGCGGTCGCCAGAGCCCCCTCCGGCGCACACGACGCCGCGTTGTCTGCCCCAGCCTAGGCTTCCATACTGGCGGCATCGCGGCACCGACGGGATGGCTGGCCTCGCCAGACGGAGAGATCTGACGTCACCGCCGCTCGGGGGCGCGGGTCTGCGCCAAGGGTCGGGCCTCCTCATCGCCGTCGTTCTCGAGCGGTCGTGGTGGGAGATTGAGGGCCGCTGGGACAAGGGGAGAAGGAATGGGAGGAGGAGGCGTGCACGACTGGGAAAGGAGGAGAGGAGGAGACGTGCGTGCGAAGGCGAAAGAAACGACGACGACCAAAATGAGACAAAGAAAACAACACCAATCGTAACAAGATTTTCTCCACTTCCTTTGCCGACGTGGCAAGCGCCAGCATGCGCCATAGTCGCGACTCTTATTGGGTTTTATGCGCGAGCGCTAGAAAAGGGGGTATTCCCTGGTCGCCGTATGACGAAGAGGTACGAAGGGAGGGTTGTGGAGGCGGCTCGCAGGTGACGGACAAGACGGCTGGTCTGGGTGCATTGTTGATGCTGGACCATGCCGGCAATGCCGTGGGCGCAGTTCACCCGGGCCGCACGCCGACGAGGCCAGCTACACCCGGCCACAAGACGTCCCCGTCGCTGCCGCCTTGAGTTTCGCGCCATCCGGCTGGCGCGCCGCGGCGTCCGGTTCTGCTGCTCGGTTGTTTGACTCGTCAGGAACAAGCAGGGGGGAAGAGAGAGGGTTGTTGGGCTGATTGATGGTAGCCCACTCCGGCAATGTGGTTGCTGCAGGGCCGTGTAGATGGATGGGCCTGACAGGCCGCCTTTGACGAGCAGCTCAGTGGGCTCCTGCGATTAAGGACCAAGGTCGATCTTATTTCTTCTTTTTTGGGTATCAACTGGGAGTAAGAAACATACACACATTACACGGTTTTTATTCAGGCCAAGAACAGGAACACTGGGGAAGCACACCGAAAAACGCCAAGAGTACAAACATGACAGATCTTCCAAAGATAAGCAAGCAAACAACAACTAAGGTTGAAACCGAAAACACGGGAGAAATGGCATCCATACACAAGCATCATCTGTCAAACACAATGGCAGAGATCCCCAACCTAGGGATGGGGCACACATTGCAGCAGCACCTCATAGAAAGGAAATTAAACAACACAAACAGCGCTGCTGTCAGTAACGCGTCGACAGGGTAATCAGATGTTCAAATGACCCCGTCACACCAACAACACTCCGTAACTGGCTTAATAACATCAACATCTGGCTTTTGGTCCTCTCTATACAAAAGTAGCACACCAGGCTAGCACATACCACATAGCCTCTTGTGGTTCTGTGCACCTTGTAACTGTTTTTGGTTAGTGTTGTTGGCTAGCACACACCACATAGTTACAGTCAACAAAATTATTTAGTACTGTAGAATTTTTGGTGCCAACAAGCCATAGTTACAGTCAAGAAAATTAATTAGTACTAGTAGAATTTTCAGTGCCAATAAGCAGACCATAGAGCACACATTCCCGAAGAGAAGTTCCGTCTTACAGTGGATACACTGGACAGATGATTAAAATCGATAGAGTACTACTAGATCTTCACACTTGACAGCTTGAAGTGGGACAAGTCGGATACTACTAAATACTCAGCCAGACTGCTCATACTACTGAAGGTGGGGCGACTATGTCTAAAATGTCCACCATAATTGATGGACAGCTTGTTGTCAGGTGCTTGAATCCATCAGTCTCTTTGACAGCTTGAAGCACGCCCTGTGAAGAAAGGTATCTGAGACAGGCATTCTTGAGTTGCACGATGCCATGCTGCTCCGCTAAAGCAAGGGTGGTTGCAACTGTTTGCACATCGATTCTCTGGCATAGTTTCCCTTCACAAATAGCCTTGAGCCTCTCCAGTCCATACCGATCTGCGGCAACCAACAAGTGCTGCAATGCCACATTCTGATCAACCTCACAGTTGCTTGGCAGAGTATCCGTGTATATGAAGTGAAGAAGTGCCTCAAAGATGGAAGGCTCCATGTCATCAATCTTGACGTGTTTCATGGTGGTCTCTTTCATCTGACCAAAGAGCTCAGCCTTGAAGACAGACGACCGCGCAGCTAACACGCATCTGTGTGCATTGAAGAGTTGATCACGGACACTGAACGTCACATCCATGCCTTCTCCATCCTTCAACATGTTTGCGAAGTGCATGTGCAGATCCGACTGTGGAACTGGGACTATGACTGTGCTATCTTCTATACGAGGCTCTTTCAAGATGGTCAAAACACATCTGATTGTGAAGCAGTCATCATTGCGGGATAACAGTTCCTTAAGCTTGGAGTTCATAATAAACTTCTCCCAGCCCCAATAACCACCTACTAACTTAAAGGTATATGTCGTGCTCTCTAGCTTATTAACTTCTCTATCTTTTTCCAATAAACTAAATGTGAACTTCACCTTTGCATCTGTTGTCCCACTGCAGAAACACAAGAAGGCCGACATGTAGGCACCTGTATCCTCCTTCCATCCATCAGGATATATTCCGATGTTCCAGCCATAGCCGTCGACGTTGAATGTGTTTGAGCTAATGAACTTGCCGGCACCCATACCCTGGAGCAGCGAGTAGCTAGTCACCTCAAAGTTGTGGGCGTTGGTGACGGATTCTGTCAGGCATCTTGAGGAGGTCTCAGTAATGGGCTTCTGAACTGAAGAAGTGAAGTTGTTGGCCATGGCAACTGAAGTTATGGGTGTTTCTGTAACCTGAGTGCTTACGTGCATATATACTCAATGTGTGCACATGAAGACGTTTAGACTTCAGCAAACATGGCGTTCACGTTCAACAAGCATCCATTGTTGCCACAGCCCCAATCAAACGGAGTACTGACCGATACTTTCGGAAGCAATCTTCCTCAACACATAATTCCTACTGCCAAGCAATGTGCACGCTAACCTGGGAGTAACAAATAGTTAAAACAGACCTAATCTAAGAAAGTAAGTCATAGAATGATTCATGCAAAGGAAGTAATAACATGATAATATATGGGTAACCGAAACACTTGGTACCAGTGATTCCACAAGCCCATTGTTAGGCTAGTTTATCATCGTGTGCAAATCATAGATTAAATAACCGGACCAGACTGCCAGAAGAAAAAGGGAACCGGCGACCCGGGCGCTTTCTTCAGCTCCACAAACCATCCCAACGCTAGACCAAGAAAAGAAAAACCTGTCGAATCGGCCGGTTTTCTTGCATATCAAAGTACTGCTAGTCTACCTTGTTGCATATCATAGTACCCCGTACCATGAAGCCAAGGAAAACCAGTAGTAGCCGAGGCCAAGCAAGCGCGAGATCAAGGGCTCTCGCGTTCCTGACGAGGCTGCTCACTAGGTGGCTGCTCGAGGCTCGAGCTAGAGAGCTATGGGGACATACAGTAATAAACACAAGCACCTGGCGGGCAGGTGAGAGCAGACCTGGTGGCTCTTCGAGCGGACGGAGGAGAGGGCGTCCATGGTGCAGTCGAGGAAGTTCAGATGGCCGGCGAGGTGATTCGGCGCACCGCCGTTGCGAGCGGCCGTCGATCAGGTGGACCTCCACGCGACCACGCGTCTCCTCCCCCTCGCCGCCGCCGCCTGTAGTTTCGCGCCGTCTCCGGTATTGCGAGCCCTCGTCTGCTTGGGCGTTCGGGAATTTCCTAACGGACGCTCGCTGCGTCGAGTTGTCGAGGCTTCGCACAGAGAGGCGAGCGACTAGCGATCAAGATGGGCCGGCCCAGTTAGGAGATAGCGCTGGCGCTACAGCTTTCGGTTTTGGGAACCTTCTGGAGGGTTCCTGAACGGTTTTGGGAACCTTCTAGAAGGTTCTTGAACCGGGTTTTCACTGGTTTTTTCTGTTTGCTTTTTCTTTGTTGTTTTTCCTGTTTTTTCTTTCTTTGCTTTTCTGTTTCTTTATTTCATCTTTCAATTCCTTTTTCTTCTCTTTTTATTTTCTTTTTGTTCATGATTCAAATTATGTTTGAGAGTTTCAAAACATCTTCCCATTACAAAATTGTTCTCCATTTCAAATTCGCGCTTCCAAATTTGTTCTCCATTTCAAAATTTGTTCTCAACATTCAAAAATTGTTCGCGCTTCCAAATTTGTTCTCCATTTCTAAATTTGTTCTCAACATTCAAAAAATGTTCGTGCTTTCAAAAACTGTTCGAGCTTCCAAATTTGTTCTCCATTTCAAAATTTGTTCTCAACATTAAAAAAAATTCGTGCCTTAAAAAATTGTTCGCATCGTTTCAGAAACTGTTCACCTTTTAATGTTTTATTCACAAAACAACAAATATTTTGTTTAAAAAAAGTTCCCATTTCCAAAATTTGTTCACAAATACAAAAACTGTTCACATGTTTAAATTTTGTTTGCAAATGCAAAAATGTATGTGAATTTCAAAAAAATGTTCCAAATGTTGTTCACAAATTCAAAGTTGTTCAGGAAGTTCGAAAATTTGTTCACAATTTGAAAAAAATGGTTTCAAAATTTGTTCACATATGAAAAAAAATCTTCTCATGTTTATTTTTTGTTCAAAATTCAATAGTGTTTGCGAATTTTTTTAAAACAATTCTTTTTTCCAAATTTTGTTCACATATTGAAGGTTCATGTTTTTCAAAATTAGTTCACAAATGAAAATAATGCTAGAATTTTGTAAAAGTAGTTTTAAATTTTCAAATGTATTCATTTTTTGAATTTCTTAATTTTTTCTATAAATGTTTTGTGTTTACAATAACTAGTTGATTATTTCAAAAAATGTTCTCGTATTTAATTTTTTGTTCCATTTTTTAACTTTTTTGAGTTTCCCAAATAATGTTTTCCTTTCAAAAAGTATTTTCTTTTAAAAAAAATCTTGTTTGGCATTTTTGTAAAAATAAATAATCTGCCACGTATTGTAGTTCATATATACCGGGCTGCCATTTTACACACTAAATCTCAGTTATACAGTGGCTACGGACGCGCTTTCATGGCGGCAGGACTTGTGTTCTATCCCTCGCCCACAAGTTTTTATGGAATTTTGTGAATTTGTTTTATTTTTTGCTGCTTCTGTTTGGTTTTTGTACGTTGGCGCTGCCACTCTTTCACAAATAGCTTGCCTGGCGGAGTGGCTAGCGGATAGCGTGCGCATGTAGAGAACACGGGTTCGATTCCAGAACTTGCTCCTTTTTTGGCATCTCTTTCATTCAGCAAAGGACAGCGAATGGGCCGGCCCACGTGAACCGCATCCTGTGCGAAACGGCGACTTCTTGCCGCAATAAGCGGCATATAGGAGGTCCCGGGCGTTCGTTCTAACGAGCAGAGAGAAGAGAGGACTGCATTGCTTTTACGGGCCTGGTAGATGGGCCTAATCGGGAGAAGCCCCAACTGTTTTGTGATGGGCTGAATACTTCTTATACGTAGTCTTTTTCGAGAAGGTATTCGTATAGTCCCCTAAAAAAAGGTATTCGTATAGTTCTTTTTTTTTAGATTCTAAAAAAGGTTCTTTTTTTATTTGGAATATGTACTCTCTTTGTAAAGAAACATAAAGTGATTTAAACGCTCTTTATATTTCTTTTAGGGGGGAGTATCACACCGTGGTGGTTGTGGTTGCGAGTACAACACATGCACCGTCGTCGGGTGTGTCGCCATTCCGACACAGGCACTCGTATAATATTTGTACTACCAATTTCTTTTTCTCAAAAGACTTGTCAATGGCACACATGCATATGGGATACCTTCTTTCATTTTTTGCAGGGCATGCAGTTGTTCTTTATAAAAAAAATACAAGGAAAAGATAGTAAAAAGCCATACAAAACATTTTCCTTTTATAAAAGGCTGCACAAAATAATTTCCTTTTATAATCAGTTGCCGGTTACTACTGAAACTGGGATATGGCATCATTAATAGGCTGCAGTGGCGGATCCAGGAATTTAACAATGGGTGTTCAAAAAAAATTCACCGTAACAGAGGAGCCAATTGGTTCACGGCTCAATGTCAGGTTCTACAATTGGACTTGTGTTCATGGCACTAAAAATTTGTAGCCGTTGCGGATTCTGAACTGAAGGGGAGATCATAGTGCGATGAAGTTGATTCGATGAGGAACTGTTCTACACCTGCACTTGCTGCTCAACTTGAATACATGCCATAGATTTCTTCCCAGCTCTACTCCATAATGTTTTCAAATCAATTTTCTTCCTCTTGAGGTTTGAATGCTCTACTGCCTACAATTCAAATACCATTCATTTGTTATTTTTCTGCTAATAGATCAACATATCCTAACTCCTTTCAGTGACATCTATAGCTATTTCTCGCTGAATCGAATAGAAACTACACATTCAGTTGGGATTTCACAATGAATCAAATTAAGGAATGAAATTTCGGAGTTGGAACTTGGAAGAGATTAATTTTGATGTACACCCTTGCCCCATGCTGGATCCGCCCCTGGTAGGCCGTTGATGGATCTCCTGAAAGAACACACTATATACATGTGCATCTCTGAATCTGAGGCCTCCTTCCATGCCTTGAAGAAGGCGCTCGTTAAGGCTCCAGTTCTCGCGTTTTCCAAATTCTCCAAGACTCTCGTCCTCGGGACCAACACAATCGACAAAGGGATCTGAGCCATGATCTTAGTCGGGCACATGGACCGCGCAGCTAGGGCATCTCATGTTGGGGAACATAGCAACGAGAGAGAAGAGTGTTGTCTACGTACCCTCGTAGACCGTAAGCGGAAGCGTTATGACAACGCAGTTGATATAGTCGTACGTCTTCATGATCCGACCGATCCTAGTACCGGAAGTACGGCACCTCCGCGATCTGCACACGTTCGGCTCGGTGACGTCCCATGAACTCTCGATCCAGCTGACTGTCGAGGGAGAGTTTCGTCAGCACGACGACATGATGACAGTGATGATGAAGCTACCGGCGTAGGGCTTCGCCTAAGCACTACAACGATATGAGTGAGGTGGATTATGGTGGAGGGGGGCACCACACACGGCTGAAAACAATCAACTTGTGTGTCCTAGGGTGCCCCCTACCCCGTATATAAAGGAGCAAGGGGGGAGTCCGGCCGGCCCTAGTGGCGCGCCAAGGGAGGAGGAATCCTCCTCCTACTAGGAGTAGGATTCCTCCTTTCCTAGTCCTACTAGGAGGGGACGGGGAAGGAAGGAAGAGAGAGGAAGAGGAGAAGGAAAGGGGGGGGGGCGCCCCCCTCCCTAGTCCAATTCGGACTCCCGATAGGGAGGGGGCGCGGTTGCCCGTTGTGGGCTGTCTCCCCTCTTCTCTATGGCCCATGAAGGCCCAACTTTCCTTCAGGGGGTTCCGGTAACCCTTCGGCATTCCGGTTTTTTCCGAAATCATCCAGAACACTTCCGATGTCCAAATATAGCCGTCCAATATATCGATCTTTATGTTTCGACCATTTCGAGACTCCTCGTCATGTCCGTGATCATATTCGCGACTCAAAAATACCTTTGGTACATCAAAACACATAAACTCATAATACCGATCATCACCGAACGTTAAGCGTGCGGACCCTACGGGTTCGACAACTATGTAGACATGACCGAGACACATCTCCGGTCAATAAGCAATAGCAGAACCTGGATGTTCATATTGGCTCCCACATATTCTACGAAGATCTTTATCGGTCAAACCGCATAACGAAATACGTTGTTCCCTTTGTCATCGGTATGTTACTTGCCCGAGATTCGATCATCGGTATCTCAATACCTAGTTCAATCTCGTTACCGGCAAGTCTCTTTACTCGTTCCGTAATGCATCATCCCGCAACTAACTCATTAGTCACATTGCCTGCAAGGCTTATAGTGATGTGCTTTACCGAGAGGGCCCAGAGATATCTCTCCGATACTCGGAGTGGCAAATCCTAATCTCGATCTATGCCAACTCAACAAACACCATCGGAGACACCTGTAGAGCATCTTTATAGTCACCCAATTACGTTGTGACGTTTGATAGCATATTAAGTGTTCCTCCGGTATTCGGAAGTTGCATGATCTCATAATCATAGGAACATGTATAAGTTATGGAGAAAGCAATAGCAACAAACTAAACAATCATCGTGCTAAGCTAACGGATGGGTCAAGTCAATCACATCATTCTCTAATGATGTGATCCCGTTAATCAAATGATAACTCATGTTTATGGTTAGGAAACATAACCATCATTGATTCAACGAGCTAGTCAAGTAAAGGCATACTAGTGACACTTTGTTTGTCTATGTATTCACACATGTATTAAGTTTCGGTTAATACAATTCTAGCATGAATAATAAACATTTATCATGATATTGTTGGGGAACGTTGCAGAAAACAAAAAATTTTCTACGGTTTCACCAAGATCCATCTATGAGTTCATCTAGCAACGAGTGATCGGATTGGATCTACATACCTTTGTAGATCACGCACGGAAGCGTTCAAAGAACGGGGATGAGGAAGTCGTACTCGACGTGATCCAAATCACCGGAGATCCTAGCGCCGAACGGACGGCACCTCCGCGTTCAACACACGTACGGTCAGCGCGACGTCTCCTCCTTCTTGATCCAGCAAGGGGGAAGGAGAGGTTGATGAAGATCCAGCAGCACGACGGCGTGGTGGTGGATGCAGGGGTCACCGCAGCAGGGCTTCGCCGTTCTACTACGAGAGGGAGAGGTGTTGCGGGGGAGAGGGAGGCGCCAAGACTCAAAGGTGCGGCTGCCCCCTCCCCCCGCCCTTTATATAGGCCCCTAGGGGGTGCGCCGGCCCTAGGAGATGGGATCTCCTAGGGGGGGCAGTGGCCAAGGGGTGGAGTGCCCCCCAAGCCAGGTGGGGCGCCCCCCCACCCTAGGGTTCCCAACCCTAGGCGCATGGGGTGGGCCAAGGGGGGCGCACCAGCCCACTATGGGCTGGTTCCCCTCCCCACTTTGGCCCATGGGGCCCTCCGGGATGGGTGGCCCCACCCGGTGGACCCTCGGGACCCTTCCGGTGGTCCCGGTACAATACCGGTGACCCCCGAAACTCTCCCAATGGCCGAAACTGCACTTCCTATATATAATTCTTCACCTCCGGACCATTCCGGAACTCCTCGTGACGTCCAGGATCTCATCCGGGACTCCGAACAACTTTCGGGTTACTGCATATTCATATCTCTACAACCCTAGCGTCACCGAACCTTAAGTGTGTAGACCCTACGGGTTTGGGAGACATGTAGACATGACCGAGATGGCTCTCCGGTGAATAACCAACAGCGGGATCTGGATACCCATGTTGGCTCCCACATGCTCCTCGATGATCTCATCGGATGAACCACGATGTCGAGGATTCAAGCAACCCCGTATACAATTCCCTTTGTCAATCGGTACGTTACTTGCCCGAGATTTGATCGTCGGTATCCCAATACCTCGTTCAATCTCGTTACCGGCAAGTCACTTTACTCGTACCGTAATGCATGATACCGTGACCAGACACTTGGTCACTTTGAGATCATTGTGATGATGCATTACCGAGTGGGCCCAGAGATACCTCTCCGTCATACGGAGTGACAAATCCCAGTCTTGATCCGTGTCAACCCAACAGACACTTTCGGAGATACCCGCAGTATACCTTTATAGTCACCCAGTTACGTTGTGGCGTTTGGTACACCCAAAGCACTCCTACGGTATCTGGGAGTTACACGATCTCATGGTCTAAGGAAAAGATACTTGATATTGGAAAAACTCTAGCAAACGAACTATACGATCTTGTGCTATGTTTAGGATTGGGTCTTGTCCATCACATCATTCTCCTAATGATGTGATCCCGTTATCAATGACATCCCCATGTCCATAGCCAGGAAACCATGACTATCTGTTGATCAACGAGCTAGTCAACTAGAGGCTCACTAGGGACACATTGTGGTCTATGTATTCACACATGTATTACGATTTCCGGATAATAAAATTATAGCATGAATAATAGACAATTATCATGAACAAGGAAATATAATAACAATCCTTTTATTATTGCCTCTAGGGCATATTTCCAACAGTCTCCCACTTGCACTAGAGTCAATAATCTAGTTACATTGTGATGAATCGAACACCCATGGAATTCTGGTGTTGATCATGTTTTGCTCTAGGGAGAGGTTTAGTCAACGGATCTACTACATTCAGGTCCGTATGTACTTTACAAATCTCTATGTCTCCATTTTGAACACTTTCACGAATGGAGTTGAAGCGACGCTTGATATGCCTGGTCTTCCTGTGAAACCTGGGCTCCTTGGCAAGGGCAATAGCTCCAGTGTTGTCACAGAAGAGAGTCATCGGGCCCGACGCATTGGGTATGACTCCTAGGTCGGTAATGAACTCCTTCACCCAGACTGCTTCGTGTGCTGCCTCCGAGGCTGCCATGTACTCTGCTTCACATGTAGATCCCGCCACAACGCTTTGCTTGCAACTGCACCAGCTTACTACCCCACCATTCAAAATATACACGTATCCGGTTTGTGACTTAGAGTCATCCAGATCTGTATCGAAGCTAGCGTCGACGTAACCCTTTACGACGAGCTCTTCGTCACCTCCATAAACGAGAAACATTTCCTTAGTCCTTTTCAGGTACTTCGGGATATTCTTGACCGCTGTCCAGTGTTCCTTGCCAGGATTACTTTGGTACCTACCTACCAAACTTATGGCAAGTTTTACATCAGGTCTGGTACACAGCATGGCATACATAATAGAACCTATGGCTGAGGCATAGGGGATGACACTCATCTCTTCTATATCTTCTGCCGTGGTCGGACATTGAGCTGAGCTCAATTTCACACCTTGCAACACAGGCAAGAACCCCTTCTTAGACTGATCCATATTGAACTTCTTCAATATCTTATCAAGGTATGTGCTTTGTGAAATACCTATGAGGCGTCTTGATCTATCTCTATAGATCTTGATGCCTAATATATAAGCAGCTTCTCCAAGGTCCTTCATTGAAAAACTCTTATTCAAGTAGGCCTTAATGCTGTCCAAAAGTTCTATATCATTTCCCATCAAAAGTATGTCATCTACATATAATATGAGAAATGCTATAGAGCTCCCACTCACTTTCTTGTAAACGCAGGCTTCTCCATAAGTCTGCATAAACCCAAACGCTTTGATCATCTCATCAAAGCGAATGTTCCAACTCAGAGATGCTTGCACCAGCCCATAAATCGAGCGTTGGAGCTTGCACACCTTGTCAGCATTCTTAGGATCGACAAAACCTTCCGGCTGCATCATATACAGTTCTTCCTTAAGATAACCGTTAAGGAATGCCGTTTTGACGTCCATTTGCCATATCTCATAATCATAGTATGCGGCAATTGCTAACATGATTCGGACGGACTTCAGCTTTGCCACGGGAGAGAATGTCTCATCGTAGTCAACCCCTTGAACTTGTCGATAACCCTTAGCGACAAGTCTAGCTTTATAGATGGTCACATTACCATCCGCGTCTGTCTTCTTCTTAAAGATCCATTTATTTTCTATGGCTCGCCGATCATCGGGCAAGTTAGTCAAAGTCCATACTTCGTTTTCATACATGGATCCTATCTCGGATTTCATGGCTTCCAGCCATTTGTCGGAATCCGGGCCCGCCATCGCTTCTTCATAGTTCGAAGGTTCACCGTTGTCTAACAACATGATTTCCAAGACAGGGTTGCCGTACCACTCTGGTGCGGAACGTGTCCTTGTGGACCTTCGAAGTTCAGTAGGAGCTTGATCAGAAATATCTTGATCGTCATCATTAACTTCCTCTCTAATTGGTGCAGGCACCACAGGAACATTTTCCTGAGCTGCGCTACTCTCTGCTTCAAGAGGCAGTACTTCATCAAGCTCTACTTTCCTCCCACTTACTTCTTTCGAGAGAAACTCTTTCTCTAGAAAGGATCCATTCTTGGCAACAAAGATCTTGCCTTCGGATCTGAGGTAGAAGGTATACCCAATAGTTTCTTTAGGGTATCCTATGAAGACGCATTTTTCCGACTTGGGTTCGAGCTTTTCAGGTTGAAGTTTCTTGACATAAGCATCGCATCCCCAAACTTTTAGAAACGATAGCTTAGGCTTCTTCCCAAACCATAATTCATACGGTGTCGTCTCAATGGATTTCGACGGAGCCCTATTTAAAGTGAATGCGGCAGTCTCTAAAGCATAGCTCCAAAATGACAGCGGTAAATCGGTAAGAGACATCATAGATCGCACCATATCCAATAGAGTGCGATTACGACGTTCGGACACACCATTACGCTGAGGTGTTCCAGGCGGCGTGAGTTGTGAAACTATTTCACATTTTCTTAAGTGTGTGCCAAATTCGTGACTCAAGTATTCTCCTCCACGATCTGATCGCAAAAACTTGATTTTTCTGTCACGTTGATTTTCAACCTCACTCTGAAATTCCTTGAACTTTTCAAAGGTTTCAGACTTGTGTTTCATTAAGTAGACATACCCATATCTACTCAAGTCATCAGTGAGGGTGAGAACATAACGATAGCCACCACGAGCCTCAACACTCATTGGACCGCACACATCAGTATGTATGATTTCTAATAGGTTGGTTGCTCGCTCCATTGTCCCTGAGAACGGAGTCTTGTCATCTTACCCATGAGGCATGGTTCGCACGTGTCAAATGATTCGTAATCAAGAGACTCTAAAAGTCCATCTGCATGTAGCTTCTTCATGCGTTTGACACCTATGTGACCAAGGCGGCAGTGCCACAAGTATGTGGGACTATCA